>NC_049201.1:28211107-28530393 GCF_013347855.1 Anguilla anguilla
CAGGAGAGATCATGATGCCCGAGCTTGTCAAGGCCCCCATGTCTGCGTTTAGTGCAGTGCTGACAAAGGCTTACCCACCATCTGGAGAGCCCATTCAATTTGACCAGGTCATCTACAACGCAGAGCAGCACTATGACCCCACTACAGGGATCTTCACCTGCCAGGCCGCTGGGGTCTACTACTTTTCCTACAGCATGCATGTAAATGGGGCTAATGCTTTGGTGGCACTGTACAAAAATGGTGAGCCTATCATGTTCACGTATGATGAGTACAACAAGGGCTTCCTGGACCAGATGTCTGGCAGTGCTGTTCTTCAGCTGAATGAGGAGGACACAGTCTACATGCAAATCCCAGATGATGAAGCCAATGGAATTTTTGCTGCCGACAACGTCCACTGCTCCTTCTCTGGCTTCCTCATTGCCTCAACGTGATACAGCACTTAAAATCATCACTTTAACATCTAAAGATCAGAAGCCATTTCTCCAAGGAGCAAGCTCCCTGTAATAGTACCCCCAAAGTTAAACAGGCTAACTTTTGGAGAAAATTTTAAAAGGAAAAAAAGCAACTGACAACAGTAAAATGTGTACCGTCTCAGTAGATTTGTTGGTTACTTGGAAGTATGTTAATGAGAACATAACAGGGGCCTGTAAGAAGGAAATTATTTTATGGAACAAGTTATCAGAAAATGAATTATAGTGTAAGGAGTATGAACAGTTATAGATTCTTTATGTGATTGGAGACAACAAATAAAATTCATGAAGTTCTTGGGCTAAACCTTTTCTGATAATAGTTTTGTTTTTACCGTTTTGAGTGGGGGATTCTTATTTTTGTGTGTTTGTCTGTCTTTGAAAATGGTGCTATTGGTAACATAATCAATATTCATACTGATTAATCAGTGAAATAATGATTACTTTTTGTACAATGTGTCTGATGCCCTTGAAAACAGTAAAATAGCAAAAACATGGAATTAATTAATGGGAATACTGTAAGCAAGACAGTAAATGGCATTCAAATTTATAACAACTTTGTTATATCCCTTAAGATGCATTATGTTATGTACAACTTATTGACCAAAAATAAAGACTTTTGTCTTAGTTCCATATTGTTGTCTGTTTCCATGCTATGGAATGTGTCACTAATATATTAATCATGTCACAATTCATTATTAATGTTTGAGGACCAGATCAATGCATATCAAGACTTAATGGACCCTTCTGAAGGAAAAGTTGGAATATACCCAACTCCACCAAAAACCATTGTAACTAACACCTCATCATGGCTTGTCAACACTGTCATCGAGCTACAGTTTACTTCTGCAGCTTGACAGTACACTGTTTGTTTATGTGAATGTTGGATTTCTTAAGGCGCACACATTTTGCCACACACAATGGCAGGTGTAAAGGCATACATCTAAAACAAGTGCAGGATGTGATAGCTCCTACTGCAATCACAAGGCTTATCATGTAAGAAAAACATGTGCTGGTGTTAAGAACAGCCAAAATATACAGGGATTCAATGTAATTGAGTAACAAAATCCTTGTCACCCAATCATGCAAATGTCATCCAGTCCTCAACAGTTCCTCATTTTTCTTATAGATTCTGGACTTCATCTCTCTTTAGAGGGGTTCTTCTGTTTAGTGCTACAAACCACATTTACAAACTTGACATTGCTTATTATATAACAATGTCTGCATTCCTGTCCTAGATCTATTTCTTAATGCAGAACTGTGCGCAGCAATGGCATGCATCAGGTTTAGGGGTAGGCCATGCTGTACAATTGCATGGCCAAGGGGTTGAGAAACTAAAATCATGGGTGCAACATATGGATAATTTGTTTTTCCTTTGGTGCATTACATTACATTACATTACAGGCATTTCACAGACGTTCTTATCCAGAATGACTTACACAACTTTTACATAGCATTTACATTGCATTCATTTATACAGCTGGATACAACGGATGGCCCCCCCCCACAGATGGATGGTTCCCTAGGCAACTGCCCTTGTCGCCTATGCCTACAACCATCCCTGTTCTCACCGCCAATCCACCTTCTGAGTTGGATTCATTATTATTATTATTATTATTATTATTATTATTATTATTATTATTATTAACATCAATAATAATAATAATAATAATAATAATAATAATAATAATAATAATAAAGCATTGAATTGCTTATTCTTACCATTTCATTTGCATATTTTTTCACAGTGACAAATATTTTCACCACAAAGAGAACACTCCAGCCCTTCTGATGATGTCCAAGGAACCAGGACACTAAGAACCAGCCTCTGCAGAGGGATTCCATCCAACATGTAACAGAAAGGCAGTGAAGTGAAGCTGGCACAAAAATTATTTTAACATGAAGAATAAACATTATAACTTCTATTTGAAAACTGTATATACAGCACAGCACTAGAATTCCTATTCTGTATTTTGGGGATGCTGCTTTTGTCATGGTTGTACAAATTGTCTCTTCCCATAAATGCAATATACTGTCACTCTCACTGCAAACTACCTCCTGTCAATGGAAACAAACAGTGGGATTCTAAAGGATAGATTACAAAGTATAGTATGTCACTGCAACCTGCTTCTATCACTAAAAATGCTTTTGCAGGCTGGTCTATTTAGCTTTAGTGGCAAACAAATATTTTCTTTTGTTTGGCAACATTTGCCCAGTTTTGGGAAGGTCTAGCTAATAGCTTTCAGATTTGGTAAAATAATAAAATAGCCAGCAAACATTAGTAAACCACCTCAAATGAAATAAAAATAACAACATAACACAATACAAAATTGACAAGCACAAAATGATTCATATATTTTTATAAACAAACAGCACACATTCATTCATTCTAATTATATTTAGCAGTGGCTGATAATGTGTAGAATGGCTGGACTGACACAGATAATGCATAGCAAAAGTGTTTTACAAGGGAAAGAATATTCAGATTACTTAAATGAATAGTTTTAATTGCAGTCTTTATAATTTTCGGAACAAATTGATTTTTCTTCAATTCTTTTAGTGAAAATAGCTGGTAAAATCTCAGAATAATGACATGCCTATATCAATGCATCAAAAAGGGTTTGGTCAAAAGTCAAAATTATTAAAAAGTATCAGTGGCAAACAAGTAGGAATCCAAGGCACTCTTAATGGTACAGTTAAAAAGCCATTATTGAAATGTTGCGAGAACATTTCAAATGTGCTGGACCAACACATTGCAGCCTTGCATGGGCTTCATCAGGGTTGAAGGTCTACATCATATTTGCAGGTGGATTATAATATTAAACAAAAAATGAACAAATAATTTTAATGACCACTAGATCACCATCATAGTTCACTCATGAAACACATTCTAATATCTAATATTTGAAGCTACAATGGAGGCAATTGCTCTTTTGATTTTTATACATGGGCTTATTTGCATCCTACAAGATACAGACATCTTCCATCCATCCATCCATCCATCCATCCATCCATTATCTATACCTGCTTATCCTGGTCAGGGTCACCAGGGGGCGCTTGAGATTATCCCAGCATGAATCGGGTGAGAGGCAAACATCTTCCTAGCTAAGTCCTCATTATTTTCACAAACAAAAATATAGTTTTGTGTTTTTCCTACAAAACCAGCTGCTGGGTGGTCCAGGTTCTGCTGTCCTAGAAAAAAAGTTCTGCTGCCCTAGATTTCCAAATTGCTTTATGACATCATGATGAAGTGCTGTAAATAAAATTAATTCAACCACAGTAGAGACAGTGCTGTAAACTTTTAAATATTAGGCTATTTTGAACTGGTTATATCCTTCAAACTCATTGCCAACTGATTTTAAAAGAAGCTTCAGTACTTACGTATTGTAAAGACTTCACACATTCACTATGCTGTGGTTATTAAGTATCTACTCAAGTGAAGGCAGTGGAAAACAAATTCAAAGAAACAGCAGCAACAATGATAACACAAAGACAGGCAGCCTATTTGAACTATTTGAAGGCCCTAATTAGACAAGGAAGATTCTGTGCATTAAAGGCTGACTTGTAAACTCGGCCTCAGCCAATAGGAATGAAGCCCTAAAAGATTTAGAGACTGAATTGGCTGTGCCTATATCTTGACATTGTTTAGTCCACCTAAACAAAGTCCACCACACAAAGTAAAATGGGGAATTTGCACCAATAATGACAAACCAGCATATCAGCTAATGTGAATAACACTGAGAATGTAATGTAATAATAATGGCTGGAATTTTTCTAGCATTTTTTTTTTACACTTTACAGTGATGAGGGTGAAACTCTCCTCAAGCACCACCAATGTGTAGCACCTACCTGGGTGATGAAATGCAACCATTTCAACAACAGAATGCTCACCACACATCAACTGAACTGGGGAGTGATTAGGTGGCAGGCTGAGAATTTAACCAGGACATCAAGAAACCTACTACTCATTACGGTAAGTGTCATGGGATCTTCAATGACCACAGCGAGCCAGTTTAACATCTCATCAGAAACATAGTATTCCCATCACTGCCCTGGCATTGGGGCTTAATTAACCAGAATAACACCCCCTACTGGCCCACCAGCACCACTTCCAGCTGCAAATACTTTTCCAAAAAGGTCTCCCATCAAAGTACTAACCAAGCACATGCCAGCTCAGCTTCAGCCACTCAGCTGGAGAAGCAAACATGCTGGTATACCTTCTGGCATGTAGTTAGGATGTGCTTAAATAGCATTAAGGAAACTATCAGTCCTAAACATGAGACAGCTTGATCTGTGTCATTCACTGGTAAAAGATAATTATTTTTCTGGGGATATATTTATGTATATATTTTGATATTTCAGTTTCAGTGTATGTTTTCACCTGCCCAGAAACGTTTGATATGTGATTAAGGATAGTTTAGATACTTGCAGAGTTTTTGATGACCAGCCAGCATTCCAATCCATCCAGGTCCATTTAGGGGTTCGTGGTCTAAAACAATAAAATACACTTTTTTTATATGCGACTGAAAAGCAGATTGTATAAAATCTTTATCTTTCCCGAGGCTCTGCATATGAGCAGAATATTTTTATGGTATTCATTAGAAATTACAAATATTTTATATGATGCCAGTATTTTTTTCCATCTCAGTTAAGCATTTAAGCCATGCAGACTCTTCAAACCCAAGAACCAGAGCCAAGATGCCTATAAAGTTTGTGAATAGTTCTGCTTCACTGAAGTGAAGTATCCTAGCATTACCTAATGAATGTGTATTTTAATTCCATTCATTTAACTACTGGAGCTTTGAATGGTCCTGGATAGTGGTGCAGCAGCATGAGAAGCCGTCAGTTTACCCACAATCCCTCAGTGCCTGTGTGCACCAGAGAGGGTGACGGTGTGGAAACCGCACTGGACATTCTTGTGCCCTGGCTGCCAAGAGAGGGAATAAACATAGAGCCAAGTCAACCACACAGCTCACTTTTCCTGCTTGAGGTGGCATCTGTTTGCACTGTGGTTTTCCTGCCACCATGGGCAATTGCCACAAGAATGGAAAACTGTTTGGCAGGGATGCAATATTTTCGAGAAAATGCTGAGAGCATAGAAATATCATGGCCCATTCTAAAGACATCAGATTGCAGATAATGTAACAGAGGCATTGTTTTGTTATTTCAGTTATTTCATATAAGTTGTGATCTTTGGGCATTCACCAAGCATTGTAAAAGAATCACAAAAATATAATACTTGGTTTGACTTGGTTTTTTAATACCAAGTTTGGCATGGTTGTTTTTGCTCAAAATTTGAAGACAAACCTCAGTGGTTAGATATTATCATATTTCATTGTGCATCATGTTTAATTAACAGAGATTATGAGTAGGCAATAAGACTCCATAGCTCTCTTTCACTCGATATATTATTGTCTTCACTTGTGCATTGTGGTAATTGTAATGTTTGTCTTGAATATTGTATGCCAGTTCTTTTGGCTTGTAGCCAAAAGAGAAGTTCTGAAAGCCCTTGGTTGTTCAATTTAAATTCTGCGGAACCAACCATTTTTTAACAGAGATTAAAAATCTGATTTCCCACTTTTGATTTTCTTTTTCACCCATCTCTCATTTTCTCCCTGCCTTCTCCCTCTCCCTCCACCATTACTCACTCCTTCACTGTTCATATCACCTTAAAGAATGAGCTTCCACCCTGTCTTTCAAACATGACAACAACACCATATTTGGAACAAGCAGTAAGTGTCTTTAGTAAGTTAGATATACATTAAGGTGGCATGTCATTCACATTAAAGCCAGTTCTATCCTTCCATAGATATCATTCAGAGCTAGCATTGTAAATATAGGGCAAAACACAGGAATAGTTAATCAATTTCAGCCCAAATTTTGTTTGGATGAATTAGACCTTCTGAAGGTATAATGTTTATTGGAAGGTTTCCCAAGTATGAAGAACATCTGAAAGCTTTGTGTCAGAAGAGGACATTTTCATTTCTTGTTTGGTTCTGTCGGCTGGGCATTGAAGCCTTAACATAACAGCATAAAATAGAATCAAATGACATTACATTCCAAAATGGTATAAAATTAGTCTTCCAAAATACAGGGAAAAAATACAGCACAATACAACGAGATGCCCAAAATTTAGTGGTCAGTGTTTGACTGTCTTCCATATGTTTATAGTCTTGGTAAGAAGCAGCAAACGGTTTAGGAGCTTGGGTTGTTTTGCTGTTGTCTCCATGCTTCCAACGGTGTCTACATTTTAAATATAAAAGTGATTGAAATTTATATGGCTGGCGAGTCGTATGTCCAGGAAAGAATTTGGACTGAATTTATTTTAAGGGTCTCCTGTTGTGCTTGTGTCCTAAATTGGGAAGAAACTGAAGAAACTAAGCTATAGATATAAATATGGGATGTAGAGTAGGTGAGTTTCCATTACAGAGCGGTTAAGGTACAGGTATGAGTGGTGCAGTAATTTTGGCGTTGGGAATTGAGTTATGAAGTCTTCAGCAAAGGGTCAGAAATTCAGAGACACCACAGACAGAGCAGTGTCTGTTTAAGGAGGGGACGGGGGGCTAGGGAGGGAGCAGGCCACAAGCCGCAAAAGTGTAGACCAGCGATATTTTCACCCTGTGAGGCTTGTGTGTCTGAGTTAAGGGTGGGGTGAGGTGGGGTGGGGAGGGGAGGGTGGGGGTGATGCACGATGTTCTCTTTGCATGATGGCAGTGGCTCTGGGCGGAGGCGGGAGCCACAGACTCCGGGACCCGCTCCAGCGGGACGCCCCAGCCCGCAGACCCCAACACAGGAAGAGCGCGCGCAAATACGCCCTGCATGTGGTCGCAGATTTTGCTCCCCAGTGATAAACTTGGGAGTGCAGTGTTTAAAAAGCGCAGGCTGAATTTAACTCTCACTGGCAGGCTTGGCAGGCCATGAAACACTTGCATCAATTGGGTGTGTGGTTGTTTTGTATTAAATTAAGTTGTATATGATATTCTTTGATAAGGCTAACTACAGGAATTGCTTGCTAGCTTTCACATGACCAAAAAATAAAAATACATTGTACCAGAAGGCAGAACACACTTACAGTAAATGGTCGTGGCAAGAACCATCATAATTTACAATTTTAATTTTAATGCATTACATCATTCATCCCATTAAAAATTGCCTACAGTTTATAGAATTTACAGCACTGTGTCAGCAGGTTACCAAAAAGGTGTCCCAGTTTTCAGTGGCGTCACTAGGGTTGAGGACACCCGATGTGGTCGATTGTTGGTGGCACCCAATGTTGTCGAACGGGGGGGGGCTGGTGGGTGTGGGCGTGAGGAATTGCGTGTTATGCATTCAAATGACAAAGCACTCCTCATCACATTAATACCGCTAATTGATCAACTGGCATCAGAGATATTACCGGTTTCAAATCATCGCTATACAAAGCAGTGCACAAAAAAATTTGCCAGTAATTTCGGTGTCACACGGTACGGTCCGCACCCCCCGCACTCCCCTAGTGACACCTCTGACAGTTTTATTGGTTGAAATGTACACTGTAAACATGTGATTAGACAATGTTTTATGACTGGATTAAATTATTATTTTTGTAAATGTGTTCATGTGCATTCTTACCAAATGTCTTAGAGTAGACAGGGATTAATTGCACGTGGTTTACCTAAGCTCTGTGCAACAAAGGAAGGAATGTGTTTCTTCTACAAATTTAAGCTTCCACAGCTGTGGACTATGCCTTTTCTTGACACAACACACTGCAGTCTGATTGGGTGCACACAATTCAGGCACACGATTCAGTTAATGCAATGGTAACCAACCCTGTAGGTTTTCATTTCAACCCTAATTTGGTACACCTGATTCTACTAATTAGAAGCTGCACAAGATCTGTGGCTATTGAATGGGGTGTGCTTTTTTTAGGGTTGGAGTGAAAACATACAGGATGGTAGATCTCAAGAAGCAGGGATGGTTACCACTGAACTAATGGGTGTTGCAAAAACAAAATGTGAGCCTGCCTACTAGTACCACAGATAATGAAGCCGGAGGAAGGTGGATAACCTGTCATCAGGGTTTTTCATGGAGAATATGCCACTACCTGGGCTGACTGGACCTGGTAGTTAGCTCACTAGACAACCTGGCTGGTTAGCTTGCTAACTGGGCTATCTAGCAAGTTGACCAGGTTGCTTAAGTTTGCCACCTGGAGTTTTCACAGGAGTCTTAAAGCATGCCATTTATTTTCCAAACGAAATGCTGTCGTGCCTTCATGTGATTTGTCAATCCAATCCAAATGGAAGCAATTTGCTCGGCACAGCAATTGTTCTGCTGCAATTGACTTGCCAACTTCAAAAAGTGGGAGTTTTCAGTATCATGCAACCATGCGGCATTGCACATTTGGTCGTACTGTGAAGTGTGGAGTTTGGAGGTCGGGGCGGGGGTTCATTCAGCACAGTATCCCCTGTGTTTCAGTCAGGTGTGTAAGAGGAGCAAGTCATTTAGCACAATGGTTGGTCAGCTCAGCTGGTGGATTGCAGAGTGAAAAGAAGCATTGACTTTACCCAAATCAGAGGATATGTAGGATATATGGAGGGTGCGCATTAACTGTACACATCTGCATTCACTATTCGGTACACATTCACAAATTGCATGTCTTTTAAACAGAGGGATTTCCTCATTGGAAGTGGGGCTGTATTAAAATAACAGACGATTGTATTGAAATTACACAACCTTTTACATTTTAGATTTCAGGGATAATTTATATTTAAAAAAACAACAACAATTTAGTCTCAGTGATAATGTTTTTCTGGCCTTTGCAATCAAAACTACGGACAGAAAACTATAAAAACAATTGGAATGTTTTAGGCTATATGCAACCAAAAACTGTTCTGGTTTTATATTCATGCTCAACCTCTGCCAAAATGTTCCAGGTTAATTTATCTTTTTGCACTTTGCTGACATCTGCTGGTACCATAACTATTAACAGTATCACTGTTTGCATGTTCTCTCTGTGTCTGAATGGGTTTCCTCCGGGTACTATGGTTTCCTCCCACAGTCCAAAGACATGCAGGTTAGATGAATTGGAGGGTCTAAATTTCCCCTAGGTATAAGTGTGTGAGTGAGTGAATGGTGTGTGGGTCCTGCGATGGACTAGCAAACTGTCCAGGGTGTGTTTCTGCTTCTCGCTCAAGCGCCTCCCATGACCCTGACCAGGAATTAGCAGGTGTAGATAATGGATGGATGGACTGAATTTATGTGCTACCCTTGAGCGCTGACTGAGGTCAAATGCCAAGTTGCTGTCTGACCAAGGTAACCAAGAAAGAGTAAGAGTAGACAGTCATACCACCCTAGGGTCAACTGCAGTCAGTTTATGGAGTTTAAAATTCAGGTTTAAAACTGTAGACCACAGACCTGCATTACAACTGGAACAGATATTCTTTCATTTACAGATTTGACTAGCTGTTCCAGTTCTAATGCAGTTATGTGGGTTAGAGGTTTAAAATCCAGGTAAGCACGCTGCAATTGATCGTCCATGACTATATACTGAAGCAAATTAACATTTGGTTTGTTGGTGCTTAGATGGAAGACCACCTGGTTACACAAAGATGCCACTGGTAGAGATGTTGGTGGGCCCTCTGGTCTAGAGGTTTTGCATTGTCAAAAGTGGTGTCTTTTGGATGAGGCATTAAAGAGTAATTGCACTCACTGTTTCATCCTGGCTCCGCCTACTACACAAGTTTGAAAACTGCATCCTGGGGTGAGTAGAGTTGGTGTGTCCATCTCATTTGCACCAAGTATTCTTTACGCAGATGAATTTGTACAGCTTAACCGCGCCTGGCTCATGAAACAGCGATCACGCTGTCAAACTAGGTGTTGCAGATCAAATATGAATCAAGATTAAGCAATTACATGTTCTATTTCTTACCTCAAATGTTTTCAGAAACAAATTTTGGAGGACTGTTTAGATGGAATAAGAGAAGCCACTAGTATTAAAGATGTCATAGGTTTTTTTCTTTGTGTTGGTAGTGTTTTTGTTCACCACATGAGGGGGCTAAATGACCTGGAAAATGTTCTAGGTGAGATTTGTCACCACCTCCCTGTCAAAAAGAATTTCAGATTTGTGAAAGAAAATGAGGGACAATGTGAGTCAATATTTTTCAATGTGAGAAAACTATTTCACTGCCATTCAACTGTTGAAATGAATAAACTGATAATATACACATATATGGGATATGGAGATATGGGGATCCTAATGATATGGAAAACTACAGGGTGTAAGGCAACGTTTTGTTGTTTTTTGTTTGTTAATACTTTTTCTCCCCGCTTTGTTGAGTCCCCACTTTACCTGTATGTTTGATTTGCATAAGCTTAGATAAAATAAAGAAAAAATAGAAAATTTTCTGGGTAGAATGCATCTTCAGCTATTATGCTCTTACACTTCCCCCATCTCCTGCTCATGAGCAGGGAGCAATATAGAGTGATGGGGAGACACAATGTCCCCATCCTATACTGAACAGTTGCTTGGATGAAACGCTCGTTGGCTTTTGAAAACTACATATTGCAAAACTATTTTCTCAAAATAAAGGACACTACTGAATAAATTTAGTTAAAGAAATATAAAGTGCAAGTAATTTATTTTGTTATTCAGCACATTTCTCCCTCTTTTCTCCTTGCAGTGTGCTTTTACATAGCCTATGCACCATCACTCTTCTCGCAGTTATCATGTAGCTATTTTATTCATCCAGCCATCCATTATCTATGCCCGCTTATCATGAGCAGTGTCACAGGGGTGCTGGAGCCTATCCCAGTGTGCATTGGGCGAGAGGCAGGAATACACCCTGGACAGGCCGTCAATCTATCACAGGGCACACGTACCATTCACTCACACACTCATACCTATGGGCAATTTAGAGTCTCCAATTAGCCTACCTGCATGTCTTTGGACTGTGGGAGGAAACCGGAGTACCCAGAGGAAACCCATGCAGACACGGGGAGGATATGCAAACTCCACCGTGCCGCCCTGCTATTCCACTCAGTTTATTCAAAGTCAAAATATGTTGGTGGCGTTATCTCCGTTCTCTCCGAGTTCTAAGCCTATCATTTATACAACTACAGCATCCACAATTATTCATCATTTTGTGTGGCGAGGGGTTTTGTGAAGAAAACTGTCTGCATTTGTTTTACTGAGTTCATTGATTTCTCATTTTAAAATTGCAGTTATTTTAAGTCCAAATATTTAGGAGAGTCATGGAAGGAAAAGGATAGCCTTTACAGCATTGGAGTAATTTTAATTTTAAAGACCCCAAAGCCCGGTGGTGTTGCTCTGGCCAATGTGGTCAAGGTAAACTCTCACTTGTGGTATCTATGTGTGTATGGGTATGGGTGTGTATGTGTGTATTTAATTGACAAACGTAGTGCGGACGTCTGAGCAAATTGCATTAAAGAGGTGAGAAAAAAAGCTCAGAATCTGAATAATATTGGCCAAATTCGGGAAAAGAGAACATTCAGAGAGAACGCATTATTTCAGGGTTGCGGAATAGGGCCCACTGATATATATATATAAATATATATATATATATGTATGTAATATTTTGTATTGAAAAGACTGTATTTTTCACAGTTTCAATGCACTTTGTGACAGAGTCTATAAAGGGGAATCAATAAGCAATTGATCATCAAGTTTTCATTTAGTGCAGGAATGCTTTTTCTTTGTGCCGATGAACATGCAGTTAAAACAATGATGAATCATTCTATTTTCATTATTTATTTATTTTTTTTTTGAATAATAACAATGTGTGGGAGTTTTTTCTTTTCAAAACTGATAGATAGCTTACACCCAGACTCTTGAAAGATGCTTGGATTGTATAATATATTCTGCTTTTATTTCACACCACTGATGCAAAGGCACATTCTTTAAAGAAGGGTGGCAAAACAACTGACATCATCCTGTGGACTGATAACTAGAATTCAGAAAGATAAGCAGGGCTGACTTCAAGGGAAGTTGTTACCAGAAAAAGAAAGAAAACAAAGACATTAATTATGTGTTATGCAATACTAACTAAATAAATTACTAGACCTCAATTACTAGGGCTTACTAGACATCAATTTAATTTTTGTGTTCTTTTTTTCCCCAATAAGAAGCATGTAGTAAAAGCTTAGAAATATTTTAATGCTTGTTTTAATGTTTTAGTTCACAAAATGACACTGTTTGGGAACAGACAAATCCCCATGGCTATCCTGCTAAATTGAAATCAAAGTCACCATTATAACATCAGGTTCCAGAGAGGGTCAATCGAATCTGAGGCCAGAAATGTAAAGATGTATATTTTTTCTTATAGACAGGTGTCCAGTAGAATTTAAGAAAAGTTTTCTGAATGATGCTCAATATTCATTCTGAATCACTGGAAAATCCAACTATCAGGCTTTCCCTACTCATAACTCACATATATCACGCAGAGGTGGTGGAGTGACTGCTATTTATTAGTTCTCCTTCAGTTTAAAAATCTGGAAGTAATTTTTCCTCATTCTTATATGCACTTAAATGTGCACAGCTTGACTTAGCAAAAGCAATTGATTAATAATGAAATGCCATCACAAGAATAGTCCTCCAAACAATACAACTCTCATCCTGAAACAAGAAAATTAGAGCAAAAGTGGCACAAGGTTCCAGCTCATGCCTGGTAGAGCCGATTCCAACTCAATGGCTAAAGAACCTCTTCCTGGGCGAAGCCAGCATATGCTCAAAATCATTAGCATTTCTGTATTAATAAAATGCGTGCTGCCCTGGAAGTGGCTGTTATTAAGCTGAGACTGAGGAAAGCTTATGTCAGTACTGATATTCTTTAAAAATAGACCTACCACAGACCTCCTTTTCCTTAGAAAAATTCTAGAAAAAGCTGTTGCTAAGCAACTCCGTACCTATCTTAATTCAAACCATATCTCTGAAACTATCCAGTCAGGATTTATATCAAATGATGATATTGAAACAGCACTAGTCAAGGTTGTAAATGATTGTGTACTGTACTCAATGCCTATACTTGCACTTACTGACTTAACTGTAGCTTTTAACACTGCTGGTCATGAGATCCTATTGGACATTATTGGACATCAGACTGTATTAAATCATTCTTATGCGGCAGGAATCAATTGGGTCAACTAGATGAATAATTTTCATGCTTCTATTACTGCTACAGGCTTAGCTTTTGAGGCTGACTTCCTGGTCTTGTTGAGAGGCGTTGCTCACTAGCGCCAATGTGGTTGGCTCCAGTATAGGTTTTTTAGCCATCCGTTTCAGTGCAAGTCAATGGTACCAAAACAGTCAAAATACAAAGTCAGTAATTTTTCCACAAAAACATGTAGTCGCAATTGGTGTTTGTTCTTTGTCTAATGTCTCCCCATCTGTTAAGTTATTAATATAAATCAGGGACCATTTGCATCACTGCTGAGTCACTGCATGTCACTGTGGCTCAGGAGCTTAGTGCATGACCCAGACTTCATGATCATATAAGGGTCCCCCCTTTTCCCCACTGCACAGTCACAGTAACTTTGTCCATATTTTTTGACAGTCTTATGAGTGCCACTTAGAATTCCAAAAGGGACTTAAAACTGAAAATGTCTTCCAGGCTTTATGCCATTACACGAACAAAGGATCTAAGGAGAAACATAAACTATTGACTGGTGTCTGTCTTTTTTTCCCACCACTGGCACTCACTCATTTAAAATCTGTGGATGTTATCACACCAGCACAGCTGCACTAGAAACTTTTGTTCTTCCGAAGAGTGGCAAACTATTACAGTTCCCCTAAATTCTTCTGTCTCACAAGCCCTATGAAAGGTGCAGTACTCTCTATACCCAACTAACCCAGATTTGCTGTTACACAAGACCGTTGTTCAGGGCGACTGCACATTGAGAATCACCAACCCAAATGAGGAAAATCTCCTGCTTAAAGAGGCAATGCCTAAGTAAACAGCAGCACTGCATTTACTAATGGACTTGGTTGCTGACATACCTGCTGGGGAGGAGCTTATGAACTAGTGAGAAACCTTCATATCAAAATATATTCATAAAAAGCAAAAACAAAACAAACATGTAATATTTCTCAAAGGTGATATATGATGTCCCACAGGGACCAGTGCTATAGAAATAACCACCACAATGAATATTTTCCTTTCAACTGGACTTCAATCAATCCAGTTGAAATCAATATTCTCTCTCACCTGCACTGCATAGTGGAGGTTAGGATGGCAGTGCTAGCGTGTTGGCTACGCTAGCCAAGTAGCTTGCTAGATATTGTACTTCCATTTGTGATGTATGAGCATGGTTTGAAAGAACAAACAAATAAGTGCTATTTATCAGACCATTTAAATATTACTAGTAGTGGCTTAAATTAATGAATTGGAATATAGCTTTATAAGACTGCATAAACCTTTTCAGTTCCCCAGCTGTTGTCATCCATGGGTAATGGTCAGCAGTTTGGTTCTTCTGCAGTAGTTTATTTTGTTTCATGCAAACCTGTGAATAAACCATTTTTTGTTTGCATTAGTTTCAGCGGCTATTCAAACTAATTTTACTGATTATTATTTATAATGCAAATGATAATTTCACTTTTTTAAAGTGAAAATTGTACTATTGCCAGAAACATAGAAAACGATAAAGAAACAAAATTGATTTTGTAAATCATTCCGCTGTCAGTCATTGAATACTTGCAATATTCATACTGTATATATATATATATATATATATATAATTTTTAGTATTATCTATGTAAATACAGGAGATGGATGACATTTAATTGAGGAAATTGATACTGAAAAGAGGTTGAATTAAGGAATTGGTTGTGAGAGGGGACAGAATTTGAGTGAATTGATACTGAACCATTTAATGGGAAACAAATTACACGAATTGATCCTGCCAAGTGTCTCCATTGATCTGGAGAAGGGACTGATGCCAGCCCTGAGGTGAATAATAATGAATGAATGATGTCAATCTTAAAAGAGAGTCAGCTCATTTTTGCACTGTGGCGTAAACCGGCTACACAAAGGTGGGCCCAGCCGATGTGCCAACTGCAACTGGAAAGCAGGGCCAGAGTATTCCCACCCTTTTTTTACCACTATAGCACAGGTTGTACCAATATGGCTGTTCAAGACTTTGGTGACCAAAAACTGACCTCTCACGTTTGACTGGTTTCAGGTTTGATGCCCATATTAAAATGTGGAGTAGCTTTTACCACTTGCAAAATAATTAATTAAAGGACCTTCAGCTGGTTCAGAATGCAGCTGCTCATGTTTTGACTAGAACAAAAAAGTATGAAAGTATGAACTAGCCCCAGTTCTTGTATCGCTTCATTAGCAACCCATTAAGTATAGGGCTGCTTAGATGGTTCTGCTTTAAACTTTCAATACAATGCATGGACTAGCATCCATGTGTGTCAGACATACTTCTACCTTACAAGTCCATTTCATTTTCAAAATGCAGGTTATCTAGTTGTCCTGAGAATTTCAAAGAACAGACGATAGGGCCTTTTCTTATGGAGCTCTTCTACAATTGACTAACCTTCCAAACTCTTTAAAGGAATCAGACAATCTCAGTTTTTAAGTCTAGATTAAAAACGTACCTTTACAGTGGAGCTGGAAAGGCATGAAGCATGCAGGCGTAGTGTATTATGGAGCAATACATTTTATTTCTGTAACCTATTAACAGCTGGGACCCCATTTTCACACACAGGCTCTTGAGGATGAGTAGGCTTCTTACCTTGTGGATTCTCTATCTCTGTCCTTGTGGTTATGCTGCCATTGGAAACTCTTGCCAGGGTCATATTTTTCTATTCCCAATCTGTATTTGTCTTCCACCCATAGCTGTTCTTTATCTCCCTATTCCTGTTCTTTGTTTACCTCTCCCACCCTATAGTCTCAAACCACTCCTGAGCCCTTTGTCTTATTCCTTTAGAAACAAGTTCATTTAAATTGTTGAAATGACAGACTGAAAGATAAAATGCATGAAATTCAAACTGCTGAATGATGACACCTAGTCACTGAAATTAAATCAACATTTGAACAGTGCTATGGCAGTGCTCCCCGATTGAACCCACAACCTTGGAATTGCACTAAGCTAAACAAGCATGCGATTACGATATTCTTCAGGGAAACATTCTGAATGAACTCAAACATCTGTTTTCAACAACTTTAAGATCTGGTTGTAACAAAAGTGTACAGCGACCCCCAGGAACCCAGTTTGAGAACCATAATGGCATGGGGTAGTATATGGTTCCAGGCGACAGTACAATGTAAACTAAGTATACACGTTACACGAGTCCAAGGAAATTATATAATGTATACTGTATGTGTCCTCTTAATGACTATTGTATATGTGCTTTGTAATGCTGACCTACAGCAGCAAAATTAATTTAACTGAAAATGGACAATAAAGTTAGTATATACTATAAGTATATTATGATCTGGCTGGTGAATACCAAGTCAATTCTGCTGTGGTGCTGTGTTTAAACAGTCTTCCCAGTCGTTTCAATTTTGCAACAGTGCATCGATTTTGGTCAAATGCAAATCCAATCAGAGGTTATTCTGTAGCCAGTGACTGCATATTGCATGTATGCGGAAATATCATAAAATGACTTACAGAACAAAGGCATTCTGCCTCTCATAAAATTGCTAGTATTTTGAAAGAAGCAGTTTGTGAAAGTATTGTAATTATAAAAACTCCAGCTACTATTCACATATGCAAACAGCACACAATCACACACATCATGCCATCTCTGGCAATGACGTGGGGGCTGGAAAGAAAATACTACAAATGCCTCTTGTACATTTGGAAGATATTTAGCACCTACAGTCACTCAAGGAAAGTGAGGTTTAGCACTTGAGGATGCAGCTTATGATTCTGTGTTTTCTCAGGCATCTTAGTGAAGACATGTAGGGGCTTCAGGAAACCTCAATGGGTGGAGCTACAATGAGCTGTGGATAATGGCTCTGCCACACAAGAAGTTCAAACCAGTGAGTCAATGAAAGCATGTTGGGGTCCACTCATCTGTTTTCATGAAACATTTTCCCCATTGCTACAGTTTGGCCCAAAATATATTCTTCCCTCTCATCTATTATGATAATTATGGGCTTTCCAGTTTGCATGAAAAATGCAAAGAATTTGAAGGGGAGAAACAAATCTTTGGGTGACCGGTTTGAGAACTGTAAACATTGCAAAATACTACGCAAATAGCTTAATACACAACATCCAAGGTTAGGTACTACTGCTTGATGCAGATTTTAAAAAATGTTAAAAAAAGAAACGGTGCATGATCAGTTTATTCACATTTATTTTTGCTTTGAGTGCTCACAGAAAATTCGAACACTTCCAGCAGGAGTTTAATAGCAATTTTGTAAGCAAAGTTACATTCAAACTCTAAGTCAAATTGGTCAAAGCCTCTCCAGTATTTACAAAAGAAACAAAGACAAGATGCTACACAAACAATGCATGTTCTTCAAACTGTAAAGTACTGTCTGCTGTAATTAAAACATAGCACAGTATGCCAAGGTTGTTCCACTTATCACAGCTTAGTTTGAGCTCAGAATTGCTTCAAAGATTTCAGGAATACTTTATTTTTTTAAAACTCATCAAATCGAGTGTTGTGGAAAGACAAACCTCGTGTGCTTTGAGATCAAGATTTGTACAATAGTCACAGTTAAAAACACCCTGCCGGTCATACATACTTGTACTTACACTTTATTAAGGTCATAAAACCAGCAATAAACAAAGCCTATACAAACTTGCATTTCTACATAATCACTGAAAAGTACAGATAATGAGAGAAGTGAAAAGCTCCTACAATTTAAATTCTTTCTAAAGCTAGTTCTTCAAGGGAAAGGTTATGGTCTCCCCGTATCACTGATGACCCAGTGTCATTCACCATATGGTGCACTTTACATAGATGACTTCATTTCCCGTTTAAGACTGCATTACCCATCAGTGTGGTGGATTCCCTTGCAAAAGGTATGCCACCTGAAATTGATATGCAGCCCACACATTTACACATTTCAACTTTCTGCCGACCTCCGTAACTGTAGGCACGTCCGTACATTTAATTTTTACACGTATAAAATTCTAAATATGCACACAAAAAAAACAATACTGATGCAAAAAGGTACACGGCAGAACAAGGACGCAATTATTTTTTTCTTGTAGTACTCATCCAAGCCGTCCACACCTCCACCAATCGGAATGGTAGTAACACTGGATACAAACTGGGGTGTTTTGGAAGGGGTGGGGGCGGTCAAAACAACTTTAAAATTTCCCCGGCTTGTACATAAGTTTAAAAAAAAAAAAAAAAAAAAAAAAAACAGCACCTGGCACAACGCCAACGTACAAGCAGGGAACGAACAGTTCTTTGATTATCGGTTTTCATTTTCCGTTTTTTCCGTTTCCTTCGTCTTGTTCAGGGGGAGGGCCCATCTGCTCACTCTGCGCTGGGGGCTGCCTCTGGGCTGGCTGCGGTCTCTTCCGTTGAGGGCGCGGGATCCTCCTTAGCGGCCGCTTCCTGCTCGGCAGCTTTCGGCTCGGCGGCGGGCTCGTCTGTGGCGGCACCGTTCGCTTTCGTCTCCTCGCCCACTGGCTTCTCCACCGCCGCCTCTGCCGTGGCCTCGGCCTCAGGAGCCGCTGCCGCCGCCTCTTCCTCGGCCCCCTTCTCTTCCTCCCCCTTGCCCTCCTCCCCGCCCTCGTTCTCAGCTTCCTCCTTCTTGGTCTTCTTGAAAGAGAAGCCACTGAGCTTGAAGGGCTTCTTGAAGGAGAAGCGCTTCTTTTTCTTTTTGTCGCCGTCAGAGGCCGCTGCCTCGTCTTCGGGCTTGGCTGAAGTCTCACCCTCGGCAGCGGGGGCGGCAGCCTCGCCGCTCGCCTTCGCGCCCTCCGTGCCCTCCTCTGCGGGGGCCGCCGCAGACTGCCCTACTCCCTCCTCGGCCGGAGCGCTCCCATTGGCCTGCGCCCCGTCCTGGCCCGCTTCCTCCGTGGCAGGGGAGGAGTCCCCGTTGGCTTTCACATGGCCGTTTTCCTGCAGAATCACAAACAATCCATGAAATGGCTTTACCAATCAAGAGTTACGCATTTCTAAAACAGAAAAGGCAATGGCAATCACCCTGTATACAGCTCTGCCATAATACAATCAGGTAAGAGCTACAACAAGCTCCTATCGAAGTCATAGCACAAAAGTATGCCCCACATAAAATTACACAAGGAAAAGCAGCACAATTGCTCATACCTCCAACACAACCAGTTTTCATGCCTTTCATTTTCTCACCCTGAATCTTACCTGGTTCCATACATGCTCGCCTTTTAAAATCTCAGCTCCTCAGAACAAACTCTAGACAATGTAAAGTCAGTATAGCTGGACAGCTGCCACAATTTCACCTGATTAAAAGCACACATATTGTAGTCTCCACTTCTGCTTGATACAAAACCCATCCATTTAAAAAAATCCAACTAAAATGAAACTCTTACAGGCCATGTCCTTCTCCCTGTTTTGGTGAATCACATGGGTGATTACATTGTGAATAAGGGGTGGGGGGAATGGGTCATTCATTTTAATTCAAAATTAGCAGTACTCTACCAATGAGATTGGCCAAAAATGGAGCCAATTTCTAAGGCATAGACAAATTGAAGTCGACCATGTCATTTCGGAATAGGCAGCAATTATTGAACCTGAGACCAAGGTAAAAATATTAGAAAATACATACGACTGGCGTTGTTCTCAGGAAACCCTAACAAAATAAGCCTGCTGCCAAATTGGTCATTAAATAAACCAATAGCATTTTGAGAGCTGAATCCCCACTCTTTTCCACAGAACTACAGAGGATGGGCAGGGAAAATCAACAGGAAAAACCTTGGAATTAATGGAACGGTCAGAAGTCATTTCATATAGGCCTAATTGAAATGAAAAAGGGAGGGAGGCTGCTACTCGCAAGTACTTGACTGGGCCTAAATTTACTAGCCCATCTTCCCAATCTACCCTCTACTGTGGAGAACAAAAACTCATAATTAGTGCCAAACTAAACAACATCCATGAGTGCAAGCTTTACAAACAAGAAAACAGGAAAGATGGGAAATTCAAACCCTTTTATTTTTGCTTCCCTTTTAGCAAATAACCAACACATGCCACCCAAAAATCAAAACACGCTTATCAATTTACACTAGACAGTTATCAATCCATCCAGAGTTTCCCTGATCAGACACATCATATACAATGAAAACCAACGGGGGGCAACTAAATGCCCCAAATTCCATTTCTTCTTTTGACCACAACTGACAGTTATGCTTGTTTTAATTAACTGCAAATTCTTATTTATGCAAAAATTATCAAAATAATCCACTTAAATATTTATCTAGCAGGACTTGCTGAAAAGTACCACTAGACAATTGTTCTCAAACAGAGCACAGAGTAGGCTATCAGTTCCTGAGTACCTTTGGAAAGGTTTGCGAATCACCATACAATTTTACACAGAAGCCAGGCAAACCATTAAACTAGATTTGCAATATAGCCTACTCAGGGTGCCAAGTTCTTCCTTCATTATTTATCTATTTTTGTTCTTGTAGCACCTGAGCCATACCTGGGCTGAATGTGTGGACATCTTTTCACTATTACACAGAAGCCAGGTAAAATGGTTTCTATTAGTAAAAATCTCTTAATTCGGGTTAGGCTATATGGAAAAACAAGTTGGAATGAAGACCAAGGCAATTTTGACAGAATATGTGCAATGCAGTCAAAGCATGCAGTTTGACCACTGAATGTGTTTTGACACAGGAAATTGTGTTTAAATACAATCATATTATAATAAACATTGTAGCATAATACCCATTTACACAGTTGGGAGTATACTCAAGGGTACAATAGCAGTGTCATACCTGGGAATCAAACATCACATCAAGTTATAAGCCCAGTCCCCCAATCATTATAATTAGCTTAAATCTATTGGTGAAATATCCCAGTAACATAAGACCTCTGCAATCCTGAATTCACACCCATCACACACTGCTCATTTTAACCAGTTATTGCAAGATAGGACATTAATGGCATTTGCAAATGCAATTGGGATGATTCTGGGTCCCTGGCCAGCAGAATAGACTGCCAAATATAAACTGCCCATTTGTTTTAACCTGCTTCCGGTAAAATCTGGAATGGTTCAACCTGGTAGACCCCGAGTGCCATTTCCAGCCTGGCAATGAGAAACCAAGCTAACTCCCTGCCAGGTTCCTGGTCCATAGGGTCCAGCATGGCTTAGCACCAAAAGGTTTCATCAGCTGTTTAGTAGGGATGGGTACAAGTAATAGATTGATAGACTATTAGACTCTACCCTCTAGTCATTGTGGAGATCACGCTGACAATGTTGTAAGTTTAATATTGTAATTTGTGGCTTGCTCTTAGAAATTTCTAACTTTATTTACCAAGTCAGACCAGTTAAGACCGTGATTGAACTTCTGCAGGTGCCACTTCACAGCCTTGCATCTATGGAAAAATAATGCACACGTCCCAGCCAATCAGAATAGAGTATTCAGCCAAGCTGTAGTATTTGTCTGTCATCTCAAACAAACCACTTTGACATAATAGGCCAAGCATTAAGATGGAAAAACTTGGGGACTGAGGTGCATTGTGAGCATGCATTTTCTATAGGCTACAATGAGTGGTGCCGCCCAGCCAAGATGCGTTCTAATGACATTCTTCCCCATGTTAGGAATCTACTTGGAAGAGTACATTTGACTACTCAATCTGTGAAATTGAAAAAATAAATAAAAATCACAATCCCTACCATGACAGGATGTCAACCAGAAGAGACCAGAAATGCAGTTCAAAAGATTACTCAATATGTCCACGGAAATTAATGTGAACGTGACCAGAATAAGTCTTACAAGCGGAAATACCACGTGCAGAGCACTAGTGACATTTGCAAACCATCATGACATGGGAGCGGATCAAAGCAGTGCTGAAAAACAAAGTGTGTAGGCTCATGCAGACTACACACAACAAATTGAGCTTTACAATAGCACTCAATTGCAGTACCACAAATTTGCTTAGAACTGGTGAACTGAGCCATACTTTGACAGTCAAAACGAAAGAACCCTGTTGGGACTTTTGCCTAGTTTACCACAAGAGGCACACAGATAATACTAGCCTTGTAGCAAGCAGGCAGCCAGTAGACTAGCTTTCTAGTGCCAACCATCACTTGCCAACTCTAGAACATGAGCCCACACAGCCACAACTATTGGCAAATTACATTGTGTTGAGTGAGTAAATTCTAAGAACCCCTTCAAACTAAGAGGCAGCTGCATGTACAACTATGTAACAGTTTAATAAGCATATGCAAATATGCCAATGCATTTCAGGACAATTTCCCCCATTTATGCTTTCTTCAGTCGTAAACACTGGCTGCCGATCAAACAAATCTAAGAATGACTCAAGTTACAGCAAAGCAATGAGATGTACAAGGTGAAGCAGCAAGCACAGTCGTATTATCCTTTTGTAAAGACAAACAAACATGGTAATAAGTGAAAATAGAGCCTGAAGCATTAGAAGGATGCTCAATCATGTTTCCAAAAAGGGGGGAGGGGGGTCAGGGGCTGCAAAATCATTTGAACTAGCTAGCTAAGCAAACACATTTTCACTGAGGTTTTGAAGAATGTAAAATCAAAAATATTGAAATTACAACTGTCAGGTTTATAGAATGAATATTTTTTTTAAAACATGAACAGCTACTTTGAATGTTTTCCTGGGTGCAGTGAAGTTAGATTGATTTGCCCCCATCCTAATTTTCTCATCTCTCCGAGGTCCATATCCCATCCTGGAGAGCTGGGGGACATTTCATGAAGCAGAATTCCAGGGTTACCTGGATAACCGCACTGAAAAAAAAACCCAGAACCGCTTTACTTCAGTCCTCGTACACAATTTGGGAGGTTTTGCTCAGCACAGTTTATCAACTCCGTAGCCCCGCTTTGAGAAAAAGGGCCCTGTGGTATGCTAGTTAGGCTACTTTTCACTTCCAAATCAGCCAATAAATCAGACCCATGAAGCCAGTTGAGGAGTTACCTGCGTAATCAGCCACTTTAATTGATCAAAAAGTGCCAAATCACAAAAAATCAGACTCTGCAGCTCCCCAGAACCAGGGTTGTAGACCACTGCCCCAGTACCTTAGAAGTAACAAGGCATTGACATTTCAGCTAAAAGCCTTCAGAGCATGATGTGCGATATGATGAATACTTTCCAGCCAATGTTATTGTCGCAAGTCCTTTGGCCCAAAAAAAATTAAAAAAAATAAAAAAATAAAATAAAATGCAAGAGTGAAGTCTCCATTCTTAATGAATTAGGATGTGCTACCCACTATGCAAGCTAAGCATTTTTAGCAATTAGCACTGCAACTGTTCAGCATTATAAAAAACAGCTAACTGATTCATCTATCAGTCAACCTCATGCCATCTGTAAATAGAAAATGGTACCAAGAGGGATTACTGTCTAGAGCAGTCATGATTGTATTATCATGATTATCTGAGCCAACCGCGAATAATTTGCATACGTTTAATTTCATGAGCAGCGTTTTATTTTCAAGTTGTGCTCTCCATTGCATATTAATATTTATAATTAAATTCAAGCTCATTAATGAACTGCCTTCCACAATGTTTTTCCATGTTAGGTGTGGCCTACAAGAGTTTCAGCTCAAGCCATTTGAAATCTATGCGCAGCAAGAGAGCAGAGGGATAAACTATCGTTTCAGAGGGTGAGCACACTCCGAGGTTTAGGACGCTCTACCATTTTGCTGACGACCATATAATTTTGATGTAGGCAGACTATTTAACTGAACAACATGCATTTAACTCCAACTCCAAATACACCCATCTTGACACATTTCAGTAATGAAAGAGGAGAGCCCAATAACTTGGATGGGGCGAGTAGCAGTAAGGTGCCAATAGCAAACCTCAGGAACCACTCATGAATCCACCACCCAAAACAATTCGCCGAACTTTGAGTCCTAACAGCATTTACTTCAGGCCCATCACGGCAATTGGGCATTGCATAAGCAGTCGGGTGTTGAAATATGAACAAGTTGGCCCCCAATGGTGCACATTTTCTTAATGTAATGTGACAGTGAACGAAATGTGGCCCTACAATAGTTGAAAAACCAGCGATTAAGCTAATGCTGCAAACATTTGACAAGTAGCATGAGTTGCCAGGGGAAATATTTTCCAAATGGCAATAACCAAGTAAGAGAAAATTCTCTGCGACATGACAATTTAAGTACAGCAAGTTTAAGTATGCCAAAGTAAAGAGTTTTTTTAAGTATGTGCATAGTCAATAAATGGCGCTCCATAAAATATGCATTACAGATTTAAATGGGCTTGTACTATAAATTGAATATAAAAACTATTGTTAATCACAATCATTTGTGAATTTATCGTCACTCAATTTAATGATTGTGACAGCCCTGTTTCCAAATGTTAGTTACCCAGGGTAATGTGGCAGCCATTTTGGATAAAAGTTCAATGACCAGCCAGGATGCTGGATTAATAGATTTATACGTCCCACTAATTTCATAAATTGTTGCATTGTTGGTGACCCACTACCTCATTCATGTGTCTTAAACTGATGCGCTCTCTAAACTGGTTAAATGTAGTAGTCATAGGCTAGGTTGGTTTACCAACCCAAGGATTAGGGTTAAAACAGACTGATGTAAAGCACATGCATTGGTGCAAAACCAAGCAGCTATATTTCCTTAAAAAGCAAGTTTAGTGTCAAAAAGTGCATCACATACACAGTATTAAACATGGGAGCTCATCCCCACACAGCCATTCAAAACCCCTGCTAAGGGAGGCACATACTCATGTTATATTTAATGCCTGTTATTTTACTGAAATGGTTGATTCCGAGACAAAGCGTTGGATTAGAATGGTGAAAGTACCTAACCCTGGATGTTTAGAGGAATAGGGACTGCTGGTAAGATCACTCTTTTTAAATGCATTTCTAATTTAGACAGGAGAAATCATGAAGTAAGAATGACTTTGACCAATTAAGTACTGAGTAACAATAAAAACCAGCAGACACTTGCCACCCTGGGGCAGGGTTGAAGACCCCTGCATTAGGCCTGCTCCAAATCTCAATTTTAGCTCTGAGTATGCAATCACATTCCGTGGTCCGTTTTAAATAATCACAAAGTAAAATTTGTGATCTGAAATGCACAATTTAGTAAAACTTGTTTCAATTCAGCACTACCGCCTACTTCACAAAAGAATTTTTTAAAAAAGAATCATTGTTATAAGCTAAAAGGAGACTTCTGATTGGAAGGCTTAGTTTTAGCACACCTTCTGATTCACCCAACACTTTTGCCGCTCTCCTGAGCTCGGCGATTACGACCCCGTAAATCCAACATGCTAATTTCTGAAATGCCACTAGGGGCGATCTGTCGCAGCCTATGCTCCCTCTTACTACCAAAAAAGCGCCGTCGACACAGATGCTCGTTAAAATAAATAAATCGACGTCGAAAGATCACGTACTACCGTCTGGTCCGGTGGCGGCCCACGGTTCTGGAATTAAGGGACATTTATTTTTTAATGAATGCTTTTTCAAACAACTTCAAACTAAAGTGCCTCAAAAAGGCGGCTCGTTTTGAGATTACATTATAACCAAGTGCCACAAAGCATCCCTCCGGTACAGTATCTGGAACAAAGGCGTGGTAAACTAGACTGACAAGCCATTGTTGCAGTTGTGCGCTACGTGCACCTTCTGCCACTCCATTCTAGCTCACCAATGCTCTCGCAAATGTACAAGTATGGGATGGGTTTTTTCATGATCAGTGGGCTACTTACAAACAAGATGCACAAAACTCCAATTGAGATGTACAAACCTCTAAAGAGAACTGCACTAATTTAGGATCACACCAAAAGAGGTTGCCAATTGAAAACCCATTGGTTATTAGAACACAGGAGGGGGCATGCAGAACTA
This sequence comes from Anguilla anguilla, assembly GCF_013347855.1. Lineage (NCBI taxonomy): Eukaryota > Metazoa > Chordata > Actinopteri > Anguilliformes > Anguillidae > Anguilla > Anguilla anguilla. The sequence goes on from NC_049201.1 coordinate 28,237,526, forward strand.
GGGAAGGGAAATTAATATTCCAGATTACCCCCTTTCCACCAAAAGAAGTCATTACTGAACTTAATTAAAAATATTTGATCTGTCAATCATGAAACCTGCAATAACCAATTTAACAGTTTGCTGTTGCTTGACAAAATTAAGTAACGTGAGCCACCTTTGTGCGCTTCACAAGAAACCCGTGTTCGTTTGCTATAGAACACAGACAGTACTGCGTTGTGAGCGTAACCTGTGCAAATTCTTCAGAACAACCCAATTAAACAATATTTAAAAGCTTTCACCTGTCCATTTGTCTTTGAGGTTGAAGCCGCAGCCTCTCCCGGCTTTTCGGCGACGACTTCGCCTTTTGCAGCGGTCTTGGAGAATTGTGCCCCCATGCTTTCGTTCCAACAAAGAAACTCAACCGTTCCAGCAGATGAACAAAGACTACACGTTTCTATCCTTTTAGCAAATACACTAAAAGACCTTTCAAAGTCTTTCTGTGAATGCAAGCAAGATCCAACTGAAATAAGCAAAAGTGGACAAATTGCTAAATATACCGGGTAAAGAGTAATAAAAATTCCAGAATTGTGGCTGTATAGTTTGTGTGGAAAATGGAGAAATTTCCCTCGCCACTAATAAGATGCGGAGTACAACGCCCAAGTCCACAGATGAATGGGCATTCGTACCCGATGACGACATTCACAGACGGATCTAGCCAATAAAAACTCACACCGAAAGAGGGCGAGGCTTAGAAAGGGCGTGAACAATGGACACAGAAGATTGTACAAACCTGGGAAAATTAACTTGCCCGGCAACACAATTCAATTGAATGATCAGTTGACGGAATAAAAGACAACAGCAAATCGTTACGTTGGTTAGAATGATACACTTAATTCTGTGTTCCTCATAGCCCTACAAGGATTATATTCCATGCATGCAGTTTGTGTTTTACATGCATCATATACAATGTTCTTGGTGTTAATGGAATTTATCTGTAGTTATATTTCCTGGCGTCAAATCCAGCACAAAGAAGCAGCTGGACCATGGAACAGGCCTCAAGGAATCTTAATTCGTGCCACGGACCGGTTCCAATTATTTTGGAAGTATGATTATTGCTGTTGGGCATACTTTCCTAAACTGTGTGTTTGTAGACTATCTCTAAGTTCTCACATGGACCCACAAATAATTCTAACGCATGCAACGAAGTCTAATTCGAACATGTATTAAAGGCCAATTTTCCATCTGACAACAATATAGGAACAACGGTGCAGAACATTGGTTTTGGAACTGGACTTGTAGCCTAACTGGGTTTGAAGCTTAAGTTCCCAGGTGGTCTGCTGTATTCTTGAGCGAAGTAAATGAAGAGAATGTTTGGTGTATGTTTTCGATTGGATGAGGCAGTTTCTGTGTGTGAAGGATGTTTTAGCTATTTAGAGAAATTTCTGAAAATACACTGAAAGCAACTCAAGTAGCTTGTATAGCAACATAATGCCTCATGAGATGTCTTTATATTACCTGATTATTCTTCAAGACAAGATTTTGTTTAATATTTTCAGTTAGAACAATTTCTTAGAGCACGTGCCAACTGAATTGTGAGTTAACGCTACATAATTAATCTTGACGTATGTATGGTCTCTGGAAACGACAACGTTGTGCAAACAGCTTTGGAGTTATTGTGCATTGTCTTGCTATAAAGTTTAACCAAAAAAAAAAAAAAAACCCTGAATGTCCTATACCTCCCACAGTAAAGCTATCAGGTCATCAAAAACTGGCTAAAATGCCTCTCCTTGCACACATAACTGGGTTCCATTTAAGGCCATGTTGCAAACAAAAACAGTATAGTTGGAAGGTAAAACAGCTGTGGTGCTCATTTAAGTTTTTGTGGCTTCTCACAGCATATTAGAATCAGAATCAGGTTTTATTGCCAAGTAGGTTTTCACATACAAGGAATTTGTTTTGCTTTGGTGATGCTTTTAGTCATTTATCCTCAAAATGTTGGGATTGGGTTTGCTGGTTTGAAGCTACTATAATGTTTTACTATTGAGGCTAAAGCCTTATGAATCGGACTTATGAGTCAGTGATTGACAGTATATAAGCATCTTCAACCACTGGCATTTGAATCAGAGACCATTCCTGTTCTTTCCTTTTTCTTGACAAGAAAATGTACCAAAGGGTGAGACCACCTCTTCCGACCAGCTTGACTTCCTCAAACTGTGATTTGCTGTTCCTAATGTTCATTGATGGAAATGCCAATTTCTGTCCTAAGCAAAGCAGAGTGATACATTTAATGTAGGAAGAAACTCCTAAATTAATATGTCCTTCATATTTTAACAAATAAAACACACACACATTTGAATTTTAAAAGTGCTTTCACATTTTAAGATTTATTACAGGGATCTGTGGCAAATGGGGCATAATTAATGCAGAAGACGTGCCCTATTAGCACAGAGAGGTTTAAAAAAAAAACAATGTTATATATCATCAAATTTTGCATATTGGCCAGAATTCCCCTGTAAATTGGTCAAGGACTGAGTACATTGTGTTCAAATTGCATCTGTGCCTCTATATTTCCAATCCAAAGTTACAGTCAACAAACAGCGCCAGCTTCAAAACAGTATTTTTGCCATTCTGGTCAATATGGGTGAGACTGTTTGCAAAGATTGTGAGTATTTCCACATGCATTAAGTCCTGGGAATGGGCCAGATGGTTTGCAGCTGTTAATGATCTATTTTTCTGAATGGGCTCAAACATTTGTGCTATGTCTTCAGTATCTCTGTACATTTTAACAGTCAAACTCAAAACAAGTGACCTCCACTGTCACTGTAACCCCCAACTAGGATGTGCATGTTACTCCAGTTTTACTCCTGTGTGACTTTGTACCTGCATCTCTGGGAGAAGATCACAGCTCCCAGGTGGTTGAAGGAGAGGCCAGATTCTTGTGTGAGCTTGGAACTAGGCTTTACATACACATTAATTGTAAATTAAATGATTAGCTGTGTAGACTTGCATTTTCTCCTCATTCCGTAAGCAATATCCAAAACTAAAGATGGGTATGACGCTTCTTTGTACACTTTGTTCTATTAATTAATGAAAAATTGACATTTTCTTTTTTAAATTAATGAATAGAACAAAGTGTACAAAGCAGCATCATACACATCTCCAATGTTGGATATTTTACTCTTGCTTACAGAATGAGGAGAAAATGTCTGTCTACACAGCTAATCATTCACAGTTTGGTTTAAATTATATAAATAATTGAAAGCACAGGCATGAAAGATGATGAGTTGTTCATGCTTACTAAGTGTCAATGGACAAAATTGATCCTTTGTGTTTTAAATCTAGTCATTTATGTGCTAGCGTGCAACAAGTAGATCCCTTTGCTGTGTTAGAAAAGAGAAGAAGCTGAATGAACTGGATATGAAGAGAAAAATGATGGGTAGCACCACTCATATTCAACAATAACAAAATTCTTCTAGCTCATGACTTTATTCAAAACATCTTTTGCACAAAGCCACAAAATAAAGTCACGAGCAAAAGGAATGGCTTATGTCATTGATGGGGGTGGGTTATGGATTATGTCTATCCAGCTTTTTCCATAATTGGAAGTATGCTTTATGATAAATTTTTTGCTCTTTCAGCAATAACTAAATTCTTCTAGCTTGTGACTTTATTCAAAACACATTTTGACAAAGGTCAGTACAGATGTTTTATGTTAAAGTCATGAGCAAAAGCACTGGCTCATGTCATTGTAGAGGGGAATATGGGTAACCTATCCAAGTTTTTCCATTAATGGAAACATTCCTTATGACAAATTATAATAGCATTCTTGGAACTGTACATTATTCCATGATTGTCTTGAAGCACCAGCTGTGCGTGAAGTGTTGTCCTCCAGTCCAGTCAAACTAGTGGACTGTGGAGATCAGAGGTGGATGGTCGAATATGCTGCCGAGGACACAGATCTACACTTTGCTTTTACAAAAAAGTAACAGTGATGGGACAATTTCTCACTACTTGGTTGTCACAACAGAGATTCAGAAAATGGTAAAAATAAAAATTGGAACATTCTAAACTTATTCAGATCATTCTGAACCTCTGTGGCAGATTGGGGATTCAAAACTGGAGAAAACCTTTTTTTTTTTTTTTTGAAAAGGGTGATTAAAACACTTAAATAACGTGCAACCCTCTCTGCCTTGTGAGTTGCACTACATTTCCAAGAGTATGTGGACACCTGAACATTACACCCATATGTACTTGTTGAACATCTCATTCCAAAACCATGGGCATTAGTATGGAGTTGGGCACTGACACAGACCTCCTCGTTGCACTGGAGAATCCCACTGACCCAGATTCCGCGTTCTCTCACGGAGTCTCACCGCCGGGCCTGCTCCCCGGGCAGCCTTCACTGCGACGCCAGACCAAAAAATCCTCAGGGTGCGGCTTTCGCATGGGTGCTCTGACCCACATCTCCATGGCAACTGCTCTGCCATGCTTGAGCAGTGCGCTGGCGGCTGGCAGCTGGCTACTCTATATGACACGCGAAGCAGCCGCATGGCGAACAGCGTGCCAATCCCTTCTTACGTTGCCTTCAGAGCCCCCCAACGTCTCTCTCTCTCTCATGATGCTGCGTAAGCTTCCTTCTTTTTGAAAAGGGAAAAAAAGGACAGAATCCTGTGTTGTAGTTTCACGCCCACGTTGTACTGTTGCACGGTGGAGCAAAACAGCACGAGCAAGTGATGCAGTCAGGATTCTCTCTCTCTCTCTCTCATTCACTCAGTCATCTTTCCCCATCTTATCAGAAAAAATGGTGGAAGCCTTTTTGAACTGTTGTGTTGGTAGGGCACATTAGACCCTGCAGTCTTATTGACGCTTGGTGTCTGGCCTACACGGCCCTGGATACTAGCAACAGACTTTGTCTGCTATATCAGTACAGACATTTAATATCTCTCTGAATTTAAGAGAGATATTAAATTTAATGTTCATTTAATATTAATGCCAAGCTTTCACAAAGCCTGTGTTACAAAGCTGTTGATATGATATGACATCTTTTAATGACACATTTATATTTATTTCAATCCATTTTTTAAAAACTTTTATTACCTTATTTTAGATTATTATCTTATTTATGTTGTGTCATTTTATTATTGTATAATTTATCTCACTTTAAATGTTACATATGCCTTCATATCATGAATTTATTCATACATTCTCATGCATTTTAATTGTGTCTGCATCTCTGTGGTCATTTGTGTAAAGTACATACACCACAATGTATAAATTGGTTTATTACTATTACTGAAGCACTTTGAATCAACAAAACAAGTCTGATGCATTGTTCACATAAGCACAGTGAGATTCCAAAAGCAACTTGGAAGCACCTTAAAAATGGGGTGTTCAGCAATATCCCTGTCATTGATCAAGCCTTTTGGGAAATATTACATTATGTGTACAGGACCACACATTTTTCAAAACAAAAAAACAACAACACAGTTTGTTAATATTTTTGTAAAATTACACTTGCAATTTGAGATATTTGGCCCACCAAAGCCAAATCCTCACTTCAGAATCTTTTTTCCCCCCTTTTACTGCAATTTGGAGTACAGTAATATGTGATAAAGTCCATAAATTACATAATTTAAAATCTATAATTTACTACATAATTTACATCACATTGTTTTGCTATTTCACCTGGGAATTGGACCTGCAACCTTTTAGACAGAAGTACCTTTCCCCGGCCACAACCACCATTTTACAGAGGCACTGGCACAAAGACAATTGAGAGAGGGAACAAAAAGGTCACCAGAAAACCAGGCCGGAACCCCAAAAAGCATTCAAATAAGATTTAAATAGAAAAAAAAAAAGATTATGTCACTCTTGATTACCCCACAGTTTCACAGAAGGCTGTGGAACACAGTGACTTAAAGTTTTTTTTCTTTTTTTACCTGATTCATGAAATATTTCTTCACCTTGTTGAAGCTCTTTGAAATCAGCGAGGTGCAGAAAGACAATACAGCTTTGCCTGAGGGAGACAGCAGTAGTAACACCAAGCATGTTGTGTTTATTTTGTTCCTTTCTCTTAGGAGAGCTTACACATAGCTCATACAATTTCTGTGTTTTTGCAAAGAATATTAAGGGTTTCCACCAAACCCTGGGGGGCATCAACACCCTGCTAACACAACAGCACATAGAATAATAATAATAACTACAACAACAAAAACTAGAGGCTGCAGGCAACCTCAGAGGTGTCCAAACCCTGTGAATTAAAAAAGCAAAAAAGAAATATATAAATAAATGTTTTGAATTTATGTGCATAGTTTGAAGATATGAGCTTCAGATGAGGCAGAATGTACACAAATAATGTGAAATGCAGAATAGCGAATCTTAGAGCACGCTGTACATGCATGCAGTTGCCACATCATGGGACCTGATGTGAGGTGGTGGCACCTCTCACTCTGATTTCTGTGAGTTAATTGACCCTGACGAGGGGCAGGTGTGTGAGTGCTATGGTGAGGTGATGGCACCTCACAGGCATTTGCTCTGAGTTAATTGTCCCTGATGAGGGTCAGGTGTGGGAGGCCTATATCTAGCCCCTGATTTCTGGGGTTCAGCGCAGACTCATTGTTTGTCATGCTCTTGGTGTGTAGGGGTGTAAGAATCGGCAGACGTTACCGCATTGAGCCTATCTGCCAAATTTGATCACCATTTAGTTTCTTCTCAAGCTGATTATCTCTTAGTGCTGTGGAGGACATTTTGCCCTCGTCTCTTTAGTTTTCCTTTTGTTTTCTACCTGCCAGGCTGCGAGTGTCCTTTTTCTTTTGTAAGTTACTCCACTCTGTTTTTCTAGTGGGGTTTTTCTTTCTGGGTAGCTACGCTGTGGCGGCGTTTTATTTCTTTTAGTTTTCGGAGTCCACTGACAAGTTTCAGTGAGTGGAGGGAGTGATTATTTGGCTCTATTATTTGGTATTTCCCCTGTCCCTTTCTATTGCTCGGCGGTTTTGTGGTTACCCCTCGGGGTTAACTTTTAGATCCCCTCGGTCCGCAATTGCGTCCCACCCTCCGCAACCGTGACACCTGATGTTTAATGTGCAGTACCTGTAAGAGGTAACATTAGCTATCTCTGTGCAACATGTGAACTTAATGCAAGCTTCCGATCAGGAGAGATGGCTTGAATTAGAAAAAATGTGTAATCACCAAATGTAAGATGACCTGCAATGTTTGACCATACCCATGGAAATTCATAATGGTGAGTTTTGGGCATGGCCAGCAGGGTGCACATGCCAGTGGTTATTCCTTTGCAATGGCTGTTGCCTCTGTTTGCTAAAAGCAAAAAAAGTTTGAAGTTTCTGCAAGACGTGCTGAGAGTCGGCCACATGCAGCAGCGAGCACTGTTTTCTTTTTTTCACAGTACAGCATATATTTGTGGGCGTGTCCAGAATACCGTACAAAATGCACACTTTGTTCATATTTCTGGTAGTCCCTGACAAAAGACACATGTACAAAAAGTTATAAGCTCCTCTAATTTATATTGTAGGATATAGAGAGGATTGTGAAAAATTCATGGTAAAATAAGCCTGTTTATAGATGGCAAACTTTAGGGGGTGTGGCCAGTAAAGCAGAGGTGGTAAAGCTTATTCCTTCACAATTCTGAAGCCTCTCTATCGAAAGTTTATGCCTGAGGTATTTAGAAAGTTCTGTGATGTATGCTGCAGGAGTCTTGTATTTTTAGAAAAGATAGAAAAACCATACCTTGAAGCATGCTTAAAAGCAAATGATGTACACTGAGGGGTGTGGCTTGAAGACTGTGGAAGATACCAATGAATGCTTTCCAATTAAAGTTGGCCCATATATCTAGTTTAAGCATGCAAAAACAGAAAAGCCTGACAAGTTCACTGGCAAACCTATGGAAAAACATTTAATTTGTTGCAGTTGAGCAAAGTGGCAATATATAAATTCACAACAGATTAAGAAGGTACGAAAAATTAATTTGGCACAAACAATTATAATAATAATAGCTCTCATTCCTATTTTATTTTTACTTAGCATTTCTCATTTTTAGTTTTATCTAATGTGAAAAAAGGCATAAACTCATTCATTTCTTGTAGCACAAAGAAAATATTTTGTTCACAGTTGAATTAAACTGCAAAAATTGCCCATTCTGTTAATCTGTAGCTCTTTACATACAGTAAGAATTCTGTGTACTAAGTTAGTGTTATATTTTGGAGTAGCTGTGTGCAGGCTACGTGATTTCAACAAAGAATCATTTTTATTCAACTTTGAATCTGCATTCTCTGTATCTTTACTGCATTCAGGACATAAAACCTTTGAAGAAAAAAACAAAAACAGTACAAATGTCATGTATTGAAGTTCCACTCAGTTTTAAAAAAATGTGTTGGATTTCCTCAAATTTCACAATTAAACTACACATTGAAATACCACTTCCACATTTGCAAAATCTGGATTTCCTGGGACTGAAAATATTACACCCTAGTTCTTACCCTTAGTAAAATAGCATTAAATTGCATCTGTTTAGCTTACAGTTTGTATGTTAAGCACACTGTAACTCCATGCTGAGTTGGCCTCATGTATAGTCACAGGAGGCAGTATAACAAGCATTATTTGCTCATCTTGATTTTGCCGCTTGGTATTATAATGTTCTGAATTGGTATGCACCTATAAGTGGTTTTATTTTCCCATTGCATTCCACCAGTCCCTACAGAAAACATATACTTCCTGTAAAAGCGTGGATGGGCTGGTTCAGTGGAGCAAAAGTCAGGATTATCAGACCCATGGTGTAGCACAGAGAAAAGGAAACAGATGTAATCCCACTCTCATGCCCCTCCTTCCCTTGCTCCGAAAGTATTTCTTCTTTAGAGTGAGGAAGACTGCTGTCGTTGTGTGTTTGAACACAATACTGAGGCATAATTATTACTTTAAAACATTCAACTCTGTATAAATATGTGAAAATGTAAACTATGTAGGGTTAGAGTTTATCCATAATTAAGCAGTGTGTTAAATTTACAAAATAACTAAATATAACACATTAAATAATTCCAGTAATTTGGGTGTGGTTGACTGTGCTTTTGAGATGCAATAACAGGGTAATGTAGGTTACTGTCAGAAATGACTTTTTGGCCAACACACAATAGGATTTAGTATCCTCCTGTGATGGGAGGGTTTAATTCAGCTGAGATTGCACCACCACTCACTAGTAACCCCTTGTCGATCAGTGCTTCTTGGGAAGGGTGGGTGGAAGCGAGTGGAGAGGAGGTGGGGGGTTAGATAACCGTAGTGGACTGTAGGGATGCATGAGATAGCAATAGTGGTGACACCAATGATTATGGAGGCAACACGTCCATTTTTATTATAATTTTCCCCTTTGCTAGATGCCCCCCCTCCCCCCCATGTGGATGGTACCCAAGATGACTGCCCTTCTTGCCTATGCCTAGAACCAATCCAGCGATTGGGCCTTCCAATTTTGGGAAAGAAGGGGGAAAGCATAGAATTAAAAAAGAAATGGCCCCTTGCTGGCTTTTTGAAAGAAGCATTCACTTCCGTGGGAAAGTCTTCCATTCAAACAGTCTATCTGTCCTCGAAAGACTGTCTTTCAGGCCATTGCTTATTCTTCCTCTTTTTGGTTTAGATGGTGCAGGGGTGCATACAGAGAGACAAGCTGGCATTTCTGCTCATTTAGAACTTTCATGGTATGAGTTGAGCTGCTTACACTGGGTCAAAAATGTGTGAGAAAGTTTTGAAAGTTCTGAATGTTTTTCGGATGTGATTATGTCAAGGAGTCGTGCAAGAGCTTTAGGAGAGGTGTTGAGCATGTTGTTTTATTTTATGTATAAATACTAGCTCATTAAATTGCTCATATTTACAGCACAGTTCCACCCAATAATGGACCGAGATCCATTCACCAAGATCCATTTGTCAACGGAACAACAATAAGCACTGAAATGTGGTGACATTTTTTGGCTGGACCGCAACAGCAGGGTCCACCCGACAAATGTGAATGTCTGTGGCTGACTGACTGACTGAGTGAGTGATAAAGTTACACCGCACATGTCTGTGATGTCGGCCATTTCGGTCCAGCCACATATTAGGTTTTAACCTGGTTTAGTTTTAGCTACCATTTAAACTGACTATGATGGGAAGATATCTAAATGAAGAAGAATAAACTAGGAGTTTAAATTGATTCGAGAAACGCATGAAAGAAGCTCATTGTAAGTCGTTTGGTACTACCCCTATAAACAGATTTTCTTTTCTTTTGTGAGAAATAAAGTTAGCCAGCTAACCGAATTTAACAACAAACATGTTATCGCCTTTATTGAGATCACACATTGTTAGATTTCAGGTAAAAGTAGAATGGGTAATTTACAGACTTTTTGTCCCGCGAACGTTTGTTTATCTTTTTTCCCATTGTGACTGATTCATTTTCGTGGCTTGCTAGCAAACTCTGCTCCGACTGCTACTGATGGGTGTGAAGCCAGGGTTACATAAAGTTAACGTTAGTCTATAGGTCCCAAAGTACCGTTTAATTATTGCGAAATATTTCGAACTCAAATTTTGTGTTTTCTAAAGTTTTCTTTTGTGTTTTCTTGGCTAGGTGGTGTAGTTAGTTGTCTGATGCTATTGTTAAGAGGGCAAGCGGTCTAATTTACTGTTGAGATTAGCCCTGTTTAATTTAGCAGACGTTAACCTAATAGTTACAAGCTTTGCTGTTTGCTTTGTATTAGTCATGATTTAGCTGTGTACTTAAACCCGAAGTTAGTCTACAATAGATGAGTTTATGAATTAAGTTGGCAAGAATTCCGCAATCTGCTTTACTCGAGTGTATAGATTGGATGGCTGATCTATTTATTTATGTAGACTATTTATTATATTGGAAAAGTATTTGCACTGAACTTTTTTTTTTTGCCTGGACCGCAACAGCGGGCCCCGCAAACGCGAATGTCTGTGATGAAGTTACACCATTGGTCAGCCGGTCCAGCCACATACTAGGATTTGACCTGGTCTTGTTTCCAAATATTTGATATGAAATTTCAGCAGATTGGAATGGGTCCATTTCTGAAAGTGACAATAATTTCATGCACACAAAAATTTAGTTTTCCTCACATTATATGTGTTTGTTGTTGTTACAACTTGTCACAACAAAGTTGAAGTGGGCAGGTGTGAAACTTGAATATAACTATTTAAAATGAATACTTATTTTGCACCAAACAGAATTGCTGAGCTGATCCATAAAATGGCACATTTATTTTTTCTTTTACAGATGAGGATGTCTGCTTGAAGACCAAGACAATTGTCAAGACACTGCAGCAGAGGCCATTTTCACAATCCCATGGAAAAGAGGACAGCGCAGACATTTTTGTCCATCTCAGCTCAAGAGATTGGGTGTGGAGACACAGATGTGCAATGACCTCACTCGCATAGAATTCAGGGCCATGCTGGAAGTACAGTATATCTTGGCAGGGGCTATGTGACCTTTGACATCTTTCTTTGCTGTGTCTAATTCATTCTGCTGAGTTTGGGCTTACTCCCAGAATCTCTATTCTTTGGAGAGAAACAGCAACACATTGTTTCTTTAAAACGTGATATCCTGTGAAATCTTACTAATGAGACAGTAACATTAGTCATAGATAATGATGTTTGATATGAATTCTGTCACATTTTTACAAGTGAACTTAAATTAAAAACAGACGACAAAACATTTGGGTTGGTTGGGTGTGGCACATTTTGTTGAGCACTTTATAGAGACTTTGTCATTGTGCAGTTTTTATTTATAACACTTCCTTCTTTGTTGGGGTATGTTTTTGGTTGTTGTTCTGCATACATTGTGTATGGAAGTTTGTAGAGGCCATGCAATGTGTGTCATGCAGTTATTTTTTTGGTTCCATCATCCCAAAGATTGTTTTCTTATGATCATGAAATAACCTCTGACATCTGGATGCTTTGTGTGACGAACTGGGGACAGCATACGCTACAGTGAGCTCCATAATGTTTGGGACAACATTCATCAGTTCATGTGTGGTCACAGTGCACATTCTCAGCTTTTATATTTAAACAATTTAAACAGCTTTTATTTGTATTTTATCAATTTGGTTACACCATGTAGAAATGACAGCACTTTTTTATAAATTGTACCCTTTTTATACATACATAAAATAATGTTTGGGACATATTAATGTCACATAAATAAAAATAGTCATGTTTAGTACTTTGTTGCATATATTTGCAAGCAATAACTGCTTGAAGTCATAGCCATCCATAGACATCACCAGGTGCTAAATATCTTCTCTGGAGATGCTCTGCCAGCCCTGTATTACAGCCATCTTCAGCTCCTGCTTGTTTCGAGAACTAGTTTTCTCTTCAGCATATGAAACACATTCCAATTGGATTCAGATCAGGTGAATGACTTAGCCAGTGAAGAATTTTCCACTTTTTGGCTTTGAAAAACTCCTTTGTTGCTTTAGCAGTTTGTTGGGGATCGTTGTATTGATGTAGGATTAAAAGCCCTCCAATGAGTTTGGAGGCATTTGCTTGAACTTGAGCAGGTGAGTTGCTTCTGTATGCTTCAGAATGAATTCTGCTGCTGATGGGGGGGGGGGGGGGGGGGGTTGTTTTGGATCTTGGGCAGTTCCTTTTGGCCTCCACAATCTTCTGTTGCCATCCCTCTGATTCATATGAATATTGGCCTCATTTGTCCACAAGACTTTTTTCCACAACTCTGCAGGCAGTTTTAGGTACATCTTAGCAAACTGTAACTACATCTTGCAGTGCAGCCTCTGTAGTATGATTGGTGAAGTCTTCTGTTGATAGTAGTCACTGACACATCCACACTTGCCTCCAGAAGAGTGTTTGTGGGTTTTTCTTCATTATGCTGAGAATGCTTTGGTCATCAACTGTAGAGGTCTTCCTTAGCTTACCAGGCCCTTTGCAATTACTGAGCTCACTAGTGCTCCCTTTCTTCTTACTGATGCTCAGTTGATTTTAATAAGCCAAAAGTTTGTTCATATGTCTCTGACTGTTTTTGTCTTATTTGTCAGTCTCATAATGGGTTCTTTGACTTTCACTGGTACACTCTGGTCCTTATGCTGACAAAAGGCTGATTGCCTTTTAACAGGCTCAAAAGGCAATCAAAAGCTTGGAAGGCAAGACAAGATAATGAAACCTCTAATACCTGCACTAAGGAAGCATAGTTATCTAATCAGAAAAAGTCTGTGAAGCCATTTGTCCCAAACAATAACGTGCCCTGAAATGGGGGGACTGTATAAAAATTGCTTGAGTACAGAGCCAAATCAAGACAAAGATGTGTATTTTGTCTCAAATATCATGGAGCTCATTGTATAATCTTACATAAAATGTATACCTATACCGCAACTAAGCTATATCTCTGTGATACTGAAATTCATATGAGTAGTATCTTTACTGTTTTTTTATTTCATTTTACTGAGGTTGAAGTTCAAATGCAATATTGTGGGTCCCACGTAATTTCACACCTAATATATATTAAAGGTGAAAATAGGTAAAACATTCAGTTTGTTAAAATTAAAATACATATACAACAACAATGGTTATCGCAACCAACTCACTTACTAGGAGACCTCCACTGGACCTGCCATGTGAGCTGGGTGGCAATTGTTCACTGCCCCATCTTTGACTCTCTTCTGGCGTGAGAGTGCTGCGTGGGATCCATTGGCTTTTCAAGTGGGCCTCCTCCTTCAGTGGTGCTTCATTAATTAGCCCATGACTCTTCCAGAGGGCTCAAGTTTTCCCAACGTCCCGACACCACTCCCGGATCACATCTCAGTCTCTGCCGCCGCTCATATCTCTTTAATGTGATGCATCCTCCACTTCCTCGCCAACCAACCAGCTTCTTCCTCATGTTACCGATGATGCTGAGTAGCCTCAGTGGTCTCCACAGTGACTGTGCTGCGAGGCCCCTGCAACCAACCACCAGGATCTCCAGCCCCTTTCCTGGCTTTCACACACAAGGGGCTCATGCAACTACTTAGTCCTTTCCTCTCATGGTATAGTCAGCTCGATGAGCACCACCTGCCTAGTGCTTATTGACCCCAGGATGATGTCTGGCCTGAGGCTACACAGGAAATCTGACCCATTTTTTAAGATCTGCTTGCAGCTCCTTCTACAGTGGTGAGGATCCCTTTATCTCTGAACTTATCCAAGCTGGCCTTCATGTCCTTCCATTATCGTCAAAAGTGGTCTGCATATCTTTCCTATGATTAGTCCTACCATACCTGAAGTTCCCTTTGGGAAAAGTTAAGTTCTATTCTATTCTATCTTATAGGAAAAGGGCAATTGTGACTGCAACTGGAGAGTCCCGGTCAATTGTGATAGGTTCCCTGTTTTAGGTACATGTATTACTATATATATATTAGACTGTATGTAGTGTATTGTGTTTCCCTCTCTGCCATCACTGTGTCTGTAGTTTGTATGCCTGTATGTCTAGCACCTCTGTAGTGTGTCTCCGTATAACACCTCTAGTGTCTGCGGCAAGGAGGTCACATTCCTATGCTAAATGGCTGCGAGGGTCCACAGGAAGGGACAAGACCATTTGTCTCCGGTCCGCCACTTAACTCAACCTTTTGATGTGTATGAAGGAAAACTGTATATCTAGACACCACACAGTGTGATGGGCAGAGATTCTCTCAGCGCTGCGCCCGAGTGTGCTGGGTCTGTCTCTCCCTTGCGCATTGAATTAAACCACAAATCCTCTGAGGAAACTTTGTCAGCATGTTCTTCATCGTCCTGCATTTGACTCCACGAATAAGGGCAAAATATCCTAACAGTTTTGGCGACCACGAAGGGACAGGAAATATCTTCCACTTGAAACAACGAGAATCAACAAGAAGGTGAGTATCTTTTATTAAACACAACTTACCACCTTCATTAGGCGTTGATTTTCCTTGGTGCAATTGGGAAGTGACTCCTGTTCTGTATTTTAAGAAATAGTTACGTGGACGGGACTTTGATGTAACAACTGATAATGAGTTTGTCTTTTAATGTTGACGTCATTTTAATGTGGTAGTGCTAGCAGTATTAACAGAGTACGCGGGAGCGTCAATCTGTTCAGTAACGTCTGCGTGCTGAAGTAGAGCACGGCAGCGTTCCGGACCACGTCGGGTCCTCGACGCTGAGTAACGCGTCAGTTTAGTAACGTGTGTCATATTGGACAGAAGGACACGTTCCGAGCCACGTCGGGCTCACGGGCGAAATAGCGCCCACTTTCCTTAGTAACGTCTGCGTGCTGGGTGAAGTCACGTAACGTTCCGGACCACGTCGGGTCCACTACGCCAAGAAGAGCGTCTGTTTAGTAACGTGTGTCGGTATTTGGCAGAAGGACACGTTTCGAGCCACGTCGGGCTCACGGGCGAAGTAGCGTCCACCTTCCTTAAAACAGTAACGTGTGTCGGTATTTGGCAGAAGGACACGTTTCGAGCCACGTCGGGCTCACGGGCGAAGTAGCGTCCACCTTCCTTAAAACGGTAACGTGTGTCGGTATTTGGCAGAAGGACACGTTTCGAGCCACGTCGGGCTCACGGGCGAAGTAGCGTCCACCTTCCTTAAAACAGTAACGTGTGTCGGTATTTGGCAAAAGGACACGTTTCGAGCCACGTCGGGCTCACGGGCGAAGTAGCGTCCACCTTCCTTAAAACAGTAACGTGTGATATTTCCTGTGTGTGTCGTTTTGGGTCAGAACACATCAGACGAGGGAGCGTCTGTGTAATAATTTGTTGGACAAGTTTTGGTGTTGCTGATTGCTGTTAGTAGCCTAAGTGTTTCGGAGTAACACTGCGAATTGTGAAAAAACTTGGGCTGCGTGCCAAAGTGTGTGCAAGAAGAGAACCTTGGTTGTTTACCAATGCGAGTGAATGCGAGAAAGTGCACTCAATGTTGTTTTGTTCGGAGCTCCATCAGTGTTGTCATGTCTACAGAATAACGTATTGTTGTGTTAGGCCTACGTGATATGTTTGTTATATGTGTACACAATATAGTATATATAACCCATATAATATAAGAGTAAAAGCGCATATTTTCCTTTCGTGTAGTTAATACTTTCGGCTCATGATAGCTAATCCGCGTAATTCTGAAGGGCTACCAACTACGGGAATGATGACGGAGAAAGAGGTTTTATGCGGGGATCTAATGGCAGCGGCATTAAAAGCTATGGTTAAAAGATATGGGAAAGCAATTAGAACTAACCCCCCATTCCCTAGCAAAAATGATTCCGGGGTAATTTCAAAGAAGGCATTGAACGTATGGTGGTCCCAACAGAAAAATAATAAACAGAAAGGTAAATATGCAGCAATGTGCGTAGTGATGGCATATAAAAGCGCAGCACACAAACTCAAACAATATGAGGGAGAGCTGGAGCGCTGTCGTAGCGAAATAGACGAGCTGCAAAGGTGTCGTAGCGAACTAGACAGCAAAAACAAACTGTTAGCTAAGGTACAGGAGGATTTGTACAAGGCTCCCCCATATTCACAGGTTATGGATGATATATCTGTAGAGCCTAGTGCCCCAATGGCCCCCATAGCAGTAGACTCGATTCCGAATCCGGATCGGAGTGAGGGACAGCCAAGTATTATAACACAAATCAAACATACACCACTAAGTCAGTCTGATTTGCGTAGCATGGTTCGGGAATTACCCGATCTCAAAAGAGATGACCCGAACATGGCGTTTTGGGAGAAAATAGCACAGTACATGACGGTGGGGGGATTACATGCTTTCGACGTTTATGTGTTAACAAAGGCAAAATGTCCAAGTGCTGTATGGAGCGAGTTAGGGGAATTTAATAACTCTGCATGGGCATCTGTCCGCTTCACATCCACGCTTGAGATGGAAGAAGCAGTGGAAAAGTTCAGGAAGACCGCTTATAAAGCTCTAGGTACAGGTTCCAATCTGTATTCATTATATCTTACCCGCCAACAACGCGAAGATGAACCTTTTGATAGGTATATTGACGAGAAATACAGTTTGTACTCCACATATGGTAATGCAGGTGACAATCCAAGTAAAGATAACCCCGATTTCCTGATGAATGTACTCGAGGGAAGTGTAGCTTTATACCGAGACACAGCGGGTAAGGCTGGTTTTCGACCGAAGGATTGTAGCGACTTAATTTCGTGGGCTGCATGTTTAAATAAATACCATAGTGGTGTAAACAAGGGGGGCGCAAGATCAGGTCTGAGGTCACATTCTCACAATAAAGCACCCCTCCACATGGCTCCGGTACAGGAGATAGCTCCTTGCAGCAACTGTGGGAGATCAGGGCATAGCCAGGCGGACTGTCACAGAGGGAGAAGGACCCAATGTAAGATCTGTCACAAATATGGACACGTTGCCCAGGCATGCAGATCTGGGAATAACCAGTCAGAACGAGGTAGCCAGCTCCAAGACATGTCAAAAGACGAACTCGTTAGATTAATTAAATCGCTTGAAACCTCAGAATAGGATACGTCGGCCCCCATTGCATCAGGTGTTGAGGTTTCGTTCTAATAGCATAAGGACGTGGACACCATAAGTCCCTAAATATTCTTAATTTATGAGCCCAAGATAAGGGAGTAACAGTAAATAAATAAATAAATAAATAAATAAAAATGGTTATGAGCCCAAGATAAGGGAGTAACAGTAAATAAATAAATAAATAAATAAATAAATAAGGTAGCACACATATGATTGACCCCTAGTGGCACATCCTAACACCATCCTTTCCACAGTTTCTCATGTAAAATACACGCTGAGCAATGTTGGCTTCAAGCTGACACTGAGGTAATGGATCGTTTTTACTTCTCAAAGTAGCATCTTGCATGAGACCTTTGTTAATTACTCAGGATTTTAAAATGGTGTGTGACTTTTGAACTTGTAGGAGACTCCTGACTAGTGCAGTAGCCCCCAATACAAAATGGGGGACTGGTACAAGAAAATAACATTGGTTAAAAAAAAAAAAAAAAAAAAACAACAACTAACTAATCAATTCCAACTAACTAATCATTTGTTCTCCATTTTAGGATGAGACTGGGTGACGCAGCCACCAGCCGTGCTCCTCTCCATGAAAGCGGGACTGAGTAATTAACACTGAGTAATTAACATTTGCTTTCACCCTTTGAAATTCCTACAGGTTGACCCATGAGGACTCCTGGTGGTTAGTGTATTGGTGGGAAATTGCACGTAATGGGTGACCGTTTAGGTAAATATTGCAGGCTTTTGTCCTAAGTGTGTTTCACAGGATCACAGAACTGGACTTGACCCGGCTGAGGACAAAGAAATGCCTGGTTGAACCTGGAGACAAGGTCCTGGTGAAAAACATAATCGGCAAAATTTGGTCTGGACCACACAGGCTCACGATTCCATCAGCTGTTTCCAGTGACTGGAACTCCGGTGTGGTTCCACTACATTACATTACATTACAGGCATTTCCGCATTCAATAGTTAAGGAAATACAAGGGTGAGACCCAACATGGGGCACAATAATCCCCGTCTACCCTTATAGCCCCTGGGGGCTATCTCTCTTTCCGTGTCTCCAATCAGACACGTTTCCAGGACAAGAATGTGCACCAACCTTGCAAGCTGCAGTTGGATTTGGGATGACTTCACAGCGACATCTTCATCATTATGTTGTCATGTTGGATATTTTTGTCATTATATTGTAATGTTGTATATAGTCTGAGAGTGTGGGTTGATACAGGAATAGGTTGGGAGGAGGCAATTAAAATATTGGAAAAGTTTTATATTAATTAGGATAAAAAGGTTGCAGGACTGGAGGAAGATGGTTGTCCCACTCGGAAGGCCATGTACGGATATGCCCTTCAGCTAAGAGGTGAGGTACATGCAGCCCTCCAGAGAAGCCTGGCACATGCCCTAAATTGTATAAAGCCTGGCACATGCCCTAAAATGTATAGTGGACCTAAATTTTGAATTCCTCTGAAAGAGAGCCTCTGCCTGCCCGAGTGGCTGTATTAATCAGACACTCTCACATAATCATTCATCACTGGTGTAAAATGCTTCAGGTTAGGTTAGGTTTTCTGTGTAACAAAATTATATATATTAGATATAATTAGGAAACATAAGGATATCGCATGATGGGAGGGAGCCACTGGGTCCACAGCAAATGCCATTTTTTGGTTATAAAATAAATGTTAATAATTGGGATTGGGCTAATACCTGTTAGCAACAGGCACAATATTGGTGACAAAAGGAGGACTACTTTCTAACCAAACTACTGCCTAACACTTCCAACTGCACTAATCCAACTGACACTCCTACCACTATCAGCTCTATTCTGGTCACTCCTGATGTCACCACTAACATCTCTGTCCTAGCACTTGATAGCTGGGTGTAGAACCCTAACACCACAATGCAGATAAAAGGTAACAACTGTGACCCAATGGCTTAAAAATAGTAATTACTGTCCCTTGGGGTGGGGTTGTTTGTATGTATTGTATGGGTCATTTTTTCCAATGTGTGTGGGTATTCAACATTTTTACCCTTTTCCTGGTAATTGCCATGTATCGTAAATTAAAGACAGTTCTACAGAATGTATGGCATGCAGACATGTTAGAGAACATGAATTATTCTGTAATTGTGAGAAATTGATTTTCTCACCAGAACTGTACACAGGCCAACCCGAGGAGGATGGGTCCCCCCTGCTGAGCCTTGGTTCCTCCCAAGGTTTCTCCCCTTTACTCTAGGGGAGTTTTTCCTTGCCACTGTTGCCATGTGCTTGCTCACTGGGGGTAAAGGCCTGAATAGGTTATGGGGAATATGGCATTTAGCACCATATTCCCAAATACAAAATGGGGGACTGATAGGTTCCCTGTTTTAGGTACATGTATTACTATATATATATTAGACTGTATGTAGTGTATTGTGTTTCCCTCTCTGCCATCACTGTGTCTGTAGTTTGTATGCCTGTATGTCTAGCACCTCTGTAGTGTGTCTCCGTATAACACCTCTAGTGTCTGCGGCAAGGAGGTCACATTCCTATGCTAAATGGCTGCGAGGGTCCACAGGAAGGGACAAGACCATTTGTCTCCGGTCCGCCACTTAACTCAACCTTTTGATGTGTATGAAGGAAAACTGTATATCTAGACACCACACAGTGTGATGGGCAGAGATTCTCTCAGCGCTGCGCCCGAGTGTGCTGGGTCTGTCTCTCCCTTGCGCATTGAATTAAACCACAAATCCTCTGAGGAAACTTTGTCAGCATGTTCTTCATCGTCCTGCATTTGACTCCACGAATAAGGGCAAAATATCCTAACAATTGACATGTAATTTTACGTCACATGTTTATTTCATTTTTTATTAAATGAAAATTAAACGGTATGCAATTTGCAACATGTACTACTATCTGCCAACAAATATGGCAAATATATGGCATTAAAATTTACAAAATACTCTGTGTAAAATAAATACACAGTACTGAGCTACATTTTCATTCTTAGATATATGAAAAATATAAAACTTTAATAATGTTTAGTAACCATAATTATGTCATGAAATAATTAAATAAAATAACACTTTAATATAACAGAAAATTATTAAAATATTTCTGAAAGGAATACATCACAAATATTCACACACTTGTTTTCAGTACTTTATACACCCTGCAAAGACAATACCACTAAATTGTGTTTTGAGATTGGTGAACACATTTGGAGAAATCTTTGATCATTCCTCCATACAGATCCTTTGATCAGCACTTTTGAACAGCTTGCCCTCTTCAGTACAACTCACAAATTTAGGATCAGCTTGAGGTTTTGAGTTATCCATTGCAAAACACTACCTTTGTGGTCATTTAACCATGTATTTGCTGATGTCAAGGTATGCTTGGAACCAGTGTCTTGCTGAAACATTCATTTGAACTTCAAGCTTCCCCCAGAAGGAACCAAGTTTTTGTCCAAAACGACATGGTATTAGCTTTAGCAAGAGCCGCATGACAGTGAGATGCAAAACGTAACGTGTTATTGTAGATGTGTTCATTCATTCATTCATTTTGGGATTTTATTTCAAAGAAGTATTTGGGGTGTGAAAAATTTGTTTGACATATCTTTCTTGAGGAAACTAAATGAATAAAGCTCCACCATCATATTATAATGACAAAATTCATTTTCCCATTTGTTTGATCATAAAATATAGCTCATTACCTGTATTGTCCATCTTATACAGCTCATTTTTATCTTTTTCTGTATTTTCAGTTTTACCAAAAATACATAAATGCCAAGAACATCGGAGAGATAATGTTCAAGTTGAACCCTTTCAAGACACCTCCCATCATTTGCTGGTACCACGCAATCATCATTAGCACACTGAATGATCATGCAGAGTAAATCAGCATAAGATGTAAGAGTAATTCAGTGAACACACATGAGAAGTATCAAAACAAGACATCAACACTAGAAACATAAATTGGCTTCCAGTGAAATCGAACAGCTCAGAGAGTCTCTGATATATGCAACACATTACATAAATATTTTTTAGCAGTGTCCATGTTGACATAGTTTGGACTGCATTTTCCATGTGCCTGGTGGATAATAGTTCTCCTGGAACATCATCAAGAGGTGCTGTCCCAGATGTAGACAACCCAGCAATGTACAACCCCGCCCCTCACCTCCACTCCCACCAAACCCCAGTCAGGAAGTCTGTTCCCTCAGCCCCAACATTCCACCAACAGATGTTTGACAGAGCAAATATTTTCACAGCTGGGAGAAGAGGAATTGCATGAACATAACGTAATACAAATATTAAAAAAGCTCAATGTATAGCTCCCTCATTAAAATCTGCTAAATTGTATGCTGTGCATGTGGCTTTGTGTTGAATGTTCTGCTTTTCCTATTCTTTCCCATTGACCTGTCTCCTTGGAACATCTTCAGTAAGAGTTCATATTCACCTCTTCAATGCACATTGCTAGACCACAGATCATACCAGAAATGCAGAAATTATCTACAGTATAATAATTCACACAGACTTCTTGTTGAAAGATTTAAATTCAACCCCATTGGATATGATTTGCCAAAAAATAAGCATCTAATTAATAATGAAAAATCAGGGATGCATTTAACAAACATAGAGGTCTATGCATGAAATCTCCTGTTTTGAATTGACATTTGTAAATCATGTATAGACGGCAGGCCTTTTGAGGCTCTTTGGACCAACACGAAAGGAAAATATTGCTTCTGCAAAAGGTCTCTTTCCCATCTTTTGCCTCCTCACTTAGATATGGTTACCATGGAGACAGAGACCCAGAGACAGCAGAGATGATGCATAAACTTCATTCTTTCTTTAAAGGAAAAAAAGACAACAAAATATGTTATTGTTTAAAAAACAAAATCCTCACAGAGGTAAAAATAAAAACAAAAACAAATTGTCTTCTTTATTTCATAGTTTCACGCCCACATGGTTCTGTTGAATGGTCGACCGAACCGAAGCAAGTGATGCTCAGGCAGGATTCTTTCTCTATCTCTCTCTCTCTCTCTCTAGATCTCTTGCCTATCTCTCTGTCTCTCTGTCTCTCTCTCTCTCTATCATCCAGTCAGAGAGCTCCAAGGATTGCTTTTTGGTAAGCTCAATATGTTCACAGCTCCGTCTACCCACACAGCTGCCATGGCAACCACAGACCCTCTCTGGCTTGTGCTTTGATAACCAGTCTTAACATGACAGGCCCTCACAATAAATTAATAATTCTATGTATTAATTAGACCACAACAATGACATGAACATTTACAGTGGATAGCAACAACCTTGTTTTTTTATGCCTGGCCTAAATGATTTTCAGTGCATATAATGTTATGCAGATGCAATAGATTTACAGTCACAGATGGCTCAGGATATGTCACTTGGATGCAAACAGGAGCTAAGGTCAAAAGAGGTTACACCAAATTTGTTTACTTCTGCAGCTGGAAAATACTTACATTACTATGTCTGTTTTTGCAATCACTCCATGAAAAAGATGTGTATGCTCTAGAAAAAAAAGAGAGAATTACAACAGATGAGACTTGAAGCAATTAATCTGTTTAGTCCCAGTGAAAGCTATGGATTTAAGGGGATACTTATGGGTCTTTTAAAAACTAATAAGGAATTGAAGGTGGACTGTGGAAACTGTTTCAAGTTGTCTGTGTTGGTCAGGGAAGGGGAATTATTGTATTTCGCACAGACATCCTTCATATACATAATATTAAAAGCAAGAAATGAGTAATTTTCTAGTGTTTTCTCTTAAATCCTGCAACACTAAACTCAGCATGACAAAATATTCACTGCAGGCTACAGGAAAACACAGTGGATGAGACATAAACCTTAAAAGTTATAGACTGACTGGTTAACTGAACAGGTATGGAGCTGAAATTATAATTGCATAAGTTATGTTTTATTTTAAGTGCAGTTTTATCATTATTGAAAAAATATGGATGTGAAATTAAAGAATGACACTTTTCATTGATAAGAAACAGTATATCGGAGGTAGGTCTTCGCATTATTGTGCTTAATAATGTGATGTGCAAACTCAACAGAGTCTAATATGAAGGGAGGAGGAGGGGGTGCAACAACTTCAAACATTGTACATATGACACCAAAGCTAGGTGGTCATTGAAAAATAAATGTATTGTTTTGTAAGCTGCCGTCAAAAAAATGTATGCATGCAAACTTTTCCCCAAAATTTCCGGGAGCTAAGTCACTGTTCACTCTCAATAATTTTCAAAGGTGCCTCAAGATGTCTTCACAGGGGCCCTCTGTTACGCTAAACTTCTGCTTTACGTGCTTGCTCTCTAGGTAAGATGAATTATTGGCGCTAAATAGTTGATAATTTGAACTCTGTAGTTACCCCACTAATCTAGTCTAATGGACTCCCAAATTTTTCATAATGGCTTGTTTTCCAAAGAAGGTGGGTTCTCGAAGGACACACATGCTAATCAGCAGAATTGGCAGGGAGGACCTGCAATACCATTCAGTGTGATGATCTTGATAATGTGGAATGATGATCACAATCTTGTGGAATTTTTGGTAGAAGGAAGACCTCATGGACGGAAAAATCTTTGAAAGGTTAAATTTGATTGAAACTGTCATTTTTTCATTAGCAGTGTCTAAATTAGTGCTATGTTTGCCATGCTTCATGACATAGATTTCCCAGTTTGTGTGTGTGTGTGTGTGTGTGTGTGTGTGTTTGTGTATCCGTGTGTGTATGTGTGCGTGCATGTTCATGTGTGTGTGTTTCTGCATGTGTATGTTTGTGTATGTGTTAGCTATGATGCTGGAGGAGAAAAGCAACTTGATGAACTTCAAAGATAAATGGGAAACTGATTGGGGGGTAAAAAGCAGACACCTCTCTCCAGGGCAGTCTGTATTGATTATTATTGAATACAGTGAGATTTTCACTATAGAAGAGGCACAAAAGAAGCTTTTCCCAAGGATGTAATTAATTAACCACAGCATGAATGTTAGATAGGGTAACTGTCTATAATTTCAACAAAGCTTTCTCAGGCAGAAATTTTCAACAGAATATTTCTAGGGCAGGCCCTGTGACGCAAATGAGCCTTCCTGACAACATCCACCCCACCACCTCCACACACACACAAATAAAGTGACTGTCATCAAGAAAAAGCCTGAACAGTCTAAAAAGCCTTTTGTCACAGTTGCTCTTTGCATTGCTATGGAAACCTTGCCAAAAGGCTGTCTTTTTACCGTAAGTGGCTGTGCTTTCATTTTCTAGGGTAATCCACTGAAATAGTAGTATGAGCAATGAAGACATCACAATACCTTCCCCATCTTTTCATAGTAGGAAAATTAAGCTCAGGAAAAGGTCAAACTGTTATGCAGCGGATAAAAGCATTCAATTAGGTACAGTCACTCTCGGGGATGTTTAAAATCATCTCAGAAGGGGTGCCCAAAATTCTGAGCCCATGAAAGGCTTTTTTGAAGAAAAAATCCAAAATGGCCCAAAAAGCAATACGATTCCCAAAAGGTGACATTCCTCTTAAATCTCTTACATGCAGAGAAAAATATGTTCATTTTAACATTCAGATTTATGGACAGTAGACATATATGAAACAATATTCGCAGAATTGCCTATTAAAATATTTTAAAATACTTTTTACACTGTTTAAAAAACAAGAAATTGGCCAAAAAAAGATAATTTTGAATAGGGTGACCTGTTAAATATTCAGGGGCACTATTCCTGCTTCCAAGGCGAAAACAGTCCTGACGTATTATTTTCTGTACAAGAGTACATTCCATTGTGCGACTCAAGTGCCATGGAGCACTTTCATTGTATCAACTGGTCTTTCAGCGTTTCTCCTCTTTGCATCGATTCTTGATTTGGAGTGCTTTTGCCTTTATCTATGTGTCTTTGTTTCTGAAGCACATAAGAAAGCATCGATAGGTAACAAAGACCTTGGATACATTCCAACCACTTATTTTTTTACCTCCTTGCTCACTTTCCTTGCCTCCTTTCCTTGTATGGATGGTCAAAGAAATATGAAAAATTGACATCTGGAATCACACGTTGTCAATATGGGTGCATTCCAATCACTTATTTTAGTCATCCTTTGTCTCTGAGGTCCTTGACTGACCCGGAAATCAACTGAGGTGCACCATCTCAGAACATTTAACCATAAGGTTAAATCCTCCTTCAAGGAGCTAGAGGGCTCCCAAAGAATTCTTGAGCAAGAAAGCATGAGTGGATCCTGTAATTGGTGTGGCTTCAAACTGAAGCTTGAAAGAGCAAGGACGCTCCTTTTTCATGTTTCCTTCCAGCAAGGAGATAAAATAAGCCAATGGAATGAACCAACTTTGACAATGCGTGATTGCAGAGGTCAATTTTGAATATTTTTTTTACCAGTTTGGCCTTCTATACTAAAAAAGGAGACAAGAAAAGGACACAAATAGATTTGCTCGTGCATATGATTTAAGCATGTGAGCAAAGAATATATTAAAATATAAAAGATTTTTGTTATAGTTCCTTAGAATTCTCAGAATTAAGTGTACAATGACAGAGTGACAGAATGACACAGCTGGCTAATATGCATGGGTCATGGCTTGACCCAGGATTATTTTTGAATGCATGTGTGACCTCACATAGCATTGCAAATCACCTGCATGTTGATGGAGTGGGGTCCCTTATGGGTCACATAATAAGAGCGTTCTCTGCTGAGGCACTCAGTTGCATATGCATGGAATTAATGTCACGGAGAACCCCAGGGAATCGCCATGAACTTCTGTTTAACACGTTCTTGGCTGGCAGGTGGCATGGGGAAATGAATGCACTCATTGGCCTGTCAGTCTTTATGTACAGTAACTGCACTTATGGCTGAACTTACTTTTATGTTAGGGTGGGATATAGCTCCAATTGAACTTAGAGGATTCTGGAACGGCCCATTCGCAAAACATGTAGCACAGCCACGACTCTCCCTGTTACTCTAACAGTAACAGGGAGTGCGTAGTGACAGCAGGCATTTGTCTCCACCTAATTTGGCAGGAGGTTGACGAAAGTTTGTTACAGCCCGTCAGGATAAGCGCAACTTACAGCGGCATTTTCCTTCGCTGAGGGATAGGTATGGGGTCTTTGGCCGATGGACCCTCTCCTCCGCCATCTCCCAGTACTTCAGGTCCCATCAGGTACTTCATGTGCCTGTCAAAATCAAGAATATATGAGCAAATGCACCAGCATTTAACAACGGAAAAGCTTAACGAGTGACGTTTTGTTCAATTTTCAACTTTAAATTTTTGCTGGATCTTGGCAGATACACTCAACCAGACAAACCTGTTTAAATACTGATGTGCATTTCCATGATTGATCAAATATTAACTTGTCATTTTTACGATTGTCTAATTCGGATCAATATTATGACTAACCATTGTGACATGTTGTATGGTGTGTTGTTTAATATACACAATAATAATCTTTCAGACTGTAATCTCGATATTTTGTATGCATGTATGTGCACATCTCTGTATGCAACAGACAGGAGGATGTACACACACTGTGCACTGACCTATGTAGGCACATTTCTATACCCTTAAAATAACAACAGCGACGTGACTTAAAGGAGTACCATGGTGATTTTCACACTTTCTCGGTTTTATGTGCTATTTGCACAAGAGGCATTGAAGAAACACAATGAGCAAGTATTAAATATGTCCGTTCTGTATTTTTTGAGAAATATGCGTTTTAAATTCATCGTCCTATTTTCAACCGGTTGAGAAAGTTGTCATTTTGCTACGTCACGAATACAGTAACCACTCCCATTTCCACGCCCCGTAAAGAAATCTGACAGGACACACCGTCCTGCTGTTCAGACAATGCAAATATTTGACTAACGTTAGGTTCACTTATATTAGAGTGCCTTTAGATTATTTCTGGTTATATTCATTTAGCTAGCTAGCTAACGTTAGCTAGCTAGGAGGTTTGCTTTCATAAGGCAATGTTATCGATAACGTTAGCTTGCTAGTTTGCTTTTATGAGGACGTTATAGTTGTGCTTTTATCTTAACTTGGCTAGGTAGATAGCAAAAATTATAATTGGATATAAGTCAACGTCCTTACCATAGCTATCTATCGATACTTGATATACTACTAAGCTAGCTAGCTTGTGAAAATTCAGTCTCCCAAAGAGAAAGCGTATCATGGGGGTAGCTATGGTAACGGGGCACGGTCTGTCAATCATAGCTAACTGACGGTTCTCATTACCACGCCCAGACGGTTCAGGTGAATTTTTGTAGTGGGAAATTTAGGCTTAGAAAAATACGTTTTAAAGTACATTGAAATGACTGAAGAATAAAAAAATTATGCACATTTGTTTTGTTGTTGCCTGAAGACAACTGGGAAGTGTCACGTTCAACCACCATGGTACTCCTTTAAGACCAGGTTTTTGTTGGTCTTAGCGCAAACGCTTTCAGCTGCAGCAAAATAGCATATGCACCAACAATGCGCCTGGCCATGCCTCATGTAAAAACCAACCCAGATGAGTGCAAGTTCATTTGCCGTTTAAACAATGCGGGTGCTAGATGGAAAAATGACAACTATGTCAGTGTTAATCCAACGAAGACACTTGCACTTGGGTTACAATAGCTTAGCGCTGAGTGCAAGATGCATTGCATAATGTTTTGACCTAATTAGTATACACATATAAATTAGCATATACCTACACTTAATGGTAATTCATGCTAAATGAATTGAACATCTCAATGTTCATGTGATTCAGCTCCATCTGAAAATATTGCTAAATTTGTGGCTAGTTGCTTTTGTAAATAAAATTTCCAGAGAGGCTAGCAAAAGGCCCGAGGTGGCACTACTGTATGAATTGGGGCTTCAAGAGCACTATTGTAAAAACGGTCAAAATCATGCTATTTGCTGTACCAGGCAGTAATACTGTATATACATATTATCTGTATAATATTATAATTATAATTAACTGAATTTCTAATAAAATAAATCATTAGACTATTTGCAGTAGGCCAACCAGTAATATCAATATAACATAAGTTTGCATAGCTATATTCAATCAACAAGTCAATCGATCACCAATTAGACAGCCAATTTTGAATTTGTTCAATAATTTCATTCTTGTTTACAATGTTTTTGGGAACCCTTTCAATGGTGTATCAGGATCACCCAAGGGACAGGTATGGCAGATTTTATGCTTTTTTGAGGTCATTTAAGTGCCTTTTAGGCCAATCGGTAACCAATTAGGTGACCATTTTGAATTTGTTGAGTAACTTACATTCGTTTTAAATTTTAAGTTTTTGGGAACCCGTTCTAGAATGTCTTAGGATCCCCCAAGGGACATCTGTACTGATGTGGTGACTGGTACTCCAGGAACAGACTCAGGAACCTCATGGATGAGGCGGCCATGACCGGTTCAATAAGTGACATTTATTGACCACAGAGAGAGAGAGAGAGCTTCTCATAGGAAGTCCAAGAAAACTCTTGAGAACTGTCTGATACATCCATTTTTTATTGGCAACATTTCAGAATCCCCACACGTTGGGTATGCCCATAGAATGTGTCCACCAATTACTTTGCACCTCTGTAATCTTAAAACACAACTTTCTGCTGATTTCCTCATCTGGCCTTGAAGTGGCTGTGCCTGTCTGCACAATTGGTCATAGGACAGAGAGAAAAGAATGATAGCAAAAACCAGGTCATGTCTCCTTCAGCCACCAGACCAGAGGTCAGGTCAGTCTAAGGCTACCAGATGAGCAGAATACACAGGGGAATGCATAGGATTACATATTGATGTACCTGTTTACCACTCCGGGCATCTACAAAGCATTCCCTAGGCTGACATCGGCATACCTCTCTCCTCCTAGGAATACTCAGCCTGCTGCAGCTGTGAGTCCCCCACTTCTACCGGTAGGCCTAACCCATCCTTTCAGTATGAGAGTGAGCCCCAACTGTGCCACATCAGGTACCATTTCTCATGCTGCCGCATAACTCTTTTTTCACTTAATTCTCCCTACCATTAACAGATCCTTCAGTTTTGCTTGCTCAATTTTAAATGTGATTAAACTCTCTATCAAATTGTGGTCATAAAAAAATCTTTCCTTGCAAAAATAGAGGCCAACACATCTACTCCATTCAGTGACCTTTTAATTTGAAGAATTAATGCTGACTAAAATCAGCATTTCAGATATAATTGAGTTAGAGATTCATATGTGATATGCATTGCTCTTTTAGCCCTGAAATCAGGAAAATCTAATGAGGTAATCACACTTTGTGTGTTCTGAAATCTGTCAAAAAAAATTAATTACTACAGCACACGTTGCTGGGGGAGGTACTGGATCAGCACCTTTTTATGTTGATTGAAAATGCTTCAGAAACAGATTTGTTCTTAATATGTAGGCTAAGTGCGCAGCACATCTTTTAGCACTGTCTCTGTGACTCAGTTTGCTTTGCTGGAATTGCTTGCCTGATATCTTGTAGTGTATCTCCTCAGCTCATTTCAGTGTTAAGATCACCGGTCTTTATTCTGCATTTCAATGCTGTAAAGGGGCACAGTATTTCAGTGGGGCGCAGTATAACAACATCGGAGAACGTTTCCCACTGTTGATTTGCACATTTATATGTGGTAAAATGGTCGCTCAGTTATACATCATCTTTTCTTCTGGCACTGTGACATTATGTTTGAGGGTCACGTGTGATTAGTGGCAACCAATCACCTCTCACTAGGAATAGGAGGGAACAAAATTGGGTAGGTGTGTATATATATATGTGTATGATTTATATGCTGCTCTTGTTACAGAGCAACAGGTTGCCATGGCAACCATGTCCTCCACCAACTGTTTCTTTGGCAGCAGGTGACCTTTACTACAGAAGAAATTGTAAGAAGCTTTTATTAAGGATTAAGATAAATACAAAGCAAAAGCAATCTTTTGATGGTACACGTAAAGACAGATGACCCAATACCTCTGTAATACTGCAATCCTTCCATAAACTTCCATACGACACTCACTACAGGCTGTACTATGTAAATACGCAATAAAAAAATAAAAAAATCTGTATTATCTAGAACATGCAACCTAGGCATGGTTTGATTTATCTGAAAGTCTAAAATATGTGATTTATGAAATTTGAATAAAAAATAATTCTTAAAAGGGACATTTTTTCCATTTTGCTGAAAATCCTCAAGGAATCCTTTGTGGGCCACCAGGGGTGTCTGGACCTCGGTTTTTGGACGCCCAGCTATAGTGGGCAGAGTTAAGGTATCATACTGTAAGTGAGGCATTTGTGGGGGCTAGCACAGACACGTATATGCACATCAACCCTTGTTTTTTTTTTTTACATTTTTTTGCACATCCTAGACAGCCAGCGAGTCGGCAGTGCCAACTTTGGGCCAAAATCGGCGCAGATCCAGGCCAGAGTTGCTGGAAATCTGGGAATAATATGTGTTTTCTTTTTGCAAACAAGAGGGAGGGCCCATGCAACAGGATGCAGAAATCAATAAAACAGAGATTGCCTCAAAGCCTTTTTTCCACATTAGAAAATCTGTGATCAACACTGCCATCTGGATGGCCAGCTGAGGAATTACACTGTGGTGGAACTGTGGGACAAACTGTGCTATTATTTTGCCACTTCAGCTTTTCCAGTTCTCCACACTTCGCTAGGTGCACTTGGGTACTTACACACTTGTAAGTTTATATATAGTGTGCAAGTATGTATTAAGTGCCCAAGTGCACAAGGATTTTTAAAACAATTGGGACACAGTTTATTATGTGGTCCCTACTTCAATTAATTTATTGTAGTCACACTGCTATTAATAGAATAGCTGTGCAATGCTTGATGTGGGTTTGCTAACTACAGATAATACAGATACAGATTAACCCAAACTTACTATTGACATTAACAATACCATCATTAAGCTGCCATATGAACGAAATATAAAGTTATAACACTTGCTTCTTTGCAAGCGTCTTAGGTTTTTTTGGCGGCATTTTTCTCCAATAAACACACAAGCCAGAAACTTTGTGACAGGGGTCAAAAATAATCGTCACCAATGTGGTGCTTTGTGGGTCTGTGCACTGTGGAGCACAGAGCGTACATAAGAACTGGAGAGGGTAGAGTTAGGATTATGGTTAGGACCCAGGCAGCGAAGCCTAGCAAGTAATGGGCCTCTACTGCACTTGTTGAGGGCAAAAGAGCTTTCTGCCTATTGAATTCAATGTGCAAACCCAAGGTGATTCAACAAGCAAAATTCATTATGTGTAGCATGTCATTCAGACTTGCTTCAAGGCCACAGAAAGGATCTAGTCTGTTACATCTCATAAATTGTCGATTCAGCATTCAACACACAGCAATGTCCATATAGAAATGGTGTTGTTGAGAACGGTGTGGAAGAACTTGACTGGCTTGCGCAGAGCCCCGACTTCAACCCCATCCAACACCTTTGGGATCATTTGGAAAGCCAACTGCGAGTCAAAGCTAATCGCCCAATCATGCCCACCCTCACTAATGCTCTTCTGGCTGAATGGAAGCAATGGGGTCCAATGTGAAAACATGGATTCCAAAATTCCTGGTGGTGTACTGAAAGAATTTGTCAAGAATTGTGTCTTTTCTCCAAATAATCCAAATCAGAAAAATCTAATCTATTGTCAATTTAGCACCCTCTAGTGGTGAATGTCCTGTCTCTTCACTCAGCCCTTTTTCTCCCCAGTTTGTAATCAATATTTATGCCTCTCAATTTATCATTGTGCCACCGGCACCAACATTCTGGGGGCACTATAGCTGCCCTCCTCTGATTCATTTATCTGCAAACCAGGGACTATTCTTACCCTACAAGCCACACGGTACTCTAGAAGCTAGCTGCAATTGGAAGAGAGGTGTATCTGGCTGATAATAACAGGTAGATACCATGCATTTTGTGAGCAAGAACTAATTTATTGGTAACCACAGTACCGGTAGTTTGTGGATATCTTGCATTTTGTGAACAAGAACTAATTTATTGGTAACCACAAGATGGCTGTGAATTCACAATGAATGCCTGCACTGGAGTAAATATAAAGTAAAGATTGAGTCATATGACAAACTGCAAAATTGTGCCTTCGTATTTCTAACAATATTACCACCTTATAATCCATTTGGAATTATCTGTCATCTATTTGGCCTTTACTGTCAGTGGCACTTTCAATTGCGTTCAACATGCCAACAAGGCTTTAGCCAAAAAATTAGCTTTAGTTTATAGTTAAGGCTAGGAATCCTATTTTCATATTTTCTAGGTTATTTTTTTTTAAAAGGTATGTTTCATCACTGCATCTTGCAAAATGTATGAAGGTATGCTGTACTGATTCCTAAAAGATGTGAACAAATAATGAACAGCAATAATGCTTTAGAGTGAGGGGGGATGCATGTAAGCCATTTTCTCCCAGAATGGTCACCACACTTTAGATGGATGAATTATTGAACCAATTGTACATAAACAGTGGGAGCACATTGTTGCATATTTTCTTCACAATGAATGAAAATCCAGGCAACATCGAACAATCACTTGTGTGTAAAACTACATATCTGTTTATAGTAGGGGAGTTAGCAAGAACAGTTTGTGTGTGAAGAAAAGAGGAAAAGGTACAACAAACAAAAAGCAAAAATAATCACTTGTGTTTTTAATTACCAGAATTTATAATTATATTACTGGTTTGAAAAATCTCTGATTAAAATTTTCTGTACTGAAAAACAGAGTAGTTATACAAAGTCTAATTTTGAAAAAACAATTAATTGTAAATCACTATTTATTTATATGCAAATTCCTTATATAGAAGAATTTAGCCTTCTCAAGAAAATGGGCTATGGAGCCTCAAGCTCAGCTAAAATAGTTGTCGTTCGCAGTCCTTTTTCAGCGCCATTCCTCTTTTGTTCCCATACATCTTTCTCAGCAGTCCTACACTTTTCAGGTGTGACTGTTTTTTTTTTTTGTTTTTGTTTTTTGAATTATTTTTTGAATTATTATTTTTTTTTGTCAGAATCTAAATGATTATGTAAATCCCCATGTAGGTTTGTTTGCCACCGGCTCATACACGCCGGAGAAAGTTCCTCATTCAATTCGACTACACTGAAAACATTGTAATTTGTTTTCTTAATTCCTCAGAGAATTTATACTTTCGTTCTGACATTGTGCCTTTTCTTTAGTGGCGAGTGTCTAAGGAGTTTACAAAGTCGAATAAGTGACTGTTTACTGGTTTGCCCTCGCTGGCCACACAGCGTGCTGTCCTTTAGATTCTTACTTGCACAGTTGCATAGCAACAATGTGTCTTACCCATACTGAATTGTAGTTCAAGCACACTGGGAATTGTAGTTTATCGATTGAAAAAGAATGAGCAATGTGAAATCCCAAACAATTTTACACATTTAACTTCAGGAAGAATTTCGGGCTATGGTAGCCCTTCATTTGTGTTA
This sequence comes from Anguilla anguilla, assembly GCF_013347855.1. Classification (NCBI taxonomy): domain Eukaryota; kingdom Metazoa; phylum Chordata; class Actinopteri; order Anguilliformes; family Anguillidae; genus Anguilla; species Anguilla anguilla. The sequence goes on from NC_049201.1 coordinate 28,271,396, forward strand.
ATCTGTGAATTTACTTATTTACTTAATTCAGTCTCCAGAGAAGTCTTCACTGGCTGTGTTTATGCTGGTTTGTAGAAGCAACTGAAGAAAAGATCTTGCTTCATTGGCTTTGAAGATCTTGGCAGTAAACTTTCAGTCGTACCCTAATGCACTTCAGTATGGGATGTGAGGGTATGTATTAAATCTTTTCATCTGTGTAATAGCAGTGCTGTTGCTGCCTTTCATTCTTTTGTAGTTCCTTGTTGGTGTACTCAGGCTCAAAATGAAATGATAGAAACTACCTTTTTAAAAATCATAGGTTAGATTACATTCATTTTGAAAGTCATCAAATGTTTCAGCAGCAAAGTTATCTTGTTTGAATCCCTTTTCCCATTGGCAAAGAGCAGGGGAATGTGCCTGAAAACAAAAATTGAAATTTCCCTCCTGTTCCATACTTTAAGAAATATCTGTTGTAGATTTTTTCAAGAAGAGGTGGATATTAATGTCTCAAATGTTTCTATTTTTTGAAAGTACTAATTACAGTAGACAGACCAGTTAAACATCAAAATTATTTGGATGCAACAAACAAATTATGTTGATGTTGTAAATACAAGAGTTACTGAGTTAGATATTCTGTGAAAAAAACAAACAACCTAAAACCTTCTCAATGCAACCGAGTAGGCTACTTGAAGTGAGATTTAATTTGTTTCTAGACATCATTTAGATCAATTTTACAGCTGCAATGGTGAAATCTTTTAAGCTCTGGAAAAAACATGTAGACAGTAAAAGACACGGTGGGCTCTATTTTCGCAGTCAAGTCACAATGATCAATCTCTATAGCAGGATCTCAGGGTGGTGGTAGATTAAACCAAGTCTTACTCCGTAATAAGTTTCCGTAATAACGTGACTAGACTGTAGTGTGCCTGCAGTGCAGTGCAGTTGTTGTAAAAGAAGTTGAGTTAAAAACAATAAATTACCTGTGGTGAATGTTTGGTTTCATTTTAGACAATCAAATCTGCTGTCTTCTTTCCCATTAATACCTGCATCAAGGCCATAGTTATCTGCAATTTCTTCACGTCTGATATACTTGTCAGGGACAGAGTTGCCATATGTGCATTTGTGGCACCTCAAATAATGGGAATAGTGAATAATGGGTAAATAAAGAGCAATAAGGGTAAATAATGGTGTCAAGATAACCTGTGAAAAAGATGTAAGGAAGATGTGGACTTAGCTGGATATAAGTGTTAAGTACTGATTTATTACAATTGAATACACTGGATTTATTGTCAGCTTTCCACCATTCAACCATCACAGTCAGTCTGTGGAGGGGGTTCAGAGGGGAAGCTCCCAAACACGGGGCACAGTTTGACCATCCTCATCACTGTGTTTATTACATGAGGTCTTTCATTTTTAATAGGAAATTACCAATAATATTTATCTCTCACACTATCCTTGAAAACTTAATTTATTCTTTCTAGTTCATGGCAAAACTGGTTATTACTGTATTTTACAGAGGTAGGACAAGGGAAAGTGCTAAAAAGTGATTTTTCTCCTGAATTCTTCTTGCTCATACTTCCAACCACAATAGCACCATAAATGGCAGTGCTACCTGTTTTTAATCTAAAAAGATGGGGTTTTTTTCCACAGCAGGTTTTGAATTTTACTTTATGAGTCAATGCATATCAGGTTGACATGAAGCGTGGGCCAGGATTCCATCATCTGCTGAAAATTATATGGCAAAAAATGAATAATCTACTGCCTGGAATATTGTGCACAGAGCACTACACCTGTATAGTGGAACAAGGTGTCAGGAAGAAGCTGGACAGGGTCTCCAGGTCTTCTAGAGTCTCCAAGTCTCTAGTACACTTAGTGGGCAATAGAGTATCATAATATGAAATTTGTAAGAAATGGTAATAGTGACATTAAATTCAAAAGTGGAGAATTGAGAAAAAAGGGATGCAATATAAAAGGTCCTTGACAGGGAAATAAGCAGACTGGTGCCCCCACCAGTGACTGACTGACTGGCTGACTGCAGGGGCGTGAGAAAGACATAGGCTGAGGAGAGGGCAGCTGGAGTGGGTGTATCTGGTGTGATTCACTGCCAAAAAGTGGAGGGAGAGCAAGTAGGCCTGGACTGAGATGAAGTCTCTTCTTCTCTACTGCTGACTGGCAGTTCCTGGAGACATCTTGCATCATCAATATATGCAACAGGTTGGGGAGGTCATGGTTATGAGGTGCTGCACCCCACCTTCTACCCATGGAGGAAGGACAAGGATAGGATGATAACTCACATTGTGAGATGTGATGTGTCTACTGTTGATTAAAATTAGGAGATAAGAATATAGGAGAAGATGACAACAAATGAAAGATGAAAAAAATATCAATGTAACTCATGATGACAGGGATGAGAAGGAAGTTAAATAGATAAAAAAATAAGATTAGATCAAATAAAAAGAGACTCTGGGCTGCATAATGTTGCCTTCCTTGGTGCACTCCCAGAGGTAGACTTTTCGCTTTTTGAGCAAGTCTACATCTGGTGAGGCTTGGAATGTGAAGCTTATAACGCCTGCCGATAAACTGTCATTAACTACCCAGTGTTTTTAAATATGCCTACTGCTTCATCTACATGCTACTGCATCTAAAATGCACACAGATATAATCCCTGCCAGAAAACTGCATACACCACCTGAAGAAAGCTTATAATCTGATTTTAAAGAACCACTCAAATATTCCACCCTGTGCGGAAGCTAAAATGCACATGGACAGTCTTGTTTTGCTTCGAAATTCAAAATCAACTACTCACAAACAATCAAAACACAGTGGCTTAGACTAACGCAGAAGAATGGCTACCTCAAAACACAGTAAAACACAAAACAGAGCAGGTACCGAACAGAAACATAAAATAGATTTGCAAACTTTTTCTTTATTTTTTTCCACAAATTGTATTCCCTCCCAGGAAACTGCACACACAGTTCTAAGACATCTTCTATCTTCTCTGTCCAGTCACTTGGCTCTGCTATTACCTGAAGAAATCAAGGACTTCATTAGCACGTAGAGGACTGAGCTACCTTACAACAGCTCCATCTCGTCTGCTCAGACAATAGCCTAAACTTCAACACACACCATTAGATTTAACTAAGGGTGTCTTTGCACTATGAAATTATCTCTGGTGGAATATTTGTGGTTTTTTTTTGTGGTTTTCTGCTATTTCCTGTCTTAAAGTGTCTGCAATAAAAAAAGCCATTGTTTACTCTGTGTTCAGTGCAGTACACAGCTGCTCAACACTGCTAAAACTGATGGACAACCAAGCTAATGTACCTCATTATTTCTTTGGGTCATGTGACCCGGCAATGCACAAGGAGAATGGGGCCCCTCCAGCTCTCTCATAATAGCAAATTGCCCCCAGAAAAGTTAGGATCCTAGTAAAGAACTCCATGAGCTGAAGTTAGGCACTACTGTACTGTTGAAGCTCGTGGAAATGCAGGCTGATACTCCTCATAACACCAGCTGTGATGCAAGAAAGATGTTAAAAGTCTGTAATGTCAAAAAACAAATTTCGATATTTGCATACTTTGACTTTAAAACACACCAAAAACAGAATTTATGGCTTTGAATATGAGCCATATTCAGCAACAACTTAAATATGTAACATTCAGTGCTAAAAGTTTATAGTTGCCACTGAGTGTATAAAATTGTTAAAACAACAAGAGAAACATCTTTAAAAAGTGGTTTTGGTGCCTGCTTTGGTTTCAGTGGTACTTATTTTAATTCAATTTTTGGATTTGTGAACTCCTTTTATATTCTGGATCTTTAAATAGGACAAATTTTGCAATCCAGCTATATGAGTCATATCTGTATATGTACAGTCCTGAGTAGGTTATTTTACTGCTTCACAATAGAGAATCATAAAGAATATTGTACGGCTTATGGAAAATAAGGCTCATACTCTCCATTGATTTATTTTATGACAAAATGCAGGAAAGGCAGAAATACACTACTCCGTGCTTCAGTTACCTACTTTTAGTCCTCAATATTGTGCTATCTTGGTTGCATATGATGTGCTTATAAGGAGAGGGGAGTGTGGGTGTAGAGCATTAACCACTCATCAGGGGGGCACTTGTCTCATGTCTCATGAGGGAGGGATGATGTAGCAAAGGCTTCAGATTCATATATTACTCTTCCAAGGAGAAGAACACCAAGGCTGTGACGGAGATGAATGGCTGCAACATGGTCATCAAGGCCTCTGTACATGGAGAGGAGCTTAACAGCAAACTCTGCAATCAGGATGGCACAGCCATCTACTTCTGAAAATTCTCCTAACTGCTCGGTATTCCAAAAATATCATTGTGTAGAAGCAGGCTGTCCTACAGTTATAATTTTGCATTCTAATTTGGGGAGATGAATACGTTTTTTTGAAAAGTGGCAGGGTTTGCATTTGTTTCACAATGGGATTGGCTTTCACTTTAATTCCTGTACACATATAATACACAATACATATTTTTACTATGAATCTTTAAGTAAGAATAGTGTATTGACTCTGTGTTATATTAACACAGCCTTCTGGGTCTTATCAGTTTTCACCCCGTCAGGGTACCTGGTTAGGTTGATTTACTTTTTCTCCGTCGTTAATAGTGTTCTGTGATGTAGCAAGACAATAAGACCTGGAGCAGGGCCTTAAATAATCCACTAGGGCCAACCAATGAGTTTGATGGGAAAGACCACAGTTGTATACAGAGGTTTAAGAAGCTGTCAAGAGCACAAGATAAAACTCAACTCCTGGACCAAACAGTGTGTCCTTCAAGGAGTACAAGTTATGCCCAAAACTGCAACACTGGGTCTGGAGCATCCTGAAGGTCATCTGACAGAAGAGCAACAGTAAAGATCCACAGGGGGTGTATGTACTGTCCACGGAGAACTAGTATGTATAGAACAGCTAGTCGGTACATCTCTGTTGTAGCTTTAATTGATACATTTGTTGGAAAGGCCTGGGGAGTGGGGATAGTGCATGCTGTTCCACTTAGTCACAAACGAATGAAGTTCCACCCCTCTGGTGCGCAAGACCTTCAGCAGTGCCGCAAAACAGCCCCAGGTCACCATGCTGCAGTAAGCCCATACACCAAATTTTAATTTAAGCCTTGACATATGACATTACAAGGCACCTACAATTAAAATAAGAGGTCAAGTTAAACCCTAGGAAGTGTCATGCACCGAAAGGCCTGTTGTTTGTTTCAGCCCATCTGAGATTTGTGCTACCCGTGCATCACTAGTTCTGACTGCAGAATCCTGCTGGGGAACAGAGATTTTGCTCAGTAAGTACTGTCTGTCTATTGAGCCATTCTTATTTTCAGTGTAGTATTCCCTTGAGACCTGGCCGAAAAAAGTATTTTTATTTACATAATAGAAGTGTCTCAGATGAAAAATACATGCTGCTGTGAAAATATTTTCAAAAATATTATTCATTTCATTTTCATGGAATGTCCTTTGTAGAGCAGGTTTCAGCATCATAGAATGCATGGTCCTAGAGATTAAGATCAGAGATTCATGTCATTTACAGGGGACAAAAAATGAATTATTGGATCTCAGAAGGATGTCGCTTCTTTCTGCAGAAATGCAAAAATGAACACTTGCATTTACAGGGGGCACATGGAGTATTCCTATAACTTTGTAGAAGCTGCAGGTACTGAACGTTTTCATGAAAAGATCATTCACTCCCATATGGTGTCATCTTTAAAATTTCCCATAAAAAGCATGCCAACAAGACAAAGGCTCACCAGGTGCCTTGCCACCCTCCTGAGGTCCCCCAGGAAGTTCAAGAACTGTTGGTTAGGGAAGTGTTGGTCATATCGAAGGATCGGAAAGAGGTCGCTTGTGTTTGTCTCCACCAGTCAGCCTCTCTGTTCTCTAATTTGAAAAGAAATTCTGTGATAACACCATAGGTCAACAAGAGCCACAGCAGAGCCACTGTTGGTCCTATTTTACTGACAGCAAACTTAACCACCCCCAGGTCTCCCTCCTCAGGTAAGAATAAAACATCAACATATACTATATCTACGTGACAGGCATGATCCTCACTAGCTGTGATTGTGTAGCATTAAAGGTGCCTTAAGTAAAAACTATAGAAGACATAACCTGCCCTTATAGAAGATGCATTTTTAATTATTCTAATCAATAGCTTCCCAAATATTAAGTTTAAATAACACACATAAAACATGCATTTGTCATTCTACAAGAAGTAATAGGAAAATGCTTCTTATTCAATAGAAAAACTGATGATAATTAATCTTACGCTTAATTCAAATTTCAATTGTGCAAATGCATGCATCTAAGTGAATGAGCTCTGGTGTGCTTTTTTCATTTTCAACAGTGTGAACATTTTGAATGGCACTGTGAGTGAAAAATGCTCCAAGACCCCATTGTTCTGAACAGAGATGTATAAAGCACAATTGCTGGTTTCTACATTGACTTCCCTTGGCTATTATCAAGCTGCTAGCACGCATTTATTTAACCCAATTATATATAATCACATTTACATTACTGAAAATATTCAGAGTTGGTATAATTTTTGACAGGTAATAAAAAGTCTAATGCTCTATCCTTTATGTGTGAGTAGTCCACTTCAACAGAATGATATAGTATGGGGGTGCTGGAGCCTGTCTCAGCGTACTTTGGGCGAGAGGCAGGAATGCACACCGGACAGGCTGCCAATCCATCGCAGGGCACACACACCATTCACTCATGCACTCAATCCTACAGGCAATTTACAGCCTACCTGCATGTCTTTGGATTGTGTGAGGAAACCCGGAGTACCCAGAGGAAACCCACACAGACCCAGGTTGGATTTGAACCCAGAACTATCGCTGTGAGGCGACAGTGCTACCCACTGACTAAATTACATTGTTGTAAGTCATTCATGGTTTGAAGAATTAGTTGTCTTGTTCCACAACATGGCATGAATCATGACCTCATACTGTGGTTTGAAAGTCAGGCAGAATTCACAAAAAACTATAATAAACTAGAACAAGTTAAAAAAAAAAAAAAAACTTAAAAAAAATACATTTAATTAAGGCACAGAGAAGCTCAAACTACTTTTCTTGGTGAACATTTTAACTGCTTGTCACATTGCATAATACAATGCAGTAAGTCCAAAGTGATAAAAGTCAATGGAAATAAACATAGCTTATTTTGTTCCTGATTGAGAATTGAATAATCAACTGAAATTATTTCTGCAATTAACTGGATGATTGCATGATATGTTGTTGGAAATAGACGCTTCATTGATCCCTTGGTGGTAAACTGAAATACATGAAAAATAATGAGCACACAACACAAAAGGGAGGTTTTAAGACAAATTTTTAATAACAGCAATTAAATAAAAAACAACCAAAGAAACTTGCACCAGTCAGAAAATCACCATTTTGTTCTGAGGACACATTCTAAATAACTGAATCAAGGTATGCAAATCTAGGAATAATAAGAGTTCAGTTGTTGGCGCTCAAATAGTCTACACCAGTCCCTTAGAGTTTAGACTGCAAGGGGTAATCTGACTCTTGCCAGGCTCTCATTGTGAAAAGAAATTTGTGCATAATCAACCTCTCTGGTTAAATAAATGTTATAAGGTTTTTCATTGTATTCGTTTGTATTTACTTGTCCTTCATAAATTATTATTTACATTACTAACAAAATTCCAAGACTTACCTTTCAAAATTCATTGGCTGTTATAGTGCCACCGCATAGCCAACTTGTGCCACATATTGTTCCAAAATCCCAACAATCACTACTTGCCTGCAAAGCATTGTACATTTGCATGGTATGCCTACTGTCTAGAAGTCATAGCAGTTCATAAGGATTATTATTACAGAAACAATAGGTTGGCTGCTTTGCCACCCCTGGCGCCATCAACACTGCAGATACGTGGGTGGATGGATTCTGTAAAACAGCCTCGGGTTACCTGATTTAAAGCGTAGACAAAAGATTTCCAATTTCCCGCAATACATAGCTTTGCAGATTGTAAAAATAGGCGATATTGAATACCAAGCGCACATTAGACGCATAAATAGCGCACTTATTGCTCCAGAGTCCTGTCGTAAATGCGTAATTTAGCCATAGTCTGACAATGGATGCTTCTGCTGCCCGCTTTCATCGCACATGAATCGTAATGAATATTACGAGGCTACCACACTCGTAATAGAAGCATAGGTGTGTACACATGTACAAAAAAACAGAACACATATCACTATACCTGGTTATAGGCTACATCGAAGACACCACCTAACATGTTTACAAATCATTCACCGACATTCGATGACAAAAATGCAGTCAATCCATTGGAGTACATTAAATCGGTATTGTCCCTGATTGGCTGCGGATATTGTCTATTACATCTCTGGTCCTCGTTGCTTTCGTAGTGGTCCGCAGCGTCTACGCCATCATCTGTTACGCTTAGCGGCAGGGGCTAGAGAGGAGTACCCCTACAATATTGATACTCTGTATCGCTGAAATATTCAACAAGACATAAATATTATCGATGCATTCGTCTGTACATCAAAATACATAATGTATTAGAAGGCTCCGATTCAGGTAAGGAAGGTTTTTTTCACTAATGCATGGGTACAGCGCTGCATCTCGGTTTATTAGGACTATATTTTTTATATTATTGAATTAGCTTGCTATTTTGTTAATTTAATTTGGATTTCGTTCCAAGTCAGTATAAGAGAGGGCGTGCATTTCAGTGAAATTTCAGTGTCTATTTTCCACAACTAATAACAGATTTGTAGACAAACATGTGCCGTGAAATGAAGTAAAAAGCGTGGCTAGCTAGTTAGCCAGCGGCTATCCCGAGGACGCTGCGGGGTGATCCACTGCTGTGATTTTAAAACACGGGCTTATTGCGGTTGTGGTTTAATGAATCGTAGATCAATACAAACGCATTGACTGTTAGACTAGTTTGTTATTACCCACCCGCCTTTCAATCTAGAAAGGTTTAGTCGAAATTTGTAGTCTACCTATTCATTCGCAGACGAATCAATGTGCTTCGTCGGCAAATGCAGCAATCCACGACTACCAGGATTCCAGTTCAGCTAGCCCATTAAGCAAAAACCATTAAATTGATTCGTCGCTGTAGTCCCAGTAACCTTGCCAACAACGAATTAATTCATGTAAGGAAAGTCACGTTCTTGTATATTTTTCTATTGTAACTCCTGATTTCCACGCGTTCTGTTTTGCTTTGTCTCCGACATGGTTAATTCAAGACAGCATTGTTAGTATTGTAACAAGCTGCAAGTCCGCTGCAGTTTGAAAATAGAATTTGGTTTTGACTCTGCTGTCGTCTCGAATTCATACAATGCAGTGTACTTTGTTCAAAAACGGAGCTATTAGTTTGTAAAAAGGCAATCCTGCGCACCTCACCCCCCCCCCCCCCCAAAAAAAAAAAAAAACAAGAGAGAACTGAAAAAACGAAAACGATTACACACTTTCAACTGTAAATTGACTCCAGAGTACAGAACATAGGTTAACAAGTTCCAAATTGGAACGCAAATTGTAGCCTCATCTGCACAAAAAGTGTAAAACTGGATGTGAGTTATGGGGGTTAAGTGAGGCGACCTTTACGAAAACTATAAATATAAATATATAGGTCTACGCCTAATGAAAGGCCTATCCAAATTGTTAACTTAAACGTTTACCAGTTTCCTGAAATGTGGCCCAGTTTTTCCTCTCAGTTCTGCAAATTTTAAGATTGTATAAGTTGACACCCACCTCATAACGTTTATTTTTCAGAAAAGACTGCATTCATATTCATTTAATACAACATATTTGTAAGAAACATTATCTCATGGTGTGGTTTTATTTTTTCTTTATCTTTTGAGATGGGTTATGTTCTCTACTGAAACATGCTTTTCAAGTTAGAAACATGCTTTTCAATGCTTCTGTTTCTGTGTGAAACATTGGATGATCCAGAGAAGTATCTGTTTTAGTTTATGATTAAACACATTGTATCCATTTGCTGACAAGCAAGCATAATCTGTTTTGAGTACGGTCCTCTTCATGTGGCCCCTGTTAGAAGACCATTGATATATTTATTTTGTGCCTGCTTGAATTAAAATGTACACAAACCTGACAAGTCATACTCAAAAAGTAGGGGGAAGAAATGGCACATTGTTTTACCAAACAATATAAGAAAGATAATGTTAAATATGCAATGTATGTAGTGTTCATGTATATTTAGTATTCATATAGGCTACTTTAATTGATACTTTTATTCATATACAGTGAGCTCCAGAATGTTTGGAGCATACATATTTTTTGCTTGATTTGGCTCTGTACTCAATTTTAGATTTCTAATCCAACAAGTTTCAGCTTTTATTAATGTGAAGTTCTATACAGTTTGGTTTCACCATATAGAAAATACAGCACGTTTTATACATAGTCCCTTCATTTCAAGGCACCACAATGTTTGGAACAAATGGCTTTACATGTGTTATTGATTAGTTATATGTATTCAGATGCTTCCTTAGTGCAGGCATAAGAGGGCATTTAGTATCTAGTCGTGATTCTAGGTTTTTGATTGTCTTTGGAGTCTGCTATGTTTGTCAACATGAGGACGAGTTGTGCCAGTGAAAGTCAAGGAAGCCATTTTGAGGCTGAAAAATAATGAAAAACAGAGACAGGCCAAACATTAGGCTTATCAAAATCAACTGTTTGGAACATCATTAAGAAGAAAGAGAGCACTAGTGAGCTCAGTAATCGCAAAGGGCCTGGTAGGCCAAGGACGACCTCTGCAACTGATGACTGAAGAATTCTCACCGTAATGAAGAAAAGCCGCCAAATACCAGTCCGACAGATCTGAAATGTGTTTCAGGAGGCAGGCAGTGACTACTATCCGCAGAAGACTTCACAAACAGAACTACAGAGGCTAAACTGCAAGATTTAAACCATGAGTTTCCCACAAAAACAATATGGCCAGGTTACAGTTTGCTAAGAAGTACCTAAAAGAGCCTGCAGAGTTCTGGATGGGGGATGCTATGGTTTGGACATGTATGGCTGCCACAGGTATGGCTGGTCATTTGTCTTCATTGATGATGTTACTGCTGACAACAGCAACACAACTAATTCTCAGTGTCCACTCAAGTTCAAGCAAATGCCTCCAAACTTATTGGATGCTGCTTCATCCTACAGCAAGACAATGATCTTAGACATACTGCTAAAGCAACATAGGAGTTTTTAAGGTGATAAACTGGAAAATAATTGGCTGGCCTAGTCATTCACCTGTTCTGAATCCAATTGAACATGCACTTCATATGCTGAAGAGAAAACTTAATGTCTTAAACATTATGATGCCCTAAAATGGGGGGCTACGTATAAAAATTCTGTAATTTCTACATGGTGATGCCAAAGAATATAAATGAAAAAAAACCTTTAAATGAAAGCTGAGAATGTGTACTTTACCCACATGTGAATTGTTTGATAACAAATATAATACCGTGGAGTACAGAGCCAAATCAAGAAAAAAAATGAGTATAAATCACTGATAATCAGAGTAATAATTACAGCAACATGAATACATATGAAAAAGTTTGCATATTTAATGTTCTGAGTGAGAGAGAATAGAGAATTTACCTGTTTAGATGATACATGCAGAAACAATGTGTGTAATGCCACATTAATATTGTTATGGAACTTGGGGAGATCAGGTACTGAATTAATTGGATGGCTGCTAAAAGTGGTTGCTAAAAAATGTCACACAAGCACAAATCAGAAGAAACCAGCAAGCAGGCTTTCTTTGTTTTCTTCATACCATGAATCATCAGGGTGTGCTCTAAAAAAAACTAGGTTACATCCAGATTGTGACATAGTGTATCTGGAAAAAAACTGCTTGAGGAGAGCAGATCCAGTTCTCTTCACATAAGCCCATATCTGTGAGAGGTTTGCACCATAGGAGGATGGAAAGACAAGAGTGCCAACATGCCTGCCGTTTTTCCTCATGGTGCATGAGAAAGCATTTCTTCGGCATCAAGGTAGACCTGGCTCTACAGAAACACAACCAGTGAATGAGTAGAGGGAGCCTATTTCTGTATGGAGCGTGATGAAAGTGGCCTCTGAAAAGATCTTGTTGAATCTATTGTCTTTGATGTACCTGTTTCAGCTCTCAGTTTTTGATTTGCAACTGTTTCGGAGCAGCTAACGCGACTGATTAGTGTGCATCTCCCCCCGTACCAGTATCTGAGGGCATAACATACTTTTCCGTTTTTTTAAAGGATTTGTTCTTTTAGCTACATCTCCTTATGTAGAGTATTTCTGAGCAATGAGCTCCACAGAGAAAATTTCACAAAAAAACATTTGAATGGTGTAACCATTATCTTCTTGTTCCTGAGAGGAAAGGATCCCTTTGTAAATAAAACATGGAAAAACATCAGAGTACAATGAAATATAGTATGAATTGCAAAGTTTCATTTGAACATTATGAGATTAGCCAGGCATGTGTTTGTAGCAAGTGTCAACCGAGCATGTAGTAGGCTACATTATTTCAGACTCCCACATGTTGATTTTATGTACAATTTATCGATTTTATTTGAAACGCCAAATCATGGTTTGTTCACCATTCGATCACTGCAATAAAGATATCCCAAAAGCAAGTGCAAAATCAACAGTTATATTTTACTTTTTTGACCTCACTTTCTTCTGTTTAGTCCTTGGATTTTATTATTTATTTATTTATTTTGTTGGTTTTTGGGAGATTAGCAGTTATTGTTGTTTTGCATTTAGCTAATTTTGTGATTTAAATAAAACCTCAACCCAAGAAAAGTGGCAATTGATTTGGCCATCTTGGCCAGCCATGGCCATGGCCAGCTACGACATGTGTCTTCCCACTAAGCATAGGTCACTGTTACATTACATACTGCCTTAGAGAAGCTATTATGAAGGTGGACCAGCATTGGTCATTATAAAGGTGGATCAGCATCATGCATTGCATGAATTCTGTGAAAGTTGTATCATTTTCCCCCTGTATTACAAGGGGGGAAATACAGTAGACCTCACACATACAAGAGCTCACTGTCTTTTTTCCCACTGTCACAGTTTCCACTGGTTTTGATGATTGCCCAATATTGGCAGTGTAACTGAAAAAGGAGAACTGTTCCAAAGCTTGTCTACCATACTTACATATGCCAGAGGCTTGTTTTTGGGAATGATAGCTCTGTTCTCAAGTTTAATTTAACACATAAATAATTTAAAGCTTTAAATTTGTTTTTAAGATTTTAAGAATAATTATCCATTTCAACAAGTGTCTCCTTGGCTATGGCAAATGCAATATCTATCAAAAGCAGTTCTAAGCCAGTCTTACAAGTACATGGCATGCCTGTAAACAGGCACTTTTCCTTCAGTTTATTCTCAAGTGGAACAGCCTTAAGTGACTTTTTAACTTATTATATTAGTTTTGACAGGACTGTGTTATACAATATTCCAGCCTTCCCCCATGGACTCAAAATGTTCATGGTGTCTGAAGGTGGTTACTTAATTGGATGGAAAATGAGAAAAATAAGTGTTCACCTTTTTGGCTTGGCTATGCACTGGAATCCTCAGTTAAACTATTGTGTCGCCTTGCAGTTCTACTACAGCCTAGAACTGCTCAATGATAATACATATTCAGGGTTTACAACTTCCTACCAATTGTCATTTAAAGGCGCAGGGATTTGTATCCAAGTTGCTTTTGTTATATGCCAAAAGCTTAAACGAGAGAGGAAATAAAGAACACATATTGGTAATTCTGGGGTAAAATGGGTCCTTCTCAGTCTTGACCTCAGATCTTTCTAATATTTGACACCCATGGTATAACCTTGGAGTAATGATCATTGATATACTTTTGAGAGAGAGAAAAAAACAATTGTAATTCAGAAAATCTTGGACAAAGTGTCAATTTTCGCTCCACTTTTGGTCTACCCACCTCTACTTTGAGACTCTACTTATATTGAAAATTATAAATAATAAAAACAATAGCTTAATCTCACTGGGATTGAGGGGTACTTTGCAAGGATTCATCTCAAACATTGAGCTACTTTTTTGTGTATACTGAATGGATCAGAGAAAAAAAATCTTTGCTTATGCCCAGCCATTTCTAAATTTATCTGCACTATGTCCAACTTAAAGATGAAGCTCAGGTGTTCTGTTTTATAGGAATTTAAAGTCTTTAGCATTTTTTTCCCGCAGTTTTCTTATTGGACAAGCAATGTGTGTTACTTGTTGCAAAAAACTTCAAGACCAGCAGCCAAAAACACAAGAATCCAATGAAGAAGTGCCAGAAGAATAGTTATATAATGTGGAGCAAGGTGATTCTCGCCATATTTTGTACCCTATACATTTTGGAAGTATTTCAATCCAAGTTAGACAGATTGCAAAACTGTATGTGTAAGTGCAATGACTCAACATTATAAGGACGTTGAAAATTTGCATAGACTTTGAATATTTGATATGACAGTTGAGAGGGTTGATGGGTAGGAGCTAACATTAGTGTCCTGTTAGGCTGGTACCAAATTTTTATTGAGTCTTCACAGTAGTAATGAACGGAAGGGTCTATCTTCACCTTTTATGGAAAAGTTTCAAGTGTGAATGTATCACACAAGAAGAATTTCATTTTATCTCACATCTCAATTTCAATGTGAGATTTAAAAAAAAAAAATCAGTATGACATTTCAAATGTGAAGGATCTACACTTTTCAGTCAAAGTTAGGTAAATGATATACAGCAAATATAATTTTTCATACATTTATCAATCACACCAGCTCAGTTTTTATATAATTAATCTCAAAGTATGTAGAAGTGGAAACATGGGTACAGTTTTTGGTCGGACATGCCACACCCACTGCAGGTCATTGTCACCTTTAAGAGATCTTTTTATGAATGTGTGCCTAAGGGCCCAACCGGATATCTTTCCTGGCATTTCCTTTACTGCACAGAATATTAGAATATTTGATAGCAAGTTCAGTCCATCTTGGCTAGTCATTTGCCTACTCACTAGAGAGAATCCAGTGTGAACTTACACATTTCGTAGTTTCTGCCTCTATTACGTGACCTGACTCACTGTTCCACACCTTCACATCTCTCTGTATAAAAAATAATTTCTGATATCAGTGCCAAAATTATCTAACTAAAGTCCCTTCTGTGCCCCTCAGAGCCAGCCTTATTTGTGCCTTTTTTAACAGAAGATAGTGACTCAGTTGAAACAGGAACTGTGCAAAATACCTGCCGGATATTATCGCACGAGGCGTATTAACTGTGTCACTTAACAATAGATTTCCTAACTTTTTTCACCTGAACACCATGTACATTTGAAATCTCCCCCCAAAATATCCCTCTTAGTGTGATTGAACTGTCGGGAGAACAAAATGCGATGGGTCCTTCAACCGTGATGTACGTACCGCATAATTAAATGAAATGCTTTCTCACAGATGAATGAAAGTTTAACGCTTAGCTCAGCTTGAATCTGAAAGGATGCAAAATGTGCTATTTGGGGTCTTCTGCTGACACAGGGAACCAGGAAGAGAAGCCTAATTCCTTCTCAAACAGTGCCTCCAAAAGTACAGTAAGCATTTTATAAGCGTCTGAAAATAAGCCCAGATCTCAAAACTCCTGCCTGATCCCCTGACAAAATCCATAATGCCACTGTAGCTTGCTTATGTGTCTGTATCTTTGTAGTATAACTTTATGAAGGTGTTGCACCCTATTGATTTAACAAAATTTGCACATTTACTTTTATCTAGGGTTACCTGCTGGAAAATATGTATTATTCGTGGAGGGGTGGGGGTTAACCTGCACATGACAAACAGCATGCCAAAGATCACTGGCTTGGCTGGTGTGATGGCTGATTAACTACTTAGCTAGCCAGGTATTTTAATAAATAATGCACAGTCCCGGTCCAGTGATTTATGCAAATACTGTAAACATTACCCCTATATTGATACTATTATATTGTAGCTGGTTAATCCTCCTGAACTGTTGCAAAGGGTTTTAATAGCCCAACTATTGGCACAGACAATATGTCCTCTTGAAAATACCCTATAGAAAATATCCAGTTTCTCAATTTATATCAGCAATGTCATCCCACACAGCTGACGTATGATCAGCATGGCAGATCTGAGATAAAGAACACTAACGCAACTTCTATATTGGCAAAACGGAATACTGATTCTAGCTCTGTTCTTGGTGCAGTTCCTTCTTGTTCTCTGTAACGTTAGTCACTATGTTGTTTAATAACCACCAGATGTTGAGTTTTATTTTTGAGCAGTAAATCATATTTGATCACTTATTATCAAACTTATTATTATTATTATTTTATTTTATTTTTTCCCCCTCAAGTTTAGTCTTGATGTCGCAAGAATACAGTCCTGGCACACCGTCTGTGGGACAGCCTGATATCATTGTTTCTGCGTGACAGCTTGCGTGTGCATTTAAGGTTTAGACTTGGTAGGCATATATAATATATTCAATTTGCGAGCTAATGCAAATGTTTTTGTTAGTGTTATAGTCATGTGCCTTGTAAGGTACTGGTAAGTCTATGTTTAAAATTCTGTGAACACATGGGAATCATGTAGCAACTCATAATATAATAACTGTTATAATCTGCCTATAATGTAATAATGTTGAGCTCATTACAATAACTTTCTGCTCGTAATGTAGAGCACAAGTGGCCAATCCTTGCCCTGGACAGTCATGAGGTTGACTAACGTTTTGCATGTAATGTAATAAGTTATTACAATATACATTTTTTTTTTAAAACTATTACGTCGTGCTCAACATTTTTATTACTTTATAGGCAGATTCCATTATGTGCAGTTTTTACATTAGGATTTGCAACAGATCCCTACTCAGGGAAGGAATTGAAGTTACTACATTTTACATAAAATCATTACTTGAACTATGCAGTTAAAACATTTTCCAACTACAATGGAATTAGACATTTTTCCATAAATTGGAAAACCAGGACATCCTCAGTAACTGCATGCTCTCAGGGCACAGTGATTGTCATTTCGTTGTGAGAAGAGGTCCTGTGATTTATTCATGAAATGTTTCCCCTAGCTAAGATTTTGTGGATGTCGTGTCGATGCTTTGAGGTAAACAAACTGTGTGTTCGTGTGGTGTTCCTCTGAAGAAAGTCATTCATATTTAATCTCACAAATCTGTTGGCTGTGTTTAGTGTCACGCATTATGTTGCTTTGATACTGTGCTATTCCAGTGGAACCTTAGCAGTGATGTATCACAAACCACTGACAGTGCTTGAGTCTTCCCATTTTGCAGCTTTGTTCATTGAATGTTTTTGTTGACGTCGCTGTTATTGATGGGTCCTTGCCTTTGTGATGTCATCTGCTGCACAGGACAACAAAGTAAACAAACACAGAATTAGTGTATTTTTGTCTGATAACAATTAGTTTGCTGTGCTACTTTTAATTTTCAACAGAATCTTCATTATTTATATTCCAGTTCTTCCTTTTAAGCTCGACGTACCAACTACTCAACCATGAACTTCCTACTCCTATTGTGCTGCTTGCACTTTGCTAAAGCTTTAAGCAGTCGTCTCAGTTGAATTAACATTAGTGTAACCGACTTTTCAGGGTCAATTCACTGGTCAACAAAGTGGTCTATAACAGAGACCAGGGATCCCCAGTTCTGATTCTGCAGAGCCAGTGTTTCAGCTGGTTGCCAATTTCAAGGTATGAAAAAAACCATCGGGCCCTGTGGCTCTCTCC
This sequence comes from Anguilla anguilla, assembly GCF_013347855.1. Classification (NCBI taxonomy): domain Eukaryota; kingdom Metazoa; phylum Chordata; class Actinopteri; order Anguilliformes; family Anguillidae; genus Anguilla; species Anguilla anguilla. The sequence goes on from NC_049201.1 coordinate 28,289,107, forward strand.
GGAACTAGGGCTGGGAACCTCTGACGGGGCTAATTCATGGTTGCCAGAAGGTCAACACACCCTTTTCTCAGAATGCCCAATGGATCCAACACCAGTATCTTTTTTTGTAAATGACAGGATATGAATGCGGTTATTTATTTTTAGAATGAAATATGACCACGTGCATATCCTGGTCCAAGACCCTGAGTCATTGTACTTGAAAGTAGACTGACCAATTTGATTAAGCTCTAGATATAGAATACGCATGGTAGGCAGTTAGAAGTGGTAAATAAATATCCAATAGGCTCATCCCCTCTGCCCTGTTTTCCTTCCACACTTAGAGGGCACAAATAGGTTTGCTTATGCACGGAGTCTTGTGTGGGAAGTTTGCTTCCATGAAAGCCACTGCTGCAGGCTGACAGGGGAGGTGTCCACACACCCTTTCAGTGGGATACAGTGGGCCCTGAAGCTCAACCCAGCTGATGCATGCCCCCTCACTGACATTAGCGCACGAGGAGGAAATATTGGCTAGAAAACCTCAGCAGCAAAAACACAAGCAGTTATTGGAGCGAATCACAGGAAGGAGTCAATGGCAGGCAGGCTGCTGGAGACAGCCGGGGGTTACACAAAACTACTCCTGCAGTCTCTGGTGTATCAGCTCTTTCTCTTCAACAGAGGGAAATCTGTATTCGGTATTTCTGGTTAGTTAAGATCCCTATCACTTTTATATTCTTGTGTGTTATTATGTAAATATAATGCGTTGTGGAGGTGTGGGGGTTATTGTTACAGCAAACTGCAGCTTCTGTAATGTTCTACATAACAGTAGTAAATTAAGATTGGGGTCAAAAGTCTTACACGTTATAGCTACCTAAGACTGTTAGTGCTGATGTATTGCGTACCCCGCAGCTCCTGTCCTTTTTCTGAACTAATGATTGTGGATGAACCAGAACCTAGTTGGTGGTCCATGGCTAGACCAAAATCTCCTGGGAACCTTGGCGAAGTGTGTGATGGTGGAACATGGGCTGGAAAGTTTGGAAATGTTTTTTTTTATTTGTTATTTATTTATGTGTGGAGAACATACAGAGAGTGACTGACAGAAATGGAAGATTCAAGTGTAACATCAGCGTTGCAGGGAACTAGTTATTTACAAAAACAAGCTGTTGCACTGACAAAATGCCTTCTAACCTCAGAGATCACAAGCTGTAAAATTTATAAAGAAAATACCATTTCCTAAGTATTCTCTTGTATATGTATTCAACAAGTTCAGTTGCTGCTGAGTTTACTGAAAAACATAGTTTGTTTTACTCAAATAAGGCGGCCTAGTTATTTTGTTCTGGATTTCGGCTTTTCCCCAAAGACTCACTTGGCCCCTCTGCAAACCTGCAATTAAAGCAGTGCTTCTTCCCAAAATACCATACAGGGCATGTATTATGTACTCACAAAAGATGCAGAATGTTTTTGTTTTTTTTGCTTTGGTCATGTGTTAACAGTTGAATGGGTAATATTTTTGATTTTTGTGGCTTGTATTGCAAATGGTAAAATTATCATTGTTATTATAAGCTACTGCAGTTGTGATTTATTATGGAAGGGTTTTGCACATGGATTTGACACCCCCTATGGAGCCAGGACTGGCAGTTTTTTGAGTCCCTGTTGGCCACCATTTATTCAACCAGCCCTGCTAGAACAAATTAAATGGATGTGTCCTTTCCTGAGTATGTTGTGAATGTGCAGGGAGAATATGAGTTCTTTCTCCTCATAAATAAAAACTTATTTTGGGAAATTCAGGTGCTGTTGAAATTCACTCTTACTCATGTCTTTACAGTATGTGGTTTAACAATTTCAGAATAAATCTTGAAAGTCTTTTTAAAAAAGCTCAGATAAATTACAATTGTCATAATTAGTCACGTGATTGGTTGCCAGCGGCTGACTAAAATCATGTGTGTGATTGGAGAAAACGTTTCTGACCAACATCATTTTTTGACAACCTTGTGTGAAAAAATGGGCGATTTTCTGAGACGACTGTCTGCCTATCAATAGTCAGTCCTACATGTAATTCCTATTAGCCTTTAGAGAGGGTGCATGTTCCTGTTTTTAATCTTTGGCAGGAATTTCCTCCTATCGTCCCATTTTGAATTGCTATTCCACCTGCTCATGGAGCTCTGCAGCCTTGTTATATCCTCCATAGTGACAGCCTCTCTATGTTCATTCTTGATTGTTGGAGATATTATCTACAGTACCTGTATGCTTGATCGACCCTTATTCTGGATCTCTGTATTATGCATATTGTTTACTCATACCAGTTATTCATCTAGCTGCAAACCTACAAGGTTCAGTTGAGGTTAATTACCATGCTCTACAGTACCTCCAGCCAGGATTCAAACCTGTAATCCCTAACCACTGCTTCACCACACATTCTTACCAGAAAATTCAGGGGGCAGTCCATCTGTTGCTCACAGTCTTTCTGTCCATTTTAGTGACATGCTTACAAGTCCAACTTGGTTTTGAAGAAGCTCATAAAATGTCGTCTCCTCTCTTCACCGTCTCACATATGGAATAGCCGTCGTCTCTCAAAAGAACAACTGACTGATGAGTTTCTAGAGAAAGCTGTTTCTTTTTGTTTACCCAATAGCTGTTTCTTTTTTTTTTTTTACCCAAAATTGAAGTATAGCAGTGTACTAGATACTGTAGCAATCGAAAAAGAAAGGTATCTTTAGCTTAATTAAACAGCACAAATGTTTTCAGCTGCGCTTAATATAATTTGAGTCTCTGGTACCAAATTAGCACATTTGCATGAGTGTTTAAGTATAAGGTAACACAGGTGTCAATACACTGGAGTAATGGCTGCAGAAAATGGGACTTTGCAATCAAAGACTGAATAAAAAAAGAAAAACAGTTATTTCAAACAGTTATAGTAATTTGTAACATTATCAATTTCTTGGCTGTATTTTTGAATCAAATTAATGCTACCTTGGTGAATAAAAGTATATGTTTCTTTCAAAAATTTCTCTGTGATTCCAAACTTTTGAACGGTCAGTGTATGTATGCTAAATGTTTTCTTGTTACCATGGTGCTATGCCAAATCCATGCATAACAAGTCAAATTAATCCGGAACAAGACAGTTTGGATCAGCCTGTTGGGCATTACACAGCTATGGCACATTTAATTGGATTAGATAGACTGTTCATTTAAGCGAACATCTGTGATTTTCCGTTGACTAAATGATTTGGCTCTGGAGTATTGTAGATAAAATCATCATTTTTTTGTAAATTATCTCTTTTCCCCCACCCCTCGTAATTCAGTGTGACAACCAGAAACCCAGTAGGCCCTCGATAAAACTTTGTTCTTTTCAAATATGGAGGCACCACTGTGAACTTGTAGTCTTCCTATTCATTTGAGTACAGAACTCAAGGCTTTATTCCCTCTGAGGAGTGAGACACTGGCGTTATGATGGAATGGCAATTACAGGTAACACTTAGTGGGCAGGGCAAATCACCTCACATCATAAATAATAATTGTTGAGGATGATGGACATGTACACAAGCCAATAATGAAAGATAATGAAATCTTACATCAAACAGTAGCAATACAACTTCAAAGAAAAGGTAGAGGGAAAGGAAACGTTGCCTCCTACTAGAAAGAAGACACAGGAGAGAGAAAGAGAAAAAAGAAATGGGCGAGACAATAGATTTTTGCTTCCAGACAAAAGGAGGAGAGCATTAGAGATAAACACAGTTAATAAGGACTATATTACCCACAGCCAGAAGGAAAGAGGGAGATTGGAGGAGAGATTGAATGCAGTTGGGAGGAGAGAAAAGAATCACTGAGAGGGTTAGAAAGTGAAGACAAATCCCGCCAAATAATAATGAAAAATGGATACTAGCTCCTTTTAAAGTAATTGATTAAAACCATCAATTAACTAAATGGTAATAGAAGTATATGCATATCTTGGAAGTAACATTTTTTTTTTTTAATTGCAGCTGAAGCAGTAAAAAAATGCATCATCATAGACAATGCATAAGAAGTACCTTTTTCAAATCGTGCTGCTCGGATTGTCTCAAAATTCACAAATAAATACAAACGCCAGGCAATGCACAAATGTGAACCAGCTACATTTATTTGTGGATCGGCTACATTTATTCACGGATCAGTTGGATTTATTTGTGGATCAGCTGCAATTATTTATGAATCTGCTGCATTTATTTGTGGATCAGATGCAATTATTTGTGAATCTGCTGCATTTATTTGTGGATCAATTTAATTTATTTGTTGATCAGCTGCATTCATTTGTGGATCAGTTACATTTATTCATTTATTTTTGAGACTATAATACTCCCATACTAAGTTGATCAAAATAGAAAAAAATCACTGTACAGGCTGTCACAACTCGGCCGAAGTTGGTTTGTAAAGAGCAGGATAATTTGAGCAGTTGTATCAGATTGTTTTGAATGCATAGTACTTATCCATCAATCAAGAATAGGGGCGGAGATGGGGCGTTGACTTGCTTACGCACAAGCAGGTTCTTCCGTACTTCTGCATCACTGATGTCGGCTGTGCTCCAGGCAAAACAAGGATTGTCACCTTTGGGTGTCAGTGCATGGCTCTTTTTCCACAAAATGCGATGGCAGGGCTTAATTAGATTTTGGTTTTTTTAACAGTAGGACTAACATGATGTATCACATTGGGACCGATACTCTGCTTTAGAACTAAAACGTGATTTTGTGTATTTTTTACCCCTTTAAGTGTACAGAAACATCTTAGCATCTTATGTCCTCAAATCCAACCAACTGCCTCAGAACTCATTGGACAGCACTTCACCTTGCAGGAGGATAATGACTCCAAACATGCTGCTAAAGAAACCCAGGAGTTTTTTTTGTGGCCAAAAAATTGAATGCTCTTGACTGGCCAAGTCAATCACCCTTTATGAATTCAACTGAAAATTTACCAAATTGAAAATTGAACATTGAACAAAGCCATAAACAAATGTGTGTCGTGTGTTCATGGTTTTGATTTGGCCATCTCTTAAAAGTTATAGATATCTCTCCTTTTTTTAATGCATCTGCCCACTAAACCTTTTGTGTAATTTTAAGACCAAAAAAGACGTCATAAATGCTGGCTGTATTATCACCGTCCTCAAATTACATTAAATGCAACTGCTGTGGTAATCTGTTCTGGCACATTATACTGACCGCATCTGTTTGCATTTATCAAACACATGTAGGCCTGTTTCTCTGATGTGTCTGTTTGCAGTTGGATTTCTGTTCAGAATGAGAGACCAGGGGCTGTATGTTTAACGTAATTTTGATAATCATGTTAAAGAGCTTTTAAGACTAGAATATTTATAGCTACATTCAGATATACATAATAATACATAGTTATAGTACATTAGAGCATGTTATAAACCTGCTCAAAGTAACTTTCAGCAATAAATCAGCAATTCTTAAGTGTGACTCATTAGTAGTAGTAGTAGGAATAGTAGTAGGAGTAGGAGCAGTAGTTTTATTTAAGTAACTGCACTGTCTAAGAAGAATAGACCATCTTTCATAAAAGGTACTATTCTGGCTTCTTTAAAAAAAGATAGCATGTCTCTTCAGTTCTTGACAAGAGTTCTTTAAGTGCTAAAGAATATTTCAGTATAGCTCTCAGTCTACTGTGAGTAAAAGCAGTTTCCACAGTTCTTTTTTTTTCACGTAAGGGTAGGTTTTCTCTTTGTGAAGCTTTATGCATACGGCCTCAGAACTACGTGTCAATTTGAGTGAGGCTTGCTTTTCACCTGCAGAACAGAAATTTGGAGCACTTTCTAGAACATTCAGATGTCACAATGACTAGCAGGTTTTTTCTCACCAGTTATTCTCCTCTCAGGTTTAGACTTTGTCCTTCTTGCTGGCTTTCTCGTGGACCTGAATGAACTGGTGTTATGTGTCATGCCTTTTTGACTGTTTGATGTGTGTTGTGAGGATGAGACAGCATAAACACACTGTCGTCATGCAGCTACACATGCAGCCTTCTTTCCCTGTCTCCTCGCCAGTGAGTCACTCCCTCAAATGTTTACTCCGCTCCAGCAAAATTAGAGCTCCAACACTTGTGAGCTGCTGAGTGAGAGGCACAATGAATGTGGGAAGAGCTGACTGTCGCTTTCAAGGAACTGCTCCCCAGGGCTAACCTAGCAGGCTAACCCAGCACCACCTTACAGCTCCAACTCAACCACCCAGGTAACAAAGTCAGGCACCGTAGTGGAGAGGCGCAGGGTGCAGGTCTCAGTTGGGCGTACGTAATATATTGTGTAAGTTAGCGGTGCTTCTTAACTCTCTGTTACCATTAACTCACTTAAAAGTTTCAGAAAGCGCATCGCGGAAATGGACACTGCCAAAAGATCTCCTCACCCTCTGAATCCCGTTCTCCTCTGACTCATTTTACAGAGGATCACACTGCCTCCGCCCCTCTCACTCGCATTGTCCTCACGTTGCCTCAAGATAGGAGACACCCAGACGGCCTCGCGCATGTGCGAACACGCACAGGACAGGGGGTTCCTGTAGGAGTCGTCTATGGGATGTTCTCTGCAAGGTGACACCTGGACATTCCTGTCTGGTCACCTGTGGCCTGTGCTAAAGGAAATGAGATGAAAGCAGCGCACATCTGTCAGGGGTTACCCGTACAACTTGACTTTGTTTTTTGGCGATTCTGTCATAAAAATGAGGACATGGGTCGAAATTCTGGCGGTATATCATTACTTGGGGGAAGATGATGAGAAGAACATAGAAACCTCCAGGTTCAAATCCAGGGCATGGTGCTGTTTTTGGCCCGTTGACTGAGGTATTACTCTTACTAATCCAATTTGACCTCAGTTGCATCAGAACATGTCCAGCTGTGAATTTGACAGTATGCAAAATCGCATGCAAGATTGTCTGCCAAGAGAATGAGTAAGGCAGCACGCTGCATGTCCTTTGACGAACCCTCCTCCCATCTTGTCCTCGTTCCCAAATCTGGTCCTGAGAGTTGCAGTCCTCAGCTTTGACCTGACAAATTTAAATGGGAAATACCTCTCTCGATAACGAGGGCTGCAGCAGTGAATGTCGTGTTAAGTACACATTTATTTTTAATTTGTAGTGTATCTTCAATAGGTTTCGTCTGCACCATGAATGATTAACAGCTGTCATAAGTAGGTCACCCATGCAAGTGTCTGCCCTGTCTTTTTTTCTGTTTTTTTGTTCTTTTTTTGCTTATTTTGTGGTAGAAAGCAGAACAAAGCACAGCAATGACTGTTTTTGAAATGGTGCCTCGAAAATTATCATGAAAACTGCATGCTTTCGGGGATTTTAGTTCTGCTTTGTAGATTTTCGTTGTCTTGTTTTGTTGTCTTTTGAGGGTGGAATTGTCCCCTGCTGTTGGTTTGCAGAAGAACAGTAAGAACACTAATTACTGGTTCCAGCTGCTCGTCTTTCTTTGTTCACAAATAGCAGACAATCGGGCTTTTTCTTGTGATTTGGTTGAAGGCTGCGTCGAGTCCTTTCATTGACTCCTACTAGGGCTGGGCGATATACCGCAATGATAATTATTGAATTGCCACCACGTGTATTACCGTTTTTTTCATCATTAAAAAAAAAAAAAAAAAAAAAATATATATATATATATATATATATATATATATATATATATATATATATATACCTGAAGCGGTAGTAAACAACCAAACTAAAGAGGCTGCGTGAAATTCTTATGTAGAGGGGAAAAAAAAGAATCCACTGTTAAGACTGCCAATCAGCACGAAGGTCGTACAGGTCATGTGATGTGTTTTTCTCAATCACATTGAAGCTGCAAGGTTTTAACGCTGATTGGTTACGTTTTTTCCGGAAGTGTTTCACGCAGCCTCTGAAGCATGGTTGTTTATTGACTGCATCCGATTAGTGACTGCATCCAATTCAATTAAAGAGAAAAAGATTAAAAGAAAGGCAATACACCACATTGTTGCAGTATATTGCCCAGTCCTATCGAGTACACTCATTCAGGGTTTCCCCCAGAAAAGTTGTTAGGCCCAGTGGCAAGTAGCCTATCTTTTGACAGGGCCCAGCGGCCGGGCGCGGGCCGGCAGCCAAGTGTCGTTTTTGATGGGGGCCCGGCGCGGGCCAGCGACAGACTGATGGCAGCATTGAGGTAGGGCCCTATAGTTTCTATGGTAACAGAATCGCGGAATTGAGAATTTTAAAAAGCTAATAACACAGATTCTATAGGGCCCTACATTAAGTCAGTGCTAAAAGCTGACTGGAGATTTGAAAATATGACTACGTAATGTGAATGTTGTTATAAATTAGTCATTTATTCAACACACATTTTAAAAAATCAACAACTATTTACAGCATAGCAGAGTCTTTCAAAGAATCTACCAACAATGTACAGTCTTGGAATGCTGTGGTTTCAGGAACAACAAAAGAAATTTAATTTAATTTAATTTAAATAAATAATATCAAAGGTTTTGCACTATACAAAAAACTTTAAAAAAGTCCTGATTAGCTACTCATTCTTACAGCCTGGGAATGCTGGGCACATTTCAACAACAACAAAAGAAATTAAATTAAAATAAATAATATCAAGGTTTTTGCACTCTACAAGTCCTGATTGGCTATTGAATCTTACAACAAGCATTGGAATGCTGGGCACATTTAAAAAACTGTCTAAGGTTTTTTGGCTTTTACAGTAGGCTACCTTTCCTCCTTGACATTATCCCTAAATGGCACAAAATAAGTATCTGTGTTACTGACTGTTAGCTGGCTAGCTAGCTAAGTTAGCTACATGACCACGTTGTCAGAAGATTTTGCCGAACTGTGAAAATTGGCTGACTTGTTTACATTTTGGACAGATGTGGCTCCTCAGTAAATCAATCGTTGTTTCCGTCGCAGCACTTTAGACACAAGCAATATCGAAAAAATACAGAAATTTCTTCTTATCGTGAAGAGTGCCTGACCCTTAACCGTAGCGTTTTTTCCCTAAAGATGGTATTTCTAGATATAGCCTAATTTTGCCGCTGTGTTAACACATTTTTACGGTTGCCGGTCAGGCAATCTTCACCATAAGAAGAAATTTTAGGATTTTTACGATATTACTTGTGTCGAAAGTGCTGTAATGGAAACAACGATGGATTTACTATGTAGACACATCTGTCCAAAATGTAAACAAGTCAGGCCGTTTTCACGGTTGGGAAAAATTTTATAACAACGTTGTCGTGCACATCAGTGTCATCAAGCTAACGTTCTTAATAAACAAGTGAAGTTGTTATTTCGATGCCAATGAATAAGTCATGTAATGTTACAATATATCGAACGTTACATTCATGCTACTATTTTAACGTTACCTACACACTGCTTAAGTTAATATAAAAAGAATGTACTTACTGACGAGATGAAGTGATAATGTAGTTTGTAACAAGGTTAGTTAGCCTACTAAATAAGAAATGGTGGCTTGCTAGGTAACGTTAGCTTGTGTTAGTTGGAAGCGTCAAGTGTTGAACGTCACTCTATGCACAATGAGGGTAAAGAACACTGATCTCAGACCTGCTTTCCTACAGTGCGTTCACGTTTTAACCAACAGATGTCGCTAGTGAGCTTTTGAACCGAGCTGTCCCACTGTAACTGTAGTTAAAAAACATCTTAAAAATACATTTAAAAAAATAATAAAAGATTCCCCGATGCTTAGGCCCGGCGGGGTGTCAACTTAGGCCCGGCAGGCCGCCGGGCTTGCAATACACTGGCGGAAACCCTGTCATTGTAGAGGTGCAGTGTAGTGTGCTTGTTACTACTTGTTACTTTAATTTATTCCGTGTATAACTTGCAAGAAGGAAAAGAATATGCTACAAGCTTGTCTTCCTGAATCCTGTAATTATGATGTGCAAGAACAGCAAAGTGAGTGGTTGTTTCTGTGCAGGGTGTCTGGCTAACTGCTATACCGTTTCACTGGTGTATTTTTGTCATGAGTGCTTAGTAGAAAGACTGAAAGAGAATGAGGGGAGGACCTAGAGCTGTTAAACCAACAATTACAGTGAGAAGATTGTAGACTGGTGTATTTTTGTGTTTTGTTTTGGTTTTGATGGGAATTTCTTGTAAATGGTGGTCTTTCATGATATCTGGTGGCAGAGCATGTGGCCATCGCATTGTGGGGCGTCACTCTGTTCAGAATTCTCATCTCTGTGCATTTTCACTGATCTTCATGAATTGTCATCTTACTTTTATGGTGGCCACGGGGAAAGCTTTCCAGAAGGGGGCGACCGTCCGCAAATCCAGCACGGCTCCCTGGGAAACGAGCGTCGTCTCCACGGCTCTCACTGTTTCCATGACGCGCGTCTTTCCGTCCCCCTGTCCCTCACCTGCTCGCTTTCTCCAGCTAAATGATCAAGGGAAGAGACGAATGTCCGCAAATCAGCCACCCGAAACGTTTTTTGCTCCAAGTGTGGGGGGTCATCCATTTGTCATATTGTTCGGTGGATTTAATGGAAACCATAGGCAGGTATCCATCTGTTATATTATTCTGTGGATTTAAAGGACTCCATGAACAGGTATCCAGTTCTTATATTCTTCTGGGGAAAGGACACCACAGATCTCTTCCTTTTTTTGTAGGCAAAATATTTTTTGAGGAAGAAATTATTTCAGCCAATTTTTGGAGAGAAATGAAAGTGAAGAATGTCTCTATTGTTAAAGCATCTTAAGAAACCACCATGTTCTAGCTGTAAGCCTTCATCAGGGTGATGCGAGAAAGACGGGACACAATGTTTTGTCTTCACAGTTTGTTCTTGTCGCAGAATTGTGATGCGGCAGAATATTCCATCCATTTTAAAATGCCCCCGTAAACAATAATAGCTAATCCTGTCAGATTGGCAGGGCACAGAACAGTATGTGCCTCCTCCAAAGCACCGGTAGCCAAGAAGACCATGCCTCACTCCGAAGGCAATCGGTTGACCACTTGAGTGATAAGCTGGGGAAAATCCTGCCAGCTGTGCCCTACTGTAGCAGTGCTACAGTCAGTTATGCTGACCGCAGTCAGCAAAGCTACAATAAGAATTTCAGTCTGTGGGGCACGTCTCAAGAGCAACTGCTTTACAGAGCATGCCACCCTATTGGCCAAAAATGGTAAGTGGTTTGTTTTCCAGGTAGGATTTAACATGCAGAGATTCTATAGTAACCCCAGGAAAAGAGGCTAGTCAGACTCACCCAAAAGATACAAGTAATTGGCCTCTACAAGTTACTTGTTAATAGTACTTGTTTATAGGTGTGACGTCTATTGGTGGTAGGTAGGGGTATTAAATAAACAGTGCTTTACTGTATGAAAAACAAACAACTAATGGTGCAGGCATTTAACGTCAATTTTTTATTAAAAAATAAATGTATCATCAGAAATACTGTACCTACACTCCCCATAATGATGCCCTCATGTCAGAGACTTTGTAAATATACAGCTAGTAATTTTCTTATATCAAGTAATCTGTAATGTATTAGAGCAGGCAGGAGTAAAACAGAGGTGGGGTTTGGTGATACCAACTTTTGTTAAAAACTTTTGACTTTTGTTGTGTGGGAATAACTGAAGTTCTACTAGTTCCCCTCAAGTCCCCCCCTCTGTCGAATAAGACAGAGAAGATCCATTGCAGTTTTCTTTCTCATATTATTCAGTTCACTTTAATTGACTTGATGCAACCAGACCAATTAAAGTGGAAAGTTTTGTAGTTTAAGGGTGCCTAATTTTCTATGCATACTTTTAATCATTGCATGTTTTTACTGAGTGTGTCAGGCAGGAAGCTTGGGGAGGTGGTCAGTCACAAGATCATTTAAGAGATTCGGGGCTTATCCTGAAGGTGCGGGCGGCCATTGTCTAAAGTGTACAAGGTCATCTTGCGTCAGGCTGTTGATAATCAGAGAAAGGGGCTTTCCTATTTTCATGATTTTTTTTTTTTCTATAGTTGATGATGAATTGAGTGGGTGGGGGGTGGTCATCGGGGGTGAAATTCCTTCCCCTCTGCATGGGCCTCGGATAACTGTTCCCTAATCTTCTTGAGAAACGTTTGACAAGCTCCTTCCAGTGCCAAGAAGTGCGCGGAAGAAAAGGGCCTGTTTCCGAGTGCCAGAAGTCTGCCATCCCCTAGATCTGCCCTCAACTCCCCCTTCAGAATCAGAGTCAAAATAGTCCTTCATTCTGTCTGTCGGTGCTGCTTTCAGTCCATTTACTTCAGCAGATACTCAGCCCTTGGTTAGGAAGTTTTGCAAAACGGAAATTAGGGTTAGGTACAAGTCAGCTGTTTGTCATGTGGAATTCGGTCTCCGATATTCATCATCTTTTCTGTTAACAACACTCATTTCCGTGACCTATGCTAATAGTACCAGTGCATCAATTCTGAAAGAAAATGGCCAGTTCCTGTGTACACAATTGCCTTTTTGTGAATATACATATTAAAAAACTTTTTTGACACCAAAGTAAATGGGCAGTATGATCTTATTTTTCAGGGTAATCCTCTGTAGTAACTGTGTATTGAAATGCATGTATGAGTAGCTTACTTGTTTTTTTTGTTGTATGGTGTATACCTCTCTGCCCCCTGCAAAGCAACCAGTGCCATTAGATAGTATTTTATTTGAAGGTGTAGTAGGCTAATATCGGGGTTGTCTCTTTATCTGCCAATAATAGCTTAAAACAAATTTATGGGTTTGAGCGTAATGCTAAGATTATGGCCGATATGATAAATAAACATACACTTGCCAGAGCAGCCATGTACTTGATGCACCTATGGTGTGGGTGAAGCAAAAAGCCCAAAATGTAGCCATAGTCATCTAAACCTCTTTAGACAAGCCACACTCGCAAGTGAAGCTATAGAGAGAATGTTGGTCTCCAGGTCTCTGCTTAATAATAAAGTAAAGAAGAGATATTTTGTTAAATAACTAAAATTTGTTACATTTTTTTTATGTCTTTCCTCATCTACTTCTTCCATGAATGTGGATACTTGGCTGCATTTTGCATTTGTTCTGTAATGTAAAGCAGGGGAGGCATTGGCATCAGCATCAGCCAGTATGACCAGACAAATATCAGTAATTGATATCGGCATCAGACTTTCCATATCACGCAACCCTAGTAGTTTATGAATGCATTTATTTGGGAGGGATCCCTGAAGATGATTCAGTGAAAATGAATCCTATTATGAATAGGCTATATGTGAGCAGCATAAATCCATAGTCTTGACCTAATTGTTACCTTTCCTCGTTATGATTGCATCATTTTTCCCTCTCTCCCCTCTGTCTCACAGCATGTATTTGTTTTCCTCTCTCTCCTTCTCTCCCTGCAGAGATAGATAATGGGCTGTGTACAATGTAAGGACAAAGAGGTAGCGAAACTCACGGACGACAGAGACACCAGCATCGCCCAGAACTCAGGGTACCGCTATGGGGCTGACCCGACCCCGCAGCACTACCCCAGCTTCGGGGTCACCGCCATCCCCAATTTCAACAACTTCCACGCGCCGGTCAGCCAGGGGGTGGCCGTCTTCGGCGGGGTGAACTCGTCCTCCCGCACCGGGACCCTGAGGTCTCGCGGCGGAACGGGTAAGGGTCGCGACCTTTATGGCCTTCCAACCCCGCGTCCCCAAATTGGCCCATCCCCGCCCCCTGTCCACGTTGGACTGAGGGACAGGAGGCCCATGTCTGCCGGTGGGTGGGGGGAGAAGGGGGGTTGGCGCTTTGTTTAGGAAGAGAGGGGGCACTGGGTCCAGGAAATCCTCCCTGCTTTATTGAGGCGCTGAAAGGAAATCGCTGATCGCACCACACTTCCATGACAACCAGTTGAGATCTTTGTTATTTTGTTCCCACTCACCATCAGTGTCTAAAATTGCATACAGTGCTATTCTCTAAAAAGTACATTAAATAATAATAGTAATAATAATAATAATAATAATAATACACTCAGTTACAATTATACTCGATCATCTTAAATTTAAAGAATAGTGCCTTCATAAATGCTTTGTCATGTCCAAGTAGAAGCTAGGACTAACTTTTAGAACTTTTAGGAAATCTTTTACAAAATTTCCTTTGTCTACCTTTGAAACCTGCCAACTTTGGTTGAATAAACTTGCCAAAGGTAGTTGCTATCTCTGAAATGTCTCATTTTGTCATGAAATGTCTGTGTTGAAGAGGAAGTGGGACTGTCAGGTTGGAAAATGGAGGGATTGTTGCTGAATGTATTGTGTAAGTTGCTCAACAACATTGATGGGAAACTAAAGTAAAACAAAAAAAGCTGATCACAAAATATTTCTGATTAATAAAAGGCATGATCCCCAGGAAATGAGTGGAAGAGCACAGGAAGTTCATTCACATATTGTCTTTACCTCATAGGTATTTTGCTTAGCATGCTTAATACTATTTATTTTCTAGTTCATTGTTTAAGGAGCATAGATATCTTGGCTACATGAATAGCACTAGAACCTTACTGTGGCATTTGGTCAGCCAGAGAGGCGGTTTGGTCTCAGCTGCGCCGGCTGGTGGAAAGAGCACACACACCTGGGTTGCATTAGCTAATCAGCCTTGGTGCTTAAAGGTGTGCTGCCCTCCACAGTTCGGGGGCCGGGAGGAACAAGTCAGGTGAAAATCTGGCCAGCGAGGAACTGAAAAGTTGACGCTCTGTTTTGCTTTCTTTTGTCTTTGTTATTTTAGTTTGTTGTTTTAGTTAATTGGTTTTGCCTGGAACCCGTGTATGGAGTCAATATAGTGCCAAAAGTATTGTCCGCGTAGGGAAAAAAATTGCACGCGTAGGAAAACAAAATCGCACGCGTAAAAAAAAAATAGCATGCGTAAAAAAAAAATTGTAGGCGTAGATGTGGAAATGTTTCTCGTGATCAAAAAATATTAAATCAAACACATTTTTCTGAATTGTAAACGAAAAAGTTATGTTCACAAATGTAGAAAATAAAATTGCAATTGTTTTTTCTCACTCATGTTTACGATGTAATTTTTTACGAGTACAATTTAATTTTTTACGATTACGTTTCTGTTTTTCTCGCACTTGGCATGATTTTCCTACGTGTGTTTTTTTTCCCTACGTGGACAATACTTTTGGCACTAAATTGGGGGGGGGGGTGAAGGTGAAGATGGTGTTTATTTTATTTTGTATTTGTGTGGGTGCGCTCTCTCTCTCCACATTTGGCAACCAACGGTGTTCCCCGGCACTGCCGCATCTCCATTGCCAGGGGTGTCATGCTGGAGTGTGACACTTACATCGCAAGCTTACAAGCTATCAGCGGTACAAAGTTCGACATCTTTTCAGTAAATTGAATATTTGTGGTTAGTGTTCTGTAAATGTTTCTGCATGGCCAAGCGAACGCCTTTCTCGGGTTTCATCTCCCTGTAACACCACAGTGAAAGTGAAAGGTGAGTCTTCTTTGGCCCTCCGCTGTGAGCTTTTTGAATACTGACTCATGCCCCTGGTCTGCTTCCGACAGGCGTGACTCTGTTTGTGGCTCTGTACGATTATGAAGCTCGGACAGAGGATGACCTCAGCTTCAGGAAAGGGGAGAAGTTTCAGATTCTCAACAGCACGTAAGTGTGAAAATACGCGGATGAAAAAATATTCTAGTAAAATTCTGTATCAACTGCATGACTTTTGTCTGTTTAATGTACATTTTGACACTTTTAAAGACAACAAATCCAGAACCCCCAGAACTTCAGTGTTTTGTAGTCCCGTGTCTCTCCTTCAACCGCTTTGCCATTTCTGGAGAATGGGCAGGGGTAGGGGGGTGCTATGATTTTGGAGCAACACCTGTCTGGATGACAGCTGTGACCTTATAATTTATTCATTTATTTTTTTGTTATTTCTTGGGTCTGATTGTTGCCTCAACTGATTGCCCATGTATCATTGCATACCAGTGACCACCTTTGCTCAGTTGTGCACCCACAGTTCATCATTACCCAACCGTGCATGAAGTGTATTCCTCTGACGGCAGTGACTGCATCACAAAGCAGGCTAATGTCGTGCTTTAGAGCATGTACCTTTCTGTAATATCCGGGCAGAGAATGTTGCAGCAGTGAGACAGGTTAACAGATAGAATTTGACGGTGTGAAATAAAAATAAAAAAAATTCAAAGTATGACATTGGTAAAGGGAAAAAAACACAAAAACATTCTAGAGAGGGCTAAGCCCAAGCTGTTGTTCCTGGCATCCAAGAGCCTTCAACATCTGTTCCTGCTGTGACACAGGTCAAGATGAGTGTGCCCCCCCCCCTAGTGGACACATGAAACACTGCAGGCCATCTGTGCTCCCCATTTCCTTGTCCTCCATCCTGCCTATGTTATGATTTTTGCACTGAGCCTATAGGTATATATTCCACCTAACAGTAGCGTGTTGCTGTTAAAGTGGGACAGCACATTTGAGCTTTTTTGGTTTCACAGTCTAGTTCATTTGCAGGTTTTTAATTAATATGTGATATTAATTTTGAACTTTTTCATTGATTTATCATTTGTTTAATTCTGATTGGAGTCGATACAGTTTAGTCAACTCAGTAAATTTAAATTTAAGTCAGTTAAATTTATAAATACCTATAATGTTTTTGAGAATTGAAATTGAAGTCTTGTCTATGAATTAACAATGCAAAATGGAGATTTTAATTGTTATTTATGAAATACATTTGACATGATAGTTCAGTTATAGTTCAGTTCACAATTGTGAGCAGCATCAAGGACAATGTGGAAAATAAGGGTCACTGGAATATTGTTGTTGTCTGCTCAGTCATATTTTTGCCCCAAGCTCAATGTGATTTGCGGCCTCTGGAATAAGGTGTGAGGGAGTCCACTCCCGGCCCCTAAGGAGAAGTCGGTTGCTGCCAGGATATCTGGTGATTTTGATGCTGTATATGGTCCTGCGTTTTGTACCAAATTTATATGAAAGACTTGAGGCTCCTAGCATGTGTTTGTAAGGATCTGCTAATACACTTACTGTATGAGCATCAAGTGCCCTGATCGTACACCAGGCTGTTTCCCTGGGACGTCACTCAAGGGCTTGACTGTTTGTGTCACATGTAGTATATAATGGTATGGACATTGCTGCCAGGTGCAGGACAAAGTAGAGTTTTATTCATAAACGAATAACGAAATAACGAATGGTTTTTTCATTTTCCGATTTTGGATTATCAATTGAATATGAAAAGAACAAATGATACATGGATTCATCTCAGTACTGTATATTTGAAGACAAAGAATGGAGTGACACTCTCTTTCTCTCTGTTTATCTACAGTGAAGGGGATTGGTGGGAGGCTCGCTCTCTCACTACAGGTGGTACTGGCTACATTCCCAGTAACTACGTGGCTCCAGTCGACTCCATACAGGCTGAGGAGTGAGTGCATTTTATAACCATTCCTGCATCTACCAATACAGACAAACACCACACTACTTCTGATAATTCTTGACCAGGGTACTTAACCTGAACCTGCTTCTGTAAGCATCCTCCTGTATAAATGGAAAATATTACAACATAGTGTGTGTGTCACTGTGATTAATCTGGCTGAGGAAGTACTTACACAAGTCATTTAAGAGGGCATTACAGTCACATGATCCAGAATTTACTTAAACAGCGCTACTAGACTTGATTTTGGATGCTGTTTCAGAGGCTTGGTCCACATCAGGTGCCACCCAGTCCACTGCTGCTTTTGTCTAGGCACCCTCTGTGCCAGTGCATGCTGGGAAGAGGCTTGCTCTCACTTTGGGGGCCGTGTCCCTTTGTTCCCACCTCCACAGCTGGTACTTTGGTAAACTCGGCCGAAAGGACGCGGAGAGACAGCTGCTCTCCAGTGGAAACCCGCGGGGTACCTTCCTTATCCGGGAAAGTGAAACCACCAAAGGTGACTACCCCTGATATGACCCCTGAAACTGAGCAATGACAAAACTGTCCAGACGATTTGAAGATCAGTGATTAGCACTGCACATGCTCTCATGCCCAGTATTATTTTTAGTCTCGTAAATTCTTAGGGTATTGTTGCCAGTTCATGATTTCACAAGAGATTTCAAGAATTTTTCAAACATTTTCCTGATCATTAATAGCTAATTATTTTGCTAATATACATAACTAATATGGACTAATATCATTATCAGGCCTAACAACAGATTATGGATATGCTGGAATTATTTATTTTCAAAAAAGACGTCACACTTCTTTACACCCCTACACACAAAATCTTTTAGTGTTAATTTAACTGGGTGAACTGAGTCCAGACGGGACTCTATTAGAGTCGATTTAGCAGTGAACATTTCGGTTTGCAATAAATAAATTTGTGTTAACATGCTACCCTCATCCATGTGTGTGCAGTTCATGTCAACTTTTTTTTCAGGCAGCATTGAATTGATGTGCTCTTATTAACCATTTTTTTAAATGTATAAGAAGTAGGGGATCACACCTCCAAAATTATTTATTTTCCAATTCTGTCAGGGGCCTTCTCATTGTCTATACGAGATTGGGATGACATTAAAGGAGACCACGTGAAGCATTACAAAATCCGCAAGCTGGACAGTGGAGGGTATTACATCACCACCAGAGCCCAGTTTGAGACACTGCAACAGCTCGTCCAGCATTACTCAGGTAAGATTGAATTTTTTATTATTATTAATTATTATTATTATTATTGTTATTATTATTATTATTATTATTTATTTTACTATATTTTTCTGTCATTCTCTCTCACTCTCTCAATCTTTCTTTTCTTCTTCCATGCTGTTTCTTTTCCTCTCCCTCTCTCCATCCTGCCCCTACAGAGAGGGCCGCGGGGCTGTGCTGCCGCCTGGTGGTGCCCTGTCACAAGGGCATGCCTCGCCTGGCCGACCTGTCAGTCAAAACCAAAGACGTGTGGGAGATCCCGCGGGAGTCACTGCAGCTCATCAAGCGCCTGGGGAACGGCCAGTTTGGGGAGGTCTGGATGGGTAAGCACCGCCTTGCCACATTAAATGAGGGCTTCCCAAAACTGGGAGCTGCAGGGGGATCATGTTGGGTCATGAGGTATAGATGCGAAAAATAACCAATTGTACATATATGTAATAATGATAGTAATGAACAAAATTACTTCTATATTGGCGTTCACACATGCAAAATTGCATCGGGAGGTTATATTAAATATAATTTGCTGCATGTTGTATACTTCCCATAGATGTTCACATGAGTCAGATTAAACACTACACTAGACCATTAGAAACAGCATGCATGCAGCTGCATTGACACATGATAAATAACACTTTAACTCCATATTCAGGCATATCATTGGGAGATGGTTTGGGTACAGCCTTGGTCTTTTTTCTGACCTGGCACATTACTGTAGCCAAAATTAATGCCAGGATATATTTTATCCATGTGGGGAAGGTTCTACAATATGCGATTCATTAAATTTCAAGTTTACAAATGCTACGTGAGTTTAAATGAGGTTACCCAAAAAAAAAAAAAAAAACTGAAATTTCTGGTTGAGGTGCCTTAGGATGTGGTATCGCCGGAGCTGCTAACCCCAGATCCTACTTGCCCTTGGCAGGGACGTGGAACGGGACCACCAAGGTGGCGGTGAAGACGCTGAAGCCGGGCACCATGTCGCCTGAATCCTTCTTAGAGGAGGCCCAGATCATGAAGAAGCTCCGGCACGACAAGCTGGTGCAGCTGTACGCCGTGGTGTCCGAGGAGCCCATCTACATCGTCACTGAGTACATGAGCAAAGGTCAGAGGTCACGGCTTCAAGCCTCCAGGGAAACAAGCTGAATTAATTTGGCTTGGCTTAGCTCATATATTTGCCCTGCCTATTTGTCACAGGGGGCATGCACTTTAACCACCATGACCCTTTGATCTTAACTTTAAGTAATATGAGTTAACCATAAAGTGTTCTTGAGGAATAGAAAAGAGTAAAACTATGACACTGTGTTTATTGATATGGGTCACATTTTACAGAATATTCTTATGTGCCTGATTTTGCATCTGCAGAATGTGTACAGTAGGTCATAACATTTAGTACCTGGTCCTTTCACAGGAAGTTTGCTGGATTTTCTAAAGGATGGTGAAGGACGGACACTGAAGCTACCCAACCTGGTTGACATGGCGGCACAGGTAGGTTGTATAACTGCCTCTATTTTTGGTCCACTGCTTTTGGAGCAGCCGTCAATTTTCAAGTTCCCAATTGTTTTTCGCTATTTGGGTTCCTTCAATTTTTAGGCGCCCCATAGAACTTCTTGAGTTCCCTCTGCTTGAGGACCCTTCAGTTTTCAGGTCCCCTCTTTCTGGGCTTCCTTTGATTTTGAATCTGCTTGCATCCCCAGCTGTTTGAGCTCCCCTGTGCTTTCAGGTGGCCGCAGGCATGGCGTACATCGAGAGGATGAACTACATCCACAGGGACCTCCGATCTGCCAACATCCTGGTGGGCGACAGCCTTGTGTGCAAGATTGCTGACTTCGGCCTGGCCAGGCTGATCGAGGACAACGAGTACACAGCCCGACAGGGTAAGAGGAGGATCGCCTCTCATGCAGACGGAAGGGTTCAGCTTCTGTGTGAACATGTGCGGTATTTTTCAACCACATGGAAGTGGCAAGGCCTTGCTGCTGATTGGCTGATTGTCTTATCAACACTCAGTAGATACCAGTCGTGAGGTTTTTTACCCAGAAGTATTTCATGTGGCCTCTGAATTTTGGTTGATAGCCGATGTGCTGCATGGCAGCAATTATTTTGATTACGCTTAAATCTGTGATGTATTATTTGTATTATACAGCCCTAGTCATGACCCATTGGTGAATCATGGTGGAAATAACCAATATGTTTTCAGTAGTGTTTCAGGGGATTGGTGAGAGTCTTCCAAGATCCTTTGTCCTGTCCTTTGGCTTATGGACTGCCCTCTTAAATTCAATCCAAATTCAAAGTAGCAGTAAATGCAAAACAACCCCATTCCATAATTTCAACATAGGTGTGACGTTCTATTCAACAAACAAATTCAAGAAACCTTTTAATGCCAACACATTATCAATGTATGCACCTAAAAAGTTCAATTCCAAAATTCCTACTGGCTTTTAAAGTTAAGTTACACAGCTTAGTTAACTTATGCATTTATTGCATAGCTGGCAAAAAGTTTGCAGTGAAAAGACATCAGAGCAAGTGGGTCTTGCTTGAGTGTTTCAGTGGAAGTGACGGTGGTGGACTTTCAGAATCTAGATGGGCGATTCAGCAAAAAATATTTGAACCTAAAGCAGACAAGACTGTTATGCTTTTAACTTGAAAGCTTTTTCTGATAAGAGTAACAGCTGATGCCCAATGACAGTGTGAAAGAGCGATGTGCCTGAGAAACGTGATTCATAATTGAACTGCAATTATTGGTTCATTGGATTTAAATGTAGAGGACCCTTTGTTAATAAGCAAGTGCACAAAGGCCAGTCAGATAGGGAACCGACAAAACTGGCTGTATTGGTAGTTAAGTCTTGAAGGTTACTACAGCCACAATCCAGGACAGCTACAGTACTGGTCATGGTGCCACAGGAAAAACCCAGCCATCGTCTTCCTTCATCGCAGCCCACTGTGACTGTGCAGCTGTAACTTTTTGAGCAAACCTTTGGTACTAGGAGTCCTGGACAGGCTCCTTTCTTAACTCTGACTCTTTCTTCTGGGGCTGCTTTTAGGCGCAAAGTTCCCCATCAAGTGGACCGCGCCTGAAGCTGCACTGTACGGAAAGTTCACCATCAAATCGGACGTGTGGTCGTTCGGGATCCTGCTGACAGAGCTGGTGACCAAGGGGAGGGTACCATATCCAGGTGAGAGACCTGGGTCAGGGCAGAGGAACTCAGGCCTGGGAGACAGTTTAATGGTTGAGTGGTAGTTTTGTGCAGTGATTCACTGGTTAGGAGGTATCTCTTCGCTTGTTTATGATGTTGTCTATGATCAATGTCAATTGTGGTGCAATTGTTTGTTTATGTTCTATATCAGGGGTGTCAAACGAGATTCCTAGGGGGCCGCATTGTTTTTGTGGTTTCCTTTGCAATCAGCTGCTAATTAAGTCCTTGAGAACAAGTTGTGTGGATTCTTTAGCCAATTCAAGTGACTTAAATGAACCAGCGGTGCCAAGAGCACCTGAAAAACCAGCAGACACTGCAGCCCTGAAGGACTGGAGTTTGACACCTGTGTTTTATACAGTACAGTTCTGACCCTCTTTCTTTCCTTTTTCCCTGTTACTATTTTGTCTGTGCGTGCATGCATATGTGTGCGTGTGTGTTTATGTGTGTGCGTGCTGGCATGTGCGTATTTGGTTGTATTTTGTATGTATGTGTTTGTGGGTCGGTGTCCATGTTTGTTTGCATTTGTGTGCGTGCATGTGTGTGTGTGTGTGCGCACGCACATGCTTCTGTCTGTCATTCCCCATGTCTCAGGGATGAATAACCGGGAGGTGCTGGAGCAGGTGGAGCGGGGATACAGGATGCCCTGCCCTCAGGACTGTCCCAGCTCTCTGCACGAGCTCATGCTACAGTGCTGGAAGAAGGACCCTGAGGAACGGCCCACCTTTGAGTATCTGCAGGCCTTCCTGGAGGACTACTTCACCGCCACAGAGCCACAGTACCAGCCTGGGGACAACCTCTAAATGCAATGCAGATCGGCCTACTGTATGTAGGGCTGTTACCATAACAGTGTACAGACTATACTCCAGTACAAACTTCCCTATGCAGGGCTGTTACCACAGCAACAAATGTACTGCCCCCCCCCTTTCCCTCGAATACAAACTGCCCTATATAGGGCTGTCACCACGGCAGCACACAGACTGCCCTCCCAGTGCATACTGCTCTACACACGGTTGTCACTGTGGCAACACACAGACTGCCAGCTGGATGTGTCCCGAACTTTCAAGTATTTCCACTTGCTCAAGGCTCATACTTAAGTCAGAAGGCATTTTGGTGTTACTGGTCTTTGTGGGTTGGGGTGGGGAAAGGGTGTATTCAAATTAAATGAATAACGATATGATATTGTTAAGCCTGTATTTATTGTAAATATGAATTGCTTGTTTACTTCTCCCCTGTTTTATTTGTTTCCTTATGATGTTTTTCCTATTCATGTAATGTGAGGATTTTTTCCCCCCTGAGGACAATAACGGTAACAATGATAATGATAACAGTGGTAATCCCCAAAATAAATGAATTAAACCGGATCAACCCCTCAAGGTTTATAATGTTGATTCTGTGTTTTTTTTTCTCCAGGAAACGCAATGGTTTTCATTACAGTGGGAACATGGGTTATTTTACCTGACTTGTCAAGCCCAGTGATACTTCAACAAAGAAAAACAGAGAGGGAACCAGAGGGAGCCCTGTTTATAAAGGGAAAGACAACCCCACTGCCCCTTATTCCCACCAGTACCCCTTTCCACACATGAAACCTTACCCAAAAATCATTTAACAACTTTAACATGTGTGACTAAGAGACTCAGAATTATGGAAAAGTTTCTATAGCAGTTTGCAGGCTCAAGACCTAACAGATATGTTCTGCATGCAAAACGACTTGCTTCCTAAAGATGTATATTCAGCAACATTGTTTATTACTCCTGAAAAAAAAACCCAAAGTGAACTGAGCAGGAAGCCAACCCAAAATAAGTTACACACATTAGCTCTTTTAGAGTATTTAAAGTCCACTTTTTCAGACAATTACTAGTACCTTCACCTGTAAATGTTATGGACATGGTAAAATAGCAGATAGCCATTGATTGTGTGAGCAAGAGCTAGCATAGCTGGACAGGTTAGTATGACAATGTTGTGTATTACATGTGTGAAAGCAGGTAGTGTGTGGGTTGCCTGTCCTCACTCAGGGCACTGTCAGCAGTAAAATGCAGACATAATCATTCTCCATCTTTGAGACTGGTTTTGCTCCACCAGTTCCACAGGCCTGCTAGCAAGGAAAAATAAAAATATTTATTTATTTATTTATTCATTCATTTGTTTGTTTTTTCCTTTGATCTGGCTAGGTACTGCACAGTGTCACATTTCTAATCAAACAATTCAATGTGGTTAAAGTGCACATTCACAATTTTTATTTTAGGGTATTTATGTATATTTTTGTTTCACTATTAGGAAATTACAACACTTTTTAGACATGGTCCCCACATTGGGCACCATAATGTTTGGGACGTATTAATGTTACATTAATGTAGTCATGTTTAGTCACCTATTGGCATGGAATGACCAGGTGCTGAGTATCTTCTCTGGTGGTACTCTGCCAGGCCTGTACTGCAGCCATCTTGTTTGTCTCGGTGGCTAGTTTTATCTTCAGCATATGAAACACATCTTCAGTTGGATTCAGTTTGGATGAATGACTTAGCCAGTCAAGAATTTTTCAGTTTTTCAGCGTCCAAAATACTGTCCAAATACTTATGGACTGCTGGAGTGGTGCGTGGCAAACAGCGCTCAGAAAATGGTGAACAGGCACATGCTTTCCTGGGCACTGGACGAAGAATACCTCATAATGCATAGTCATGGTAGAAAGCCAAGCTCTATAAAACACATGTAACTTCTGTTTCCCTTCACATAACCCATGTCTGGGCCTGTAACTGTTGCAGGAGGAGCCCTATCAGTTTTCTCTGTGTTAGTCAAAATTTACTTTCCCGTGGTCTTGCTTTTTTGGTGTAATGCCAGATAAACATATGATACAGGAAAATTAGGATTGGATATATTCAACATATTTTTCATGTTTCGATGCAAACAGATTTGTTTAATAATGCCGACTACTGAACTAGCGAAACTTAATGAACGAAAAGATGGCAATGATTTACTTTAGAGCCAAGTTCATGTTGATGGAATACTTACGGATTAAGGAGTACTGTTGCTACTTGTTGGTTGTTTCCTATAGACAGGTGTGAATTCAGGGCAGGCAAAATGGTACGTTTTGATGCTTAATATGTATGAATATGTATCTGTCTGTATCTGCATATGTACATATACACACTTGTAATATGACAACGTGTAAATACGTCACTAATCATAATTAAAAATTTGCTGTTATTAATTATTATTACATTGTCTTGCAGGTGCAATTATGTCAGCACTTCTGTTGACTATAAACGCCATTTGACAATGTCTCGAAGATGTGACCTGTGTATAATATAGCTGTTCCCTGGTGAAGTCATAGCTTCCAGGCTAATGTTGTTGTATATTTACAAGTAATGCATGTTGAATTTTATATGAACAGCTGGAAGTGTTTAAATTACACAAAAGTATCTCTCACGATGAACGATGGGTATAAATGTAAATTTACCATAATTCAAACTGGAATGATGGAAAATTGCATTAAGTATTACTGCAATGGCACAGTAGTTATTTAAGGAAAAAGGTATTTATTGCATTTAATGGA
Organism: Anguilla anguilla; assembly: GCF_013347855.1. Lineage (NCBI taxonomy): Eukaryota > Metazoa > Chordata > Actinopteri > Anguilliformes > Anguillidae > Anguilla > Anguilla anguilla. The sequence goes on from NC_049201.1 coordinate 28,314,415, forward strand.
CATACCTTCCAGTGAAACATATACAACTATTCCCAATGTGTCTCATGTTCCTTCTTCATTCTGTCTTAGTTCTATTTTTCGTCCCACCCAGTTGACCATGGTTATGGTCAAGTTTTAAAAATGTATGTTTAACTTGAAGATATATTGTCTTTTATTTAATTCAGTTTCTGTTATTCTCAATTAATTGGCTGCCATAATTTCCCCTCCAATTTTTGTTTGAACATGGAACATTTTGAGTCAGTCAGTGACAAATAAATATTTTACAACTCCAATTTTCCATTTCACGTCTTCCCACAAAATGCAAGCGCGGCACGTGCCTTGCACTTACGCAGCAAGGGCACATACACAACACCCTTAACAATAACTGACTGTCTACTGCTACGCTAATGCTGGGCGAGCTAGTGCGTGCTAGCGCTTTTTAGTTTGCTAAACATGACTCATTGGTGTCAGGTTAGGAAAGGGGAGTTGTTCCCAGGAGCCATTACAGGTGTGTCTACTGTGCAGGAGAGCAGCTTGCCTTGTACAGGTTGTACAGGAGGTAGGGAATGGAAGGATAAAACCATCTCCACATTGACTTCAGCAGGTAACCTTTCTTGCTTTATAAACAGCAGTGTTGGTGGGGGTAAGACATGAAAGGATTAGGGATCACATTACAGAAATTTCTGCATTGTTACATCCGTATACTCTGTGATGTGACTGTAAAGGTCTTTATGGAGGAAACTCTGATTTCTATAGCCGAAGTAAATTACACAAACTGTCATTTGCTTGGCAGGCACCAAAATGTAGATGATTATGTCAATTTGGCCTATGTCTGATCATGCTCTCACTCTGAGTTTTACATCAATAGTTCTACCTCAATTATAAGTGTCTTTAAATTACGTTACCCTCAGTAGTTACCATTAGTTTTCAATGATATACCTTGGCTGATTTGTTGGATTACTTATATTAGTTCTGGTTCACTTGAAATTTTTATTATATCCTCACATGACTCTAATGCCTGATGAAATTATGATTATTATATTTTTTTCTATTTTGGATTGATGACCTTAAAACATGTTAAGTTGTCCTTTTTGTTTAATTTCATTTTTTTTAGTTTTGGTTGATTCATCACAAGTATTTTCTGTTAGACCTCATGGTGAAGTAGGCTTGAAATGAATTTCAGATCATTTCATCCCACCTTTAGGTCACAAAACCATGTTACACTTGCAAGCTCTGCTATTTTGGGGCTAATTTCCCACTCAGTGATTAAAAATACAAATTTATGTTTTTGACTCTGCTTGTGGAAGAAGTGTGCAATGTGAGCATGAAATAAAATAAAATGAGAATAGGTTCTGCCCTTGTTTTATTTCCCCTCCGATTGTTCTACTGCCCTTGTTTTATGGGCTGTTACATAGGCCTAGGCCTATATACACAGATTGAAGTGCAGTGTTTTGTCGCATATATCAATGTCCCATATTATATAAATAGCTTAAAGACTACAATTGATAAGATATTGACACATTGTAAATAGTTTTTTTCAATCAGAAAGTCATTCCACAAAGGAAGGAAAAGTAATACTGTAATTACTGAGCTAAAAACAGACTCGACGGAAGCCCTGAAAGGCAAAGTGAAAGGTCGGCCAAAAATTTGCGTTAAAATTCACTCAGAAAACCATACTAGATAACAAGGACAGATCCCTGCTTAAATTATGTATGATTTGATTTATTTCAAATGAAAACAATTCCCTATATCAGATAAATGACTTCTGGAACAGATTTTTACTTACCTTGCTCAAAAACATTTTTCTTTTTTCAAGAAATATTTCCGACATTGGTCATCGAATTGCTCCGTTCTTTTGGTACGCGATAGAGGACTGAATGGCTTGTCTGCAAACCGGAAACGGCTACTGTAGTAGCCGTATACAAAAAGTTATTCACTGTGTTACATTTATAAAGCGTTACATTCATAGCGACTATCTCCCACACCTTATCAGAATTAAAATCAGAAAATTTCTGAGTTTATTTACTTATTCGTTGACTCTTTTGTTTAATTCTAGTTTTTAGTGAGCACCCACAAATCTCCTAAAAATGGTATTCTGTAGGGAAATGCACCTATCCTTATTTTGTTTTCGACATACAGGCTATTGTGTCTTGGTAAGCAGACTGGTAATTGTAATGTGTTGTTGTTGCTGTTGTTGTTATTGCTGTTATTTAAAGATGCATATATTGGATTACGGATTTACATTTTTGATTCTTTTTTTTTCAAATCTCATGAAATAAGATCCCAATATTAATAAATAAATAATATAAAATAATATATCAATACTTTCACTTGTCAACAGCCCTGCATACTATAACAATTCCCATCATTCGCGTATTGTCTGCTATTAACTAATTGATTTAGTGAGGTAAGATGTGTTTATTTCGGTCACTACAACTGTTGACAGCTCGTTGTCGGCTGTATCGTTGCTGTTTAACTTCTCATGAGCTTTATGGCATTCCCCAAGTAGCCTACTACGGAAGAAATCCTTCAGAGCCTACGGCGTATGTGATTGGTAGTTTAGATTTGGCTCACCCCTCTGTATTTGCATATACTGAACTAGAGAATTCCCTGCTTTGCATGTACCTTTTCCCAATGAAAAAAAAATGCAGCATTATTTCCTCGTTTGCAATTCCGGGCAAGTTTCCTTGTAGGCGGAGTGCCAGTCGCGGTAACCGCCAGAAGGTATCTAAAAAGTACTTTCCTCTTTATGTCTAGGCTACGTACAGTCTTTTTTAAAATAGTAGAATTGAATTTAAGTACCCTTTGCCCTGTCAATAAACAAACCATTTGGCACTTGAATCAGGTACTCGACAACGGTAAGTCATTATGTTTCGCTGACCTCTCAGGGCAAGAAAACCACGTTCGACCTGCGGAATCGGACTGTATTTGTGAGGTTATACTGTTGTTTCAGGGCCGGTGCTATTTCTATTTTACCTGTGAAACTATTCATTAATACAATTATAAATAGCCTACATCTCTGAAATTACGCTGGTAGAGCAATACAAGTAGCCTAAAATAAATGAAAAAACATGAAATTAAATTGGGACTCTTAACGAAGTTAAAATGTGTAGCCTGTTACTTGTGAATAAATCCATGTATAAATGTACGTTTGAAGAGTGGCATGGTGTTTGCGTTCCAGTTATGCGCAGTAAATTCGGACTTTCCCACACAATGTACGGTTATTCGGAGTATGTGGATACTGGAGACAAATGACTCTCGTTTCGAGCCGTTTTTTATTAAACGCGTTTCAGCAAATCAAAAGTTCCTGTGGGTCACCCTTTCTGTGTTGTAGGCTAGCCTCCGTGTATCCATACCTGTGCAACTCTACGAACAATATTTTAGAATGTGTTCTCAAACTGTTTAAAGGGGATTGTTTTGTAGTCGCCTAGTCGCTCATCTGTTTTTTGTTTGTTTATTTGTTTGTTTTTGTTGTAGTATAAGAAACCTGGGTCGCCCGCGGCGAGAATAATGAAACGCTTCACTGGTAAGATCCCTTCAGGGAAACATGCCATAGCATACCTAATGTCTAAAACAAATATTGTTTTTTTGTTCTATTAGAAAAAGCCAAAATAGACCAAAAGTTATGACTTTCTGACAAATGGCTTTGTTCAAATAAGCCTGCAAACCAAACAAAATATTTAGTTAAATTTGTTTAGTACACTTCAATTAAAAATGGATAAATTATGGAGAAACATGATCGAGAAGTAAGAGATCTGGGAGCTTAGCTTCAATGTGTTATAAATGTTGAAGTGCAGTAAAAATAAAATAAACAGCGTTGTTAGGCTGCTTGAACATAGCTGTTTAGAGAACAGTTTAATTGGAATTTTCAGTACAATACTGCTTTCAGTTGGAAATAAACTGGTGGAAAACACAAATATGTTTTTTCATGTGTAGTATTCTGTTTTTTATGAAATGTCACCAAATGCATGTTTTCTTCTTCATTTTATTTTAAGGCTTCCGTTCTATTCCAGTAGAGGTCGATGAGTCAATGAATGTGTTGGACCTGGTCTTAAAGTTGAAGCAGGAGGAACACTCAGCTTGGGGCCTGAACGAGCATGGCGGGGTTTACAGTAGTCGGCCCGATCCCGGAGCTATGACAGAAAACCAATTCCAACTGATGGATTACCCGCAGCCTCCCTGTGACAGACACAGTTATGAGAGGAGCGCTTACGGTGGGGCAGATTGGTGGATGAGCCCTAACGCAAACTGTTGTCCAGTCACCGCGGCACCCGGCTCACAGCATCGGGAGTGGACTGTGGGAAGTTTGCCCCTTGACGCGTCACAGCTGTCCTGCGGCCCTCTAGAAGCCAGGCTCCGCCCAGTCAACAGCAACCTCCGGCCCATGCCTGGAAAAGCAGCGGGTCCTGAGGATGACGCCAAAAGCTGTGCACCTGGGGAGACGGACGGCCAACCCAGGCAGGGCAGGTCAGAGAGCCTCCCCAGTAAGGACACGGGGTACGAGTCTCAGGATGTGTTGGAAGCTCCGCTGCCACTGAGGTCTGACATTGGCTGCATGATGGGGCCCCGGGACCGCTACGGCAACAGATCAGGCTGTGGCCCCCCCATGGCAGGTCCCAGTGAGTGAAAATGATTCTTTTATTATTTATACTTATAGAAAAAGCACCTGTCAGGGTGACTTGCACATTCAAACTGATTGCAGATGTATATTCTGGTCTCTCTCTAACTCTCTCTCCCCCTCTCTCTCTCTCTCTCTCTCTCTATATATATATATATATATATATATATATATATATATATATATATGTGTATATATATATATATATATATATATATGTATATATAATAAAACCAGAAATATCAGTGTTTTCCACAGGTTGAGAATTTATTTGTGCCAGTCGACTTTATTTAATTTAATTATGCTTACAGTCTCCCCCACCCAAACCCAAAAAAATGAGAGAACACCGTTTAATATCCATGAATGATAAATAAGCATTCACTTATTTTAGATTAGCTTGACCCTCTTTTTCTCATTCACAGACATTCGTCCCTTGAACTGTGGGTGCCTTCACCCTCAACACTGCCTTGATCTTCCAAGAGGTGCCATGGATTCTAGAATGTTTTTGCATCATCAGCCTTTTGGCCACAGCCCCCACCTGTGTAATCGCCCTTTGCAATAGGCAGAAGTCAGACAGCAGGGAGGGCCTGAAAGCAGGTAAACAAAACTCTTCTGGGAATTATTTTATGGGTTTCCTCACTTTGTATCTTACTCCCACCTTGTGTTTTATTTAAATGGCTGATTATATAAGGTTTCACAAGAGAGTACAATAAAATGTATTTAGATTGTCTTCAAATAAATAGACAAAGCAGGCTCATTATTTTGCATAGACTTAAAAATGGGTAACGTCAGTCCATTGTGTCTTAAAAGTTTCCTAGTTATTCACAGGTAATGTTACCCTGTTAAAATATGTTGAATGGCTGGTCTTTATAATTTATGTCAGACAAAGAGCACAGTGTGTTAGGATCATTATCCACTACTTTACTGGAATACTTCACATGAGCAGCAGCTTGCACTGGCCTGGTGCTATGTTCACCAAACTTATTCACACCCTTGATAGATTAGCAAAGACGACTTTATAGCGTAAACAAGACAGGTCGCCAAGTATTACAGTACTAGTGCAGTTTATGTACCTTAATCAAAACAAAGCTGCATTAGAGGCAACTCCTGCACACTGGATCTCCTGCCAATATGACCTTAAACTGAGAATTAGTATTAGAAAAATACAAATGATTGGATTTATTTGGCCTTCTTCAAGGATTTTCTATAGTCTTGCCCTAATGCAAGTCCAATTTGCACCTACAGTGAAAAGAAGAATTGTATTTATTAACTTGTATTTTGCTTAATACATTTTGACCATGGCAAACAACGTAATTCAGGGAAACTACCCTGAAAAGCAGAATTCAATTTTCGTTGATTCAATACATTTTTCAGATTAACTTTGAGGTGCGCTCTAAAGCCACTTTCACATGACAAGAATCAAGCTATGTGTTCAGCGCCAAGTAAGGCAGTGACTACACAAGAAGAATCGAGTGCTGGCAAGTGGTTGAAACTTGACGTCATCCATCCAGGAAAGCCATTGGTTTGGGAAACTGTAACAAGCGGTGATAGAAGTAGGTTGTCTGCCATATTGTGAATGCAAAAATCCTGTACAATGCTGGACGTGCTTCGAAAGGTCAGCTTCCAGCAAGTTTAAAGTTGCCCAGGGACGTGGAGGACCTCCTGCTCAGACTACTCTGGGAGGAGAGGTACATCCTGCCACCCCTGGGCAAGGAGCTAACCCTCAGCATCTCCCCCATGTGACCAATGAAGGCCCTGGTATCTGTCCTGACGGAGCACCTCCAAACCCTCTCTGCTCATCCTGTTGCCATTGTACCAAGTAGCAACATCCCCCACAAATCTTGTAACTGTGGAAGCAACATTACATGACTATCATATGAAAACACATGATCATCTGTCCCACTGCAACAAACGGCTCTGTGGTATCAACACGCGTGTCCAGTTACCATGGGTTAAACCTCAAAAATATGACGTTTTTAAAAATGGGAAAGCAAAACCTTTGTCAGTTCTGTTTAATGTGAAACAGAATATCGTGTGAAAGTATCAAAAAATATGTTCGCTCAGGGACATGTGGGACCCACTGCATTTCTTTTCAGGCTCAATGAACCATCAGCAGCAATTAATTTCACCTAGCATACATGCTGGAAATGGTTTTTAGCGGATGAAGGTTTGGAACATTCAATTGTGCACATTAAAGGCTAATTGTTTGTGACAGAGCTGGACAGACCTCAGGAGACAGTATTTGATTATACTGGTATAAAGAAAAAGGTTCAAAAATGGGGTTAATTAATCATTTTATAGCAGTTTTTTTCTGAGGGAATTTATCACACAATGGCTTAACATCTTTATAGAAGAAATTAATTTTTTCATTATATACATGCTATCACCCAAAATTTACTACAGAATGAAATTTACCTTACTCTGATACAAACCTGGTGTGTACTTCTGCCCTTCTCACCAGCTTGACTTTACACTGCCAATGATTCTCAGGTTGACGTCCTATATAGTGTATTCACTGAATAATGGGTTAACTATGTACAGGTATGTGACTGAGGAGCAGATTAAATGTATGCCATATTGTCAATAATGTACTGTCATTATAAACTGTGTGACTGTATTTGTGCACACTTGCCTGCGTGTATCGGTATGTGCATGTGTATAACTACTCCTGTAGCCTGCCACTGATCTACTTAAACCGATACCAAGCCAGGGAAAATAAAGTTATTACTGTGCATCGACTCCTCAAAACTTCTGACTGTGTTTATCAGAAACCATGAAATGGTGATTACAAGCCAACATGGTTGTATAGCAAAAATAAACACAATGAAAATACTTAAATTGTAAACACAGGAAGATTTTAACCATGTTGGTTCAAAGCATTGGTGGTCTAAGCTTCCCAACAAATGATAAAGATCTGCAATGGTCTTTAATCATTAATTAGATTCACCACAAGGGGACACCATTTAGCTGACTTCTATCAGCAGATCTGAGGTGTTTTTTTTTTTCAGTCATTCCCCACCACTACCTTGGTGTGAATGGGCCCATTAGTTAAACCCTGTAGTAGTGTTGACAACCTCACTTATTGATTACTGAAAAGCATTCCCTCTAGCTCTTGTGTGTATACAGGTTTGTGTTCAAGTTGAGGGTACTCTCCTGCATTTAATTGAGAAATCAATTCAGACTTGGTCTATTTACAGCCGATTAGACGGTTATCCCCTCATTGCAAATTGGCAAAACAAACTTTTCTGCCATTGGATGTAATCAAACAGGACCCCCGTTTGAGTGGGGCAAAGTATTTAGCTGCAATGAAGCCACAGTGTGTGTACATTCTACAAAACTAAACAGGTCTGCATTGGAGTCCTCTCCTCTGAATAATAAGTGTAAACCAGATTATGGTGTTTTCAGTGTGGGCATGGCCTTTCACTCAAGGTTTTGACAGCCTAAGTGAGAATATTTAGATACTGGTTTTATCTGTATTAAAGTGTAATCACAAATTCACAAGAGTAATAAATCATTGTTTAATTGGACTGACTTAAGACCACTGGTGGAGTCAATTCAAATAATGTATACACAAAATTTTATACCTTGCAATTTGCATTTTAAATTAAGGAGACCAACTTGGACTACACACAAAGCACTTTGCAAAAATTGGAATATATTTTTACCATTTACATAACCATTTGTTCTAAAGTAGTCCCACAGGGATATATCAAAATTTGCAACCTGTCATTCTGTTTATTTAAAGGTGAAGTCTGCTCAAAAATCCAAATTTGATTTTATCATATGTTTCAAGGATATACAAAACAGCTAGATTATTGGACCTAATGAGTCCTTGAACTTGTCACCATGCGTAAAGCAAACCAATATACTCGCTAGGTTGTCCACATTGTCCAAGATGTGTTTAAGTGGTCAGAGAACTATTACTGGGCGAGCGTCGTCTCCATGGCTCTCACTGTTCCCATGACGCACGTCTTTCTGTTCCCCTGTCCCCCAGCTGCTCCCTTTCTGCTCGAAGAGACGAATATCCGCAAATCAGCCACCCGGAACGTTGTTTGCTCCAAGTGTGGGGGGTCATCCATTTGTCATATTGTTCGGTGGATTTAATGGAAACCATAGGCAGGTATCCATCTGTTATATTATTCTGTGGATTTAAATAACTCCATGAACAGGTATCCAATTCTTATATTTTTCTGGGGAAAGGACACCACAGATCTTTTCCTTTTTTTGTAGGCAAAATATTTTTTGAGGAAGAAATTACTTCAGCCACTTTTTGGAGAGAAATGAAAATGAAGAATGTCTTTATTGTTAAAGCATCTTAAAAAACCACCATGTTCTAGCTGTAAGCCTTCATCAGGGTGGTGCGAGAAAGACAGGACACAACGTTTTGTCTTCACAGTTTGTTCTTGTCGCGTCGTAGAATTGTGATGCGGCAGAATATTCCACCCATTTTGAAATGAACAGTATGTGCATCCTCCAAAGCACCGGTAGCCAAGAAGACCAGGCTTCACTCAGAAGGCACTCAGTTGACCACTTGAGTGATAAGCTGGGGAAAATTCTGCCAGCTGTGCCCTACTGTAGCAGTGCTACAGTCAGTTATGCTGACCACAGTCAGCAAAGGCACAATAAGAATTTCAGTCTGTGGGGCACGTCTCCACAAGAAGAGCAACTGCTTTACAGAACATGCCACCCTATTGGCCAAAATTATCAGTGTTTTGTTTTCCTGGTAGGATTTAACATGTAGCCAGAAAGGATTCTGAAGTAACCCCAGGAAAAGAGGCTAGTCACCCAGTTACTTGTTAATAGTATTTGTTCATAGTTATAAATCTGGTGGTGGTTAGGGGCATTCAATTAACGGTGCTTTACTGTATGAAAAACAAATGACTAATTGCGCAGACATTTAACATTTTTTTTATTAAAAAATAAATGTATCATCATCAGAAATACTGTACCTACACTCCCCATAAAGATGCCCTCATGTCAGAGACTTTGTAAATATACAGCTGGTAATTTTCTTATATCAAGTAATCTGTAATGTATTAGAGCAGGCAGGAGTAAACCAGAGGTGGGGTTTGGTGATACCAACTATTCTTAAAAACTTTTGACTTTTGTTGTGTGGGAATTACTGAAGTTTTACTAGTTCCCCTCAAGTCCCCCCCTCTGTCGAATAAGACCAAGAAGATCCATTGTAGTTTTCTTTCTCATATTATTCAGTGCACTTTAATTGATGTGATTTTCTATGCCTGATTTTCTATGCAAACTTTTAACCATTGCATGTTTTCCTTACTGAGTGTGTCAGGCAGGAAGCTAGGGGAAGTGGTCAGTCACAAAATCATTAAAGAGATTCGGGGCTTATCCTGAAGGTGCGGGCGGCCATTGTCTAAAGCGTATAAGGTCATCTTGCGTCAGGCTGTTGATAATCAGAGAAAGGGGCTTTCCTATTTTCATGATTTTTTTTCTATAGTTGATGATGAATTGAGTGGGTGGGGGGTGGTCATCGGGGGTGAAATTCCTTCCCCTCTGCATGGGCCTCGGATGACTGTTTCCTAATATTCTCGAGAAACGTTTGACAAGCTCCTTCCAGTGCTAAGAAGTGCGCGGAAGAAAAGGGCCTGTTTCCGAGTGCCAGAAGTCTGCCATCCCCTAGATCTGCCCTTAACTCCCCGTTCAGAATCAGAGTCAAAATAGTCCTTCGTTCTGTCTGTCGGTGCTGCTTGCAGTCCATTTACTTGACCAGATACTCAGCTCTTGGTTAGGATGTTGTGCAAAACGGAAATTAGGGTTAGGTACAAGTCAACTGTTTGTCATGTGGAATTCGGTCTCCGATATTCATCATCTTTTCTGTTAACAACACTCATTTCCGTGACCTATGCTAACAGTACCGGTGCATCAACGCTGGAAGAAAATGGTCTGTTCCTCTTTACACAGGGAGTATGTATCTACAATTGCCTTTTTTGCGAATATACATTTTCAAAAACTTTTTTTGACACCAAAGTAAATGGGCAGTATGATCTTAATTTTCAGGGTAATCCTCTGTAGTAACTGTGTATTGACATGCATGTATGAGTAGCTTGTTTTTTTTGTATGGTGTATACCTCTCTGCCGCCTGCAAAGCAACCAGTGCCATTAGATAGTATTTTATTTGAATGTGTAGTAGGCTAATATCGGGGTTGTCTCTTTATTGGCCAATAATAGCTTAAAACAAATTTATGGGTTTGAGCTTAATGCTAAGATTATGGCCGATATGATAAATAAACATACACTTGCCAGAGCAGCCATGTACTTGATGCACCTATGGTGTAGGTGAAGCAAAAAGCCCAAAATGTAGCCATAGTCATCTAAACCTCTTTAGACAAGCCACACTCGCAAGTGAAGCTATAGAGAGAATGTTGGTCTCCAGGTCTCTGCTTAATAATAAAGTAAAGAAGAGATATTTTGTTAAATAACTAAAATTTGTTACATTTTTTTATGTCTTTCCTCATCTACTTCTTCCATGAATGTGGATACTTGGCTGCAGTTTGCATTTGTTCTGTAATGTAAAGCAGGGGAGGCATTGGCATCAGCATCAGCCAGTATGACCAGACAAATATCAGTAATTGATATCGGCATCAGACTTTCCATAACACGCACCGCTAGGAGTTTATGAATACATTTATTTGGGAGGGATCCCTGAAGATGATTCAGTGAAAATGAATCCTATTATGAGTATATGTGAGCAGCATAAATCCATAAAGTCTCGACCTAATTGGTACCTCTGCTTGTTATGATTGCATAATTTCTCTCACAGCATGTATTTGTTTACCCCTCTCTCCTTCTCTCCCTGCAGAGATAGATAATGGGCTGTGTACAATGTAAGGACAAAGAGGTAGCGAAACTCACGGACGACAGAGACACCAGCATCGCCCAGAACTCAGGGTACCGCTATGGGGCTGACCCGACCCCGCAGCACTACCCCAGCTTCGGGGTCACCGCCATCCCCAATTTCAACAACTTCCACGCGCCGGTCAGCCAGGGGGTGGCCGTCTTCGGCGGGGTGAACTCGTCCTCCCGCACCGGGACCCTGAGGTCTCGCGGCGGAACGGGTAAGGGTCGCGACCCTTATGGCCTTCCAACCCCGCGTCCCCAAATTGGCCCATCCCCGCCCCCTGTCCACGTTGGACTGAGGGACACGTTGGACTGAGGGACTGGCACTTTGTTTAGGAAGAGAGGGGGCACTGGGTCCAGGAAATCCTCCCTGCTTTATTGAGGCACTGAAAGGAAATCGCTGATCGCACCACACTTCCATGCCAACCAGTTGAGATCTTTGTTATTTCGTTCCCTCTCACCATCAGTGTCTAAAATAGCATACAGTGCTATTCTCTAAAAAGTACATTAAATAATAGTAATAATAAAAATAATACACTCAGTTACAATTTTACTTGATCATCTTAAATGTAATGTAAGTGTAATGTAAAAGAATAGTGACTTCATATCATATCCAAGTAGAAGTTAGGACTAACTTTTAGGACTTTAAAAATCTTTTACAAAATTTCCTGAAGTGTCCTCTGAAGTGTCTCATTTTGTCATGAAATGTCTGTGTTGAAGTGGAAGTGGCAAATGGAGGAATGTTGCTGAATGTATTGCTTAAGTTGTTCAATTACATCTATGGGAAACTGAAGTAAAACAAAAAAATCTGATCACAAAATATTTCTAATTAATAAAAGGCATGATCCCCAGGGAATGATTGGAAGAGCACAGGAAGTTCATGCAGAGCACAGGAAGTTTTTTACATAGCATTTTACATTGTATCCATTTATACAGCTGGATATATACTGAAGCAATGCAGGTTAAGTACCTTGCTCAAGGGTACAACGGCAGTGTCCTTACCCGGGAATCGAACCTGCGAACCTGCGACCTTTCGGTTACAAGCCCAGTTCCTTACCCACTGTGCTACACTCCCACCCCACATATTTTGTTTACCTATTAGGTATTTTCTAGTTCATTGTTTAAGGAGTATAGATACCTTGGCTACATGAACAGCACTAGAGCCTTACTGTGGCATTAGGTCGGAGAGGTGGATTGGTCTCGGCCCACTGGTGGAGAGAGCTCACGCACCTGGGTTGCGTTAGCTAATCAGCCCTGGTGCTTACAGGTGTGCTGCTCTCCACAGTTCGGGGCTGAGAGTGGGAGGTGACACCGAGAATGCATTATGATTTCCGTTTCAGTTTTGTTTCTTTGAACACAAGAAGTGAAACACGACTGAATAGTGGGAGGAGCCCACTATATATTCAATTTACTGAAAAGATGATGAACAGTTGACAACCTGGCCAGCTACAAGCAAGGAACTAAAAAGTTGACGCTCTGTTTTGCTTTACTTTGTCTTTGTTATTTTAGTTTGTTGTTTTAGTTAATTGGTTTTTAAAAATAATAAATAATAAAAATAATACACTCAGTTACAATTTTACTTGATCATCTTAAATGTAATGTAAGTGTAATGTAAAAGAATAGTGACTTCATATCATATCCAAGTAGAAGTTAGGACTAACTTTTAGGACTTTAAAAATCTTTTACAAAATTTCCTGAAGTGTCCTCTGAAGTGTCTCATTTTGTCATGAAATGTCTGTGTTGAAGTGGAAGTGGCAAATGGAGGAATGTTGCTGAATGTATTGCTTAAGTTGTTCAATTACATCTATGGGAAACTGAAGTAAAACAAAAAAATCTGATCACAAAATATTTCTAATTAATAAAAGGCATGATCCCCAGGGAATGATTGGAAGAGCACAGGAAGTTCATGCACATATTACATTACATTACAGGCATTTAGCAGACGCTCTTATCCAGAGCGACTTACACAATTTTTTTTTTTTTTTTTTTTTTTTTTTACATAGCATTTTACATTGTATCCATTTATACAGCTGGATATATACTGAAGCAATGCAGGTTAAGTACCTTGCTCAAGGGTACAACGGCAGTGTCCTTACCCGGGAATCGAACCTGTGAACCTGCGACCTTTCGGTTACAAGCCCAGTTCCTTACCCACTGTGCTACACTCCCACCCCACATATTTTGTTTACCTATTAGGTATTTTCTAGTTCATTGTTTAAGGAGTATAGATACCTTGGCTACATGAACAGCACTAGAGCCTTACTGTGGCATTAGGTCGGAGAGGTGGATTGGTCTCGGCCCACTGGTGGAGAGAGCTCACGCACCTGGGTTGCGTTAGCTAATCAGCCCTGGTGCTTACAGGTGTGCTGCTCTCCACAGTTCGGGGCTGAGAGTGGGAGGTGACACCGAGAATGCATTATGATTTCCGTTTCAGTTTTGTTTCTTTGAACACAAGAAGTGAAACACGACTGAATAGTGGGAGGAGCCCACTATATATTCAATTTACTGAAAAGATGATGAACAGTTGACAACCTGGCCAGCTACAAGCAAGGAACTAAAAAGTTGACGCTCTGTTTTGCTTTACTTTGTCTTTGTTATTTTAGTTTGTTGTTTTAGTTAATTGGTTTTTCCCAGAACCCGTGGGGGGGAAAGGGTGAAGATGGCATTTATTTTATTTTGTGTTTGTGTGGGTGCGCTGTCTCTCTCTGCATTCGGCAACCAACAGTGTTCCCCGGCACTGCCGCATCTATATGCCAGGAGTGTCATGCTGGATTGTGACACTTACATTGCAAGCTTACAAGCTATCTGCGGTACGAAGTTCATCATCTTTTCAGTAAATTGAATATTTGTGGTTAGTGTTCTGTAAATGTTTCTGAAGCGAACGCCTTCCTTGGGTTTCATCTCCCTGTAACATGACAGTGAAAGTGAAAGGTGAGTCTTCTTTGTCCCTCTGCTGTGAGCTTTTTGAGTGCTGACTCATGCCCCTGGTCTGCTTCCGACAGGCGTGACTCTGTTTGTGGCTCTGTACGATTATGAAGCTCGGACAGAGAATGACCTCAGCTTCAGGAAAGGGGAGAAGTTTCAGATTCTCAACAGCGCGTAAGTATGAAAATATGCGGATGAAAAAATATTTTAGTCAAATTCTGTATCAACTGCATGACTTTTGTCTGTTTAATGTACATTTTGACACTTTTAAAGATAACAAATCCAGAACCCCCGGAACGTGAGTGTTTTGTAGTCCCATGTCTATACTTCAACCGCTTTGCCATTTCTGGAAATTGGGCAGGGGTAGGGGGGTGCTATGATTTTGGAGCAACACCTGTCTGGATGACAACTGTGACCTGATAATTTATTCATTTATTTTTTTGTTTTTTCTTGGGCCTGATTGTTGCCTCAACTGATTGTCCATGTATCATTGCATACCAGTGACCACCTTTGCTCAGTTGGGCACCCACAGTTCATCATTGCCCACCCTGTGCATGAAGTGTATTCCTCTGACGGCAGTGACTGCATCGCACACCAGGCTAACTTCAGCATGACATGCTTTAGAGCATGTACTTAAGTTATCTGTAGTATCCTGGCACAGAATGTAGCAGCAGTGATACAGGCCAACAGATACAATTTGAAAGTGTGAAATAAAAAAATAAGAAATCTAAGTATGAAATTGGGAAAGGGAAAGAGGACACAAAAACATTCTAGAGAGGGGTAAGCCCAAGCTGTTGTTCCTGGCATCCAAGAGCCTTCAACATCTGTTCCTGCTCTGACACAGGTCAAGATGAGTGTGCCCCCCCTAATGGACACATAAAACACTGCAGGCCATCTGTGCTCCCCATTTCCTTGTCCTCCATCCTGCCTATGTTATGATTTTTGCACTGAGCCTATAGGTATATATTCCACCTAACAGTAGCGTGTTGCTGTTAAAGTGGGACAGCACATTTGAGCTTTTTTGATTTCACAGTCTAGTTCATTTGCAGGTTTTTAATTAATACGTGATATTAATTTTGAACTTTTTCATTGATGTATCATTTGTTTAATTCTGATTGGAGTCGATACACTTTAGTCAATTCAGTAAATCTGAATTTAAGTCATTTAAATTTATAAATACCTATAATGTTTTTGAGAATTGAAATTGAAGTCTTGTCTATGAATTAACAATGCAAAATGGAGATTTTAATTGTTATTTATGAAATATATTTGACGTGATAGTTCAGTTATAGTTCAGTTCACAATTGTTAGCAACATCAAGGACAATGTGGAAAATAAGGGTAACTGGAATATTGTTGTTGTCTGCTCAGTCATATCTTTGGCCCAAGCTCAATGTGATTTGCGGCCTCTGGAATAAGGTGTGAGGGAGTCCGCTCCCGGTCCCTAAGGAGAAGTCGGTTGCTGCCAGGATATCTGCTGATTTTGATGCTGTATATGGTCCTGCGTTTTGTACCAAATTTATATGAAAGACTTGAGGCTCCTAGCGTGTGTTTGTAAGGATCTGCTAATACACTTACTGTATGAGCATCAAGTGCCCTGATCGTACACCAGGCTGTTTCCCTGGAACGTCACTCAAGGGCTTGACTGTTTGTGTCACATGTAGTATATAATGGTATGGACATTGCTGCCAGGTGCAGGACAAAGTAGAGTTTTATTCATAAACGAATAACGAAATAACTAATGGTTTTTTCATTTTCCGATTTTGGATTATCAATTGAATATGAAAAGAACAAATGATACATGGATTCATCTCAATACTGTATATTTCAAGACAAAGCATGGAGTGACACACTCTCTCTCTCTCTGTTTATCTACAGTGAAGGGGATTGGTGGGAGGCTCTCTCTCTCACTACAGGTGGTACTGGCTACATTCCCAGTAACTACGTGGCTCCAGCCGACTCCATACAGTCTCTCTCTGCATTCGGCAACCAACAGTGTTCCCTGGCACTGCCGCATCTATATGCCAGGAATGGCATGCTGGATTGTGACACTTACATTGCAAGCTTACAAGCTATCTGCGGTACAAAGTTCAACATCTTTTCAGTAAATTGAATATTTGTGGTTAGTGTTCTGTAAATGTTTCTGAAGCGAACGCTTTCCTTGGGTTTCATCTCCCTGTAACATGACAGTGAAAGTGAAAGGTGAGTCTTCTTTGTCCCTCTGCTGTGAGCTTTTTGAGTGCTGACTCATGCCCCTGGTCTGCTTCCGACAGGCGTGACTCTGTTTGTGGCTCTGTACGATTATGAAGCTCGGACAGAGGATGACCTCAGCTTCAGGAAAGGGGAGAAGTTTCAGATTCTCAACAGCGCGTAAGTATGAAAATATGCGGATGAAAAAATATTTTAGTCAAATTCTGTATCAACTGCATGACTTTTGTCTGTTTAATGTACATTTTGACACTTTTAAAGATAACAAATCCAGAACCCCCGGAACGTGAGTGTTTTGTAGTCCCATGTCTCTACTTCAACTGCTTTGCCATTTCTGGAAAATGGGCAGGGGTAGGGGGGTGCTATGATTTTGGAGCAGCACCTGTCTGGATGACAGCTGTGACCTGATAATTTATTCATTTATTTTTTTGTTTTTTCTTGGGCCTGATTGTTGCCTCAACTGATTGTCCATATATCATTGCATACCAGTGACCACCTTTGCTCAGTTGGGCACCCACAGTTCATCATTGCCCACCCTGTGCATGAAGTGTATTCCTCTGACGGCAGTGATTGCATCGCACACCAGGCTAACTCCAGCGTGACATGCTTTAGAGCATGTACTTAAGTTATCTGTAGTATCCTGGCACAGAATGTAGCAGCAGTGATACAGGCCAACAGATACAATTTGAAAGTGTGAAATAAAAAAATAAGAAATCTAAGTATGAAATTGGAAAAGGGAAAAAGAACACAAAAACATTCTAGAGAGGGGTAAGCCCAAGCTGTTGTTCCTGGCATCTAAGAGCCTTCAACATCTGTTCCTGCTCTGACACAGGTCAAGATGAGTGTGCCCCCCTAATGGACACATAAAACACTGCAGGCCATCTGTGCTCCCCATTTCCTTGTCCTCCATCCTGCCTATGTTATGATTTTTGCACTGAGCCTACAGGTATATATTCCACCTAACAGTAGCGTGTTGCTGTTAAAGTGGGACAGCACATTAGAGCTTTTTTGGTTTCACAGTCTAGTTCATTTGCAGGTTTTTAATTAATACGTGATATTAATTTTGAACTTTTTCATTGATTTATCATTTAATTCTGATTTGAGTCGATACACTTTAGTCAATTCAGTAAATCTAAATTTTAGTCAGTTAAATTTATAAATATTTATAACGTTTTTGAGAATTGAAATTAAAGTCTTGTCTATGAATTAACAATGCAAAATGGAGATTTTAATTGTTATTTATGAAATATATTTGATGTGATAGTTCAGTTATAGTTCAGTTCACAATTGTGAGAAACATCAAGGACAATGTGGAAAATAAGGGTCACTGGAATATTGTTGTTGTCTGCTCAGTCATATTTTTGCCCCAAGCTCAATGTGATTTGCGGCCTCTGGAATAAGGTGTGAGGGAGTCCACTCCCGGCCCCTAAGGAGAAGTCGGTTGCTGCCAGGATATCTGCTGATTTTGATGCTGTATATGGTCCTGCGTTTTGTACTAAATTTATATGAAAGACTTGAGGCCCCTAGCATGTGTTTGTAAGGATTTGCTAATACACTTACTGTATGAGCATCAAGTGCCCTGATCGTACACCAGGCTGTTTCCCTGGGACGTCACTCAAGGGCTTGACTGTTTGTGTCACATGTAGTATATAATGGTATGGACATTGCTGCCAGGTGCAGGACAAAGTAGAGTGTTATTCATAAACGAATAACGAAATAACAAATCGTTTTTTCATTTTCCGATTTTGGATTATCAATTGAATATGAAAAGAACAAATGATACATGGATTCATCTCAATACTGTATATTTGAAGACAAAGCATTGAGTGACACACTCTCTCTCTCTCTCTGTTTATCTACAGTGAAGGGGATTGGTGGGAGGCTCGCTCTCTCACTACAGGTGGTACTGGCTACATTCCCTGTAACTACGTGGCTCCAGTCGACTCCATACTGTCTCTCTCTGCATTCGGCAACCAACAGTGTTCCCCGGCACTGCCGCATCTATATGCCAGGAATTTCATGCTGAATTGTGACACTTACATCGCAAGCTTACAAGCTATCTGCGGTACAAAGTTCAACATCTTTTCAGTAAATTGAATATTTGTGGTTAGTGTTCTGTAAATGTTTCTGAAGCGAACGCTTTCCTTGGGTTTCATCTCCCTGTAACATGACAGTGAAAGTGAAAGGTGAGTCTTCTTTGTCCCTCTGCTGTGAGCTTTTTGAGTGCTGACTCATGCCCCTGGTCTGCTTCCGACAGGCGTGACTCTGTTTGTGGCTCTGTACGATTATGAAGCTCGGACAGAGGATGACCTCAGCTTCAGGAAAGGGGAGAAGTTTCAGATTCTCAACAGCGCGTAAGTATGAAAATATGCGGATGAAAAAATATTTTAGTCAAATTCTGTATCAACTGCATGACTTTTGTCTGTTTAATGTACATTTTGACACTTTTAAAGATAACAAATCCAGAACCCCCGGAACGTGAGTGTTTTGTAGTCCCATGTCTCTACTTCAACTGCTTTGCCATTTCTGGAAAATGGGCAGGGGTAGGGGGGTGCTATGATTTTGGAGCAACACCTGTCTGGATGACAGCTGTGACCTGATAATTTATTCATTTATTTTTTTGTTTTTTCTTGGGCCTGATTGTTGCCTCAACTGATTGTCCATGTATCATTGCATACCAGTGACCACCTTTGCTCAGTTGGGCACCCACAGTTCATCATTGCCCACCCTGTGCATGAAGTGTATTCCTCTGACGGCAGTGACTGCATCGCACACCAGGCTAACTTCAGCGTGACATGCTTTAGAGCATGTACTTAAGTTATCTGTAGTATCCTGGCACAGAATGTAGCAGCAGTGATACAGGCCAACAGATACAATTTGAAAGTGTGAAATAAAAAAATAAGAAATCTAAGTATGAAATTGGGAAAGGGAAAAAGAACACAAAAACATTCTAGAGAGGGGTAAGCCCAAGCTGTTGTTCCTGGCATCTAAGAGCCTTCAACATCTGTTCCTGCTCTGACACAGGTCAAGATGAGTGTGCCCCCCTAATGGACACATAAAACACTGCAGGCCATCTGTGCTCCCCATTTCCTTGTCCTCCATCCTGCCTATGTTATGATTTTTGCACTGAGCCTACAGGTATATATTCCACCTAACAGTAGCGTATTGCTGTTAAAGTGGGACAGCACATTTGAGCTTTTTTGGTTTCACAGTCTAGTTCATTTGCAGGTTTTTAATTAATACGTGATATTAATTTTGAACTTTTTCATTGATTTATCATTTAATTCTGATTTGAGTCGATACACTTTAGTCAATTCAGTAAATCTAAATTTTAGTCAGTTAAATTTATAAATACTTTTAACGTTTTTGAGAATTGAAATTGAAGTCTTGTCTATGAATTAACAATGCAAAATGGAGATTTTAATTGTTATTTATGAAATATATTTGAAGTGATAGTTCAGTTATAGTTCAGTTCACAATTTTGAGCAACATCAAGGACAATGTGGAAAATAAGGGTCACTGGAATAATGTTGTTGTCTGCTCAGTCATATTTTTGCCCCAAGCTCAATGTGATTTGCGGCCTCTGGAATAAGGTGTGAGGGAGTCCGCTCCCGGTCCCTAAGGAGAAGTCGGTTGCTGCCAGGATATCTGCTGATTTTGATGCTGTATATGGTCCTGCGTTTTGTACCAAATTTATATGAAAGACTTGAGGCCCCTAGCATTTGTTTGTAAGGATCTGCTAATACACTTACTGTATGAGCATCAAGTGCCCTGATCGTACACCAGGCTGTTTCCCTGGGACGTCACTCAAGGGCTTGACTGTTTGTGTCACATGTAGTATATAATGGTATGGACATTGCTGCCAGGTGCAGGACAAAGAGTTTTATTCATAAACGAATAACGAAATAACGAATCGTTTTTTTTCATTTTCCGATTTTGGATTATCAATTGAATATGAAAAGAGCAAATGATACACGGATTCATCTCAATACTGTATATTTCAAGACAAAGCATTGAGTGACACACTCTCTCTCTCTCTCTCTGTTTATCTACAGTGAAGGGGATTGGTGGGAGGCTTGCTCTCTCACTACAGGTGGTACTGGCTACATTCCCAGTAACTACGTGGCTCCAGTCGACTCCATACAGTCTCTCTCTGCATTCGGCAACCAACAGTGTTCCCCGGCACTGCCGCATCTATATGCCAGGAATGTCATGCTGGATTGTGACACTTACATTGCAAGCTTACAAGCTATCTGCGGTACAAAGTTCAACATCTTTTCAGTAAATTGAATATTTGTGGTTAGTGTTCTCTAAATGTTTCTGAAGCGAACGCCTTCCTTGGGTTTCATCTCCCTGTAACATGACAGTGAAAGTGAAAGGTGAGTCTTCTTTGTCCCTCTGCTGTGAGATTTTTGAGTGCTGACTCATGCCCCTGGTCTGCTTCCGACAGGCATGACTCTGTTTGTGGCTCTGTACGATTATGAAGCTCGGACAGAGGATGACCTCAGCTTCAGGAAAGGGGAGAAGTTTCAGATTCTCAACAGCGCGTAAGTATGAAAATATGCAGATGAAAAAATATTTTAGTCAAATTCTGTATCAACTGCATGACTTTTGTCTGTTTAATGTACATTTTGACACTTTTAAAGATAACAAATCCAGAACCCCCGGAACGTGAGTGTTTTGTAGTCCCATGTCTCTACTTAAACTGGTTTGCCATTTCTTGAAAATGGGCAGGGGTAGGGGGGTTCTATGATTTTGGAGCAACACATGTCTGAATGACAGCTGTGACCTGATAATTTATTCATTTAATTTTTTTGTTTTTTCTTGGGCCTGATTGTTGCCTCAACTGATTGTCCATGTATCATTGCATACCAGTGACCACCTTTGCTCAGTTGGGCACCCACAGGTCATAATTGCCCACCCTGTGCATGAAGTGTATTCCTCTGACGGCAGTGACTGCATCGCACACCAGGCTAACTTCAGCGTGACATGCTTTAGAGCATGTACTTAAGTTATCTGTAGTATCCTGGCACAGAATGTAGCAGCAGTGATACAGGCCAACAGATACAATTTGAAAGTGTGAAATAAAAAAATAAGAAATCTAAGTATGAAATTGGGAAAGGGAAAAAGAACACAAAAACATTCTAGAGAGGGGTAAGCCCAAGCTGTTGTTCCTGGCATCCAAGAGCCTTCAACATCTGTTCCTGCTCTGACACAGGTCAAGATGAGTGTGCCCCCCCTAATGGACGCATAAAACACTGCAGGCCATCTGTGCTCCCCATTTCCTTGTCCTCCATCCTGCCTATGTTATGATTTTTGCACTGAGCCTACAGGTATATATTCCACCTAACAGTAGCGTGTTGCTGTTAAAGTGGGACAGCACATTAGAGCTTTTTTGGTTCCACAGTCTAGTACATTTGAAGGTTTTTAATTAATACGTGATATTAATTTTGAAATTTTTCATTGATTTATCATTTGTTTAATTCTGATTGGAGTCGATACACTTTAGTCAATTCAGTAAATCTAAATTTAAGTCAGTTAGGGTCACTGGAATATTGTTGTTGTCTGCTCAGTCATATTTTTGGTCCAAGCTTAATGTGATTTGCGGCCTCTGGAATAAGGTGTGAGGGTGTCCACTCCCGGTCCCTAAGGAGAAGTCGGTTGCTGCCAGGATATCTGGTGATTTTGATGCTGTATATGGTTCTGCGTTTTGTATCAAATTTATATGAAAGACTTGAGGCTCCTAGCGTGTGTTTGTAAGGATCTGCTAATGCACTTACTGTATGAGCATCAAGTGCCCTGATCGTACACCAGGCTGTTTCCCTGGGACGTCACTCAAGGGCTTGACTGTTTGTGTCACATGTAGTATATAATGGTATGGACATTGCTGCCAGGTGCAGGACAAAGTAGAGTTTTATTCATAAACGAATAACGAAATAACGAATCTTTTTTTCATTTTCCGATTTTGGATTATCAATTGAATATGAAAAGAACAAATGATACATGGATTCATCTCAATACTGTATATTTGAAGACAAAGAATGGAGTGACACTCTCTCTCTCTCTCTATTTATCTACAGTGAAGGGGATTGGTGGGAGGCTCGCTCTCTCACTACAGGTGGTACTGGCTACATTCCCAGTAACTATGTGGCTTCAGTCGACTCCATACAGGCTGAGGAGTGAGTGCATTTTATAACCATTCCTGCATCTACCAATACAGACAAACACCACACTACTTCTGATAATTCTTGACCAGGGCACTTAACCTGGACCTGCTTCTGTAAGCATCCTCCTGTATAAATGGAAAATATTACAACATAGTGTGTGTGTCACTGTGATTAATCTGGCTGAGGAAGTACTTACACAAGTCATTTAAGAGGGCATTACAGTTACATGATCCAGAATTTACTTAAACAGCGCTACGTAGACTTGATTTTTGGATGCTGTTTCAGTGGCTTGGTCCACATCAGGTGCTGCCCAGTCCACTGCTGCTTTTGTCTAGGCCCCCTCTGTGCCAGTGCATGCTGGGAAGAGGCTTGCTCTCACTTTGGGGGCCGTGTCTCTTTGTTCCCGCCTCCACAGCTGGTACTTTGGTAAACTCGGCCGAACGGACGCGGAGAGACAGCTGCTCTCCAGTGGAAACCCGCGGGGTACCTTCCTTATCCGGGAAAGTGAAACCACCAAAGGTGACTACCCCTGATATGACCCCTGAAACTGAGCAATGACAAAACTGTCCAGACGATTTGAAGATCAGTGATTAGCACTGCACATGCTCTCATGCCCAGTATTATTTTTAGTCTCGTAAATTCTTAGGGTATTGTTGCCAGTTCACGATTTCACAAGAGATTTCAAGAATTTTTCAGACTTTTTCCTGATCATTAATAGCTAATTATTTTGCTAATATACTTAACTAATATGGACTAATATCATTATCGGACCTAACAACAGATGATGGATATGCTGGAATTACTTATTTTCAAAAAAGATGTCACACTTCTTTACACCCCTACACACAAAATCTTTTAGTGTTAATTTAACTGGGTGAACTGAGTCCAGACGGGACTCTATTAGAGTCGATTTAGCAGTGAACATTTCGGTTTGCAATAAATAAATTTGTGTTAACATGCTACCCTCATCCAGGTGTGTGCAGTTCATGTCAACTTTTTTTTCAGGCAGCACTATATTGATGTGCTCTTATTAACCATTTTTTTAAATGTATAAGAAGTCGGAGGATCACACCTCCAAAATGATTTCTTTTCCAATTCTGTCAGGGGCCTTCTCATTGTCCATACGAGATTGGGATGACATTAAAGGAGACCACGTGAAGCATTACATAATCCACAAGCTGGACAGTGGAGGGTATTACATCGCCACCAGAGTCCAGTTTGAGACACTGCAACAGCTCGTCCAGCATTACTCAGGTAAGATTGAAATTATTATTATTATTATTATTATTATTATTATTATTATTATTATTATTATTATTGTTTATTTTACTATATTTTTTCTGTCATTCTCTCTCACTCTCTCAATCTTTCTTTTCTTCCATGCTGTTTCTTTTCCTCTCCCTCGCTCCATCCTGCCCCTACAGAGAGGGCCGCGGGGCTGTGCTGTCGCCTGGTGGCCCCCTGCCACAAGGGCATGCCTCGCCTGGCCGACCTGTCAGTCAAAACCAAAGACATGTGGGAGATCCCGCGGGAGTCGCTGCAGTTCATCGAGTACCTGGGGAGCGGCCAGTCTGGGGAGGTCTGGATGGGTAAGCTCCTCCTTGCCACATTAAAGGAGGGCTTCCCAAAACTGGGAAGCCCCAAAGCTGCAAGGGGGTGTCAAGCCGGGTCGTGAGGTACACATGAGAAAAATAACCAATTGTACATATATGTAATAACGATATTAATGAACTAAATTACTTTTATACAATATGCTTTATATTGACGTTCACACATGCAAAATTGCATCGGGAGGTTGTATTAAATATAATTTGCTGCATGTTGTATACTTCCCATAGATGTTCACGAGTCAGATTAAACACTACACTAGACCATTAGCTACGGCATACATGCAGCTGCATTAACACTTTCACTCCATATTCAGGCATATCATTGGATGTATGTTTAGATGGTTTGAGGTACAGAAAGCCTTGGTCATATGTGAAAATTACATTTTTACAACTATGCAAACGTTTATAATAATAGCATTTATTTAACTCCCTGGAAGTAAACCAGGAATTTGCATGTTGCCTTCACATGTGGAGGCTGAGCTAGAACTGCAACTTATGGGATCTGTTTCTTTATCATTTTGATGTTTCTTGAAACAAATAAATATATAATAATAATAAAAAAAATAACCATTCTTGAAAAATAAAGTTAATTCTTGGAAATTTAGCTCACCTGCATGTTGTTCCAGTTCTATGCATATCAGTAGAGCATTATAAGACTGATAAACTGATTTAGTCAGTATTATGAAACCCTGAAAATTTTGTCAATTGAAGGTACGAAACACACACCAATCATAGGCCCTTTACAAATTGGATCTATACATTCTTAGCATATCTGACCTGGCACTTTACATGGATGTACATCATTCTGGGAAGACAGTTCAGTTTAATCTGTTAAGAAAACTGTAGCCAGAAAGAATGCCAGGATGTATTTTATCAATTTGAGGAAAGTTTTACAATACACGATTCATTGAATTTAAAGTTTACAAAGCCTATGAGGTTACCTTGATTAACAAAAAAATAAAAGAAGGAAAATTCTGAGGTGTGGGTGCCTCAAGCGTTAGGATGTGGTATCGCCGGAGCTGCTAACCCCAGATCCTGCTTGCCCTTGGCAGGGACGTGGAACGGGATCACCACGGTGGCGGTGAAGATGCTGAAGCCGGGCACCATGTCGCCTGAATCCTTCTTAGAGGAGGCCCAGATCATGAAGAAGCTCCGGCACGACAAGCTGGTGCAGCTGTACGCCGTGGTGCCCAAGGAGCCAATCAACATCGTCACTGAGTACATGAGCAAAGGTCAGAGGTCACGGCTTCAAGCCTCCAGGGAAACAGAAGCTGAACTAATTTGGCCAGAGTTAGCTCAGAAATTTGCCCTGCCTTTTCGTCACAGGGGGCATGCACCCTAACCACCATGACCGTTTGATCTTAACTTAAGTAATGTGAGCATGCTCTGAAAATGTCAGATATTTATTTTTTTCATTTGTGACTGACAATCTTGTAATGATATTTTTCAGCATAATTTAGAGTAAAAATGTATTGACTGAAACTGAGTTATCGGTAAAGTGTTCTAGAGGAATAGAAAAGAGTAAAACTGTGACATAGTGTTTATTGGCATCAGTCAGATTTTACAGAATATTCTTATGTGCCTGATTCTGCATCTGTAGGATATGCACAATAGGTCATAACAATTAGTACCCGCTCCTTTCACAGGAAGTTTGCTGGATTTTCTAAAGAATGGTGAAGGACGGACACTGAAGCTACCCAACCTGGTTGACATCGCGGCACAGGTAGGTTGTATAACTGCCTCTGGTTTAGGTCCACTGCTTTTGGAGCAGCCTTCAATTTTCAAGTTCCCCATTGATTTTCACTATTTTTAAGGGACCCGAATAACTTCTTGAGTTCCCTCTGCTTGAGGACCCTTCAGTTTTCAGGTCCCCTCTTTCTGGGCTTCCTTTGATTTTGAATCTGCTTGCATCCCCAACTGTTTGAGCTCCCCTGTGCTTTCAGGTGGCCGCAGGCATGGCGTACATCGAGAGGATGAACTACATCCACAGGGACCTCCGATCTGCCAACATCCTGGTGGGCGACAGCCTTGTGTGCAAGATTGCTGACTTCGGCCTGGCCAGGCTGATCGAGGACAATGAGTACACAGCCCGACAAGGTAAGAGGAGGATCGCCTCTCATACAGACGGAAGGGTTCAGCTTCTGTGTGAACATGTGCGATATTTTTCAATCACATGGAAGTGGCAAGGCCTTGCTGCTGATTGGCTGTCTTATCAACACTCAATAGATACCAGTCGTGAGGTTTTTTCCCCAGAAGTATTTCATGTGGCCTCTGAATTTTGGTTGATAGCCGATGTGCTGCATGGCAGCAATTATTTTGATTACGCTTAAATCTGTGATGTGTTATTTGTATTATACAGCCCTAGTCATGACCCATTGGTGAATCATGGTGGAAATAACCAATATGTTTTCAGTAGTGTTTCAGGGGATTGGTGAGAGTCTTCCAAGATTCTTTGGCGTGTCCTTTGGCTTATGGACTGCCCTCTTAAATTCAATCCAAATTCAAAGTAGCACTAAATGCAAAACAACCCCATTCCATAATTTCAACATAGGTGTGACGTTCTATTCAACATAAGAAACCTTTTAATGCCAACACATTATCAATGTATGCACCTAAAAAGTTCAATTCCAAAATGCCTACTGGCTTTAAAGTTAAGTTACACAGCTTAGCTAACTTATGCATTTATTGCATAGCTGGCAAAGAAGTTTGCAGTGAAAAGACATCAGAGCAAGTGGGTCTTGCTTGAGCGTTTCAGTGGAAGTGACTGTGGTGGGCTTTCAGAATCTAGATGGGCGATTCAGCAAAAAAATTTGAACCTAAAGCAGACAAGACTGTTATGCTTTTAACTTGAAAGCTTTTTCTGATAAGAGTAACAGCTGATGCCCAATGACAGAGTGAAAGAGCGACGTGCCTGAGAAACGTGATTCATAATTGAACCGCAATTATTGGTTCGTTGGATTTAAATGTAGAGGACCCTTTTTTAATAAGCAAGTGCACAAAGGCCAGTCAGATAGGGAACCGACAAAACTGGCTGTATTGGTAGTTAAGTCTTGAAGTTTACTACAGCCACAATGCAGGACAGCTACAGCACTGGTCATGGTGCCACAGGAAAAACCCAGCCATCGTCTTCCTTCATTCCAGCCCACTGTGACTGTGCAGCTGTAACTTTTTGAGCAAACCTTTGGTACTAGGAGTCCTGGACAGGCTCCTTTCTTAACTCTGACTCTTTCTTCTGGGGCTGCTTTTAGGCGAAAAGATCCCCATCAAGTGGACCGCGCCTGAAGCTGCACTGTACGGAAAGTTCACCATCAAATCGGATGTGTGGTCGTTCGGGATCCTGCTGACAGAGCTGGTGACCAAGGGGAGGGAACCATATCCAGGTGAGAGGCATGGTCAGGGCTGAGGAAGTCAGGCCTGGGAGACAGTTTAATGATTGAGAGATAGTTTTGCACAATGCTTAACTGGTTAAGAGGTATCTCTTTGCTTGTTTATAATGTTGTCTATGATCAATGTCAATTGTGGTGCAATTGCTTGTTTATGTTCTATATCAGGGCTGTCAAACGAGATTTCCAGGGGGCCGCATTGTTTTTGTGGTTTCCTTTCCAATCAGCTGCTAATTAAGTCCTTGAGAACAAGTTGTGTGGATTCTTTAGCCAATTCAAGTGACTTAAATGAACCACCGGTGCCAAGAGCACCTGAAAAACCAGCAGACACTGCAGCCCTACAGGACTGGAGTTTGACACCTGTGTTCTATACAGTACAGTTCTGACCTTCTTTCTATCCTTTTTCTCTGTTACTGTTTTGTCTGTGCATGCATGCATATGTGTGTGTGTGTGTGTGTGTGTGCATGCTGGCATGTACATATTTGGTTGTATTTTGTATGTATGTGTTTGTGGGTCGGTGTCCATGTTTGTTTGCATTTGTGTGTGTGCGTGTGTGTGCGTGCACATGCTTCTGTCTGTCATTCCCCATGTCTCAGGGATGAATAAACAGGAGGTGCTGGAGCAGGTGGAGCGGGGATACAGGATGCCCTGCCCTCAAGACTGTCCCAGCTCTCTGCACGAGCTCATGCTAAAGTGCTGGAAGAAGGAACCTGAGGAACGGCCCACCTTTGAGTATCTGCAGGCCTTCCTGGAGGACTACCTCACCACAGAGCCACAGTACCAGCCTGGGGACAACCTCTAAATGAAATGCATTTAGTCAGAAGGCATTTTGGTGTTACTGGTCTTTGTGGGTTGGGGTGGGGAAAGGGTGTATTCAAATTAAATGAATAATGATATGATATTGTTAAGCCTGTATTTATTGTAATTATGAATTGCTTGTTTACTTCTCCCCTTTTTTATTTGTTTCCTTATGATGTTTTTCCTATTCATGTAATGTGAGGATTTTTTTTCCCCCCTGAGGACAATAACGGTAACAATGATAATGATAGCAGTGGTAATCCCCAAAATAAATGAATTAAACCGGATCAACCCCTCAAGGTTTATAATGTTGATTCTGTGTTTTTTTTCTTCGGGGAACGCAATGGTTTTCATTACAGTGGGAACATGGGTTATTTTACCTGACTCGTCAAGCCCAGTGATACTTCAACAAAGAAAAACAGAGAGGGAACCAGGGGGAGCCCTGTTTATAAAGGGAAAGACAACCCCACTGCCCCTTAGTGCCACCAGTACCCCTTTCCACACATGAAAGCTTACCCAAAAATCATTTAACAACTTTAACAAGTGTGACTAAGAGACTCAGAATTATGGAAAAGTTTCTATAGCAGTTTGCAGGCTCAAGACCTAACAGATATGTTCTGCATGGAAAATGACTTGCTTCCTAAATATGTACATTCAGCAACATTGTTCATTACTCCTGAAAAAAAAAAAAAAGTAAACTGAACAGGAAGCCAACCCAAAATAAGTTCAACTTACTAGTTACACACATCATTAGCTCTTTTAGAGTATTTAAAGTCCACTTTTTCAGACAATTACTAGTACCTTCACGTGTAAATGTTATGGACATGGTAAAATAGCAGATAGCCGTTGGCTGTGTGAGCAAGAGCTAGCATAGCTGGACAGGTTAGTGTGACAATGTTGCGTATTACATGTGTGAAAGCAGGTAGTGTGTGGGTTGCCTGTCTTCACTCAGGGCACTGTCAGCAGTAAAATGCAGACATAATCATTCTCCATCTTTGAGACTGGTTTTGCTCCACCAGTTCCACAGGCCTGCTAGCAAGGCAAAATAAAAATATTTATTTATTCATTAATTTGTTTGTTTGTTTTTTCCTTTGAAAAAGCATTTGTTAACTCAATTCTGCCAAAGTTTCCAAAATTTACTCATGGGACTCCAAATACAGGTTTTGCTTATTTGCATTTCCTTTTTAAAACTTTTTTTCTTCAAAGGCAGATATTTGGTTTTAGTAACCAGATTTTAGTAATCAAATTTTTCAATAAGTGGGACTCTAGTGTGTTCAGATCTGCCAATCGGTTAATCACCCAGTCACATATACAGTGAGCTCCATTATATTTGGGACAAACATAATTTTTTCTTGATCTGGCTAGGTACTCCACAATGTCACATTTATAATCAAACAATTCAATGTGGTTAAAGTGCACATTCCCAATTTTTATTTTAGGGTATTTATGTATATTTTTGTTTCACTATTAGGAAATTACAACACTTTTTAGACATGGTCCCCACATTGGGCACCATAATGTTTGGGACATATTAATGTTACATTAATGAACGTAGTCATGTTTAGTCACATATTGGCATGGAATGACCAGGTGCTGAGTATCTTCTCTGGTGGTACTCTGCCAGGCCTGTACTGCAGCCATCTTGTTTGTCTAGGTGGCTAGTTTTATCTTCAGCATATGAAACACATCTTCAGTTGGATTCAGTTTGGATGAATGACTTAGCCAGTCAAGAATTTTTCAGTTTTTCAGCGTCCAAAATACTGTCCAAATACTTATGGACTGCTGGAGTGGTGCGTGGCAAACAGCGCTCAGAAAATGGTGAACAGGCACATGCTTTCCTGGGCACTGGACGAAGAATACCTCATAATGCATAGTCATGGTAGAAAGCCAAGCTCTACAAAACACATGTAACTTCTGTTTCCCTTCACATAACCCATGTCTGGGCCTGTAACTGTTGCAGGAGGAGCCCTATCAGTTTTCTCTGTGTTAGTCAAAATTTACTTTCCCATGGTCTTGCTTTTTTGGTGTAATGCCAGATAAACATATGATAAAGGAAAATTAGGATTGGATATATTCAACATATTTTTCATGTTTCGATGCAAACAGATTTGTTTAATAATGCCGACTACTGAACTAGCGAAACTTAATGAACGAAAAGATGGCAATGATTTACTTTAGAGCCAAGTTCATGTTGATGGAATACTTGCGGATTAAGGAGTACTGTTGCTACTTGTTGGTTGTTTCCTATAGACAGGTGTGAATTCAGGGCAGGCAAAATGGTAAGTTTTGATGCTTAATATGTATGAATATGTATCTGTCTGTATCTGCATATGTACATATACACACTTGTAATATGACAACGTGTAAATACGTCACTAATCATCATGTTCCTTCTTCATTCTGTCTTAGTTCTATTTTTCATCCCACCCAGTTGACCATGGTTATGGTCAAGTTTTAAAAATGTATGTTTAACTTGAAGATATATTGTCTTTTGTTTAATTCAGTTTTTGTTATTCTCAATTAATTGGCTGCCATAATTTCCCCTCCAATTTTTGTTTGAACATGGAACATTTTGAGTCAGTCAGTGACAAATAAATATTTTACAACTCCAATTTTCCATTTCACGTCTTCCCACAAAATGCAAGCGCGGCACGTGCCTTGCACTTACGCAGCAAGGGCACATACACAACACCCTTAACAATAACTGACTGTCTACTGCTACGCTAATGCTGGGCGAGCTAGTGCGTGCTAGCGCTTTTTAGTTTGCTAAACATGACTCATTGGTGTCACGTTAGGAAAGGGGAGTTGTTCCCAGGAGCCATTACAGGTGTGTCTACTGTGCAGGAGAGCAGCTTGCCTTGTACAGGTTGTACAGGAGGTAGGGAATGGAAGGATAAAACCATCTCCACATTGACTTCAGCAGGTAACCTTTCTTGCTTTATAAACAGCAGTGTTGGTGGGGGTAAGACATGAAAGGATTAGGGATCACATTACAGAAATTTCTGCATTGTTACATCTGTATACTCTGTGATGTGACTGTAAAGGTCTTTATGGAGGAAACTCTGATTTCTATAGCCGAAGTAAATTACACAAACTGTCATTTGCTTGGCAGGCACCAAAATGTAGATGATTATGTCAATTTGGCCTATGTCTGATCATGCTCTCACTCTGAGTTTTACATCAATAGTTCTACCTCAATTATAAGTGTCTTTAAATTACGTTACCCTCAGTAGTTACCATTAGTTTTCAATGATATACCTTGGCTGATTTGTTGGATTACTTATATTAGTTCTGGTTCACTTGAAATTTTTATTATATCCTCACATGACTCTAATGCCTGATGAAATTATGATTATTATATTTTTTCTATTTTGGATTGATGACCTTAAAACATGTTAAGTTGTCCTTTTTGTTTAATTTCATTTTTTTTAGTTTTGGTTGATTCATCACAAGTATTTTCTGTTAGACCTCATGGTGAAGTAGGCTTGAAATGAATTTCAGATCATTTCATCCCACCTTTAGGTCACGAAACCATGTTACACTTGCAAGCTCTGCTATTTTGGGGCTAATTTCCCACTCAGTGATTAAAAATACAAATTTATGTTTATGTTATGTGTGCAATGTGAGCATGAAATAAAATAAAATGAGAATAGGTTCCGCCCTTGTTTTATTTCCCCTCCGATTGTTCTACTGCCCTTGTTTTATGGGCTGTTACATAGGCCTAGGCCTATATACACAGATTGAAGTGCAGTGTTTTGTCCCATATATCAATGTCCCATATTATATAAATAGCTTAAAGACTACAATTGATAAGATATTGACACATTGTAAATAGTTTTTTTCAATCAGAAAGTCATCCCACAAAGGAAGGAAAAGTAATACTGTAATTACTGAGCTAAAAACAGACTCGACGGAAGCCCTGAAAGGGAAAGTGAAAGGTCGGCCAAAAATTTGCGTTAAAATTCACTCAGAAAACCATACTAGATAACAAGGACAGATCCCTGCTTAAATTATGTATGATTTGATTTATTTTAAATGAAAACAATTCCCTATATCAGATAAATGACTTCTGGAACAGATTTTTACTTACCTTGCTCAAAAACATTTTTCTTTTTTCAAGAAATATTTCCGACATTGGTCATCGAATTGCTCCGTTCTTTTGGTACGCGATAGAGGACTGAATGGCTTGTCTGCAAACCGGAAACGGCTACTGTAGTAGCCGTATACAAAAAGTTATTCACTGTGTTACATTTATAAAGCGTTACATTCATAGCGACTATCTCCCACACCTTATCAGAATTAAAATCAGAACATTTCTGAGTTTATTTACTTATTCGTTGACTCTTTTGTTTAATTCTAGTTTTTAGTGAGCACCCACAAATCTCCTAAAAATGGTATTCTGTAGGGAAATGCACCTATCCTTATTTTGTTTTCGACATACAGGCTATTGTGTCTTGGTAAGCAGACTGGTAATTGTAATGTGTTGTTGTTGCTGTTGTTGTTATTGCTGTTATTTAAGGATGCATATATTGGATTACGGATTTACATTTTTGATTCTTTTTTTTTCAAATCTCATGAAATAAGATATTAATAAATAAATAATATAAAATAATATATCAATACTTTCACTTGTCAACAGCCCTGCATACTATAACAATTCCCATCATTCGCGTATTGCCTGCTATTAACTAATTGATTTAGTGAGGTAAGAT
The DNA here is from genome assembly GCF_013347855.1 of Anguilla anguilla. Taxonomy (NCBI): domain Eukaryota; kingdom Metazoa; phylum Chordata; class Actinopteri; order Anguilliformes; family Anguillidae; genus Anguilla; species Anguilla anguilla. The sequence continues at coordinate 28,347,675 of NC_049201.1, forward strand.
GTGTTTATTTCGGCCATTACGGTCACTACAACTGTTGACAGCTCGTTGTCGGCTGTATCGTTGCTGTTTAACTTCTCATGAGCTTTATGGCATTGCCCAAGTAGCCTACTACGGAAGAAATCCTTCAGAGCCTACGGCGTATGTGATTGGTAGTTTAGATTTGGCTCACCCCTCTGTATTTGCATATACTGAACTAGAGAATTCCCTGCTTTGCATGTACCTTTTCCCAATGAAAAAAAAATGCAGCATTATTTCCTCGTTTGCAATTCCGGGCAAGTTTCCTTGTAGGCGGAGTGCCAGTCGCGGTAACCGCCAGAAGGTATCTAAAAAGTACTTTCCTCTTTATGTCTAGGCTACGTACAGTCTTTTTTAAAATAGTAGAATTGAATTTAAATACCCTTTGCCCTGTCAATAAACAAACTATTTGGCACTTGAATCAGGTACTCGACAACGGTAAGTCATTATGTTTCGCTGACCTCTCAGGGCAAGAAAACCACGTTCGACCTGCGGAATCGGACTGTATTTGTGAGGTTATACTGTTGTTTCAGGGCCGGTGCTATTTCTATTTTACCTGTGAAACTATTCATTAATACAATTATAAATACATCTCTGAAATTACGCTGGTAGAGCAATACAAGTAGCCTAAAATAAATGAAAAAACATGAAATTAAATTGGGACTCTTAACGAAGTTCAAATGTGTAGCCTGTTACTTGTGAATAAATCCATGTATAAATGTACGTTTGAAGAGTGGCATGGTGTTTGCGTCCCAGTTATGCGCAGTAAATTCGGACTTTCCCACACAATGTACGGTTATTCGGAGTATGTGGATACTGGAGACAAATGACTCTCGTTTCGAGCCGTTTTTTATTAAACGCGTTTCAGCAAATCAAAAGTTCCTGTGGGTCACCCTTTCTGTGTTGTAGGCTAGCCTCCGTGTATCCATACCTGTGCAACTCTACGAACAATATTTTAGAATGTGTTCTCAAACTGTTTAAAGGGGATTGTTTTGTAGTCGCCTAGTCGCTCATCTGTTTTTTGTTTGTTTGTTTGTTTGTTTGTTTGTTTTTGTTGTAGTATAAGAAACCTGGGTCGCCCGCGGCGAGAATAATGAAACGCTTCACTGGTAAGATCCCTTCAGGGAAACATGCCATAGCATACCTAATGTCTAAAACAAATATTGTTTTTTTGTTCTATTAGAAAAAGCCAAAATAGACCAAAAGTTATGACTTTCTGACAAATGGCTTTGTTCAAATAAGCCTGCAAACCAAACAAAATATTTAGTTAAATTTGTTTAGTACACTTCAATTAAAAATGGATAAATTATGGAGAAACATGATCGAGAAGTAAGAGATCTGGGAGCTTAGCTTCAATGTGTTATAAATGTTGAAGTGCAGTAAAAATAAAATAAACAGCGTTGTTAGGCTGCTTGAACATAGCTGTTTAGAGAACAGTTTAATTGGAATTTTCAGTACAATACTGCTTTCAGTTGGAAATAAACTGGTGGAAAACACAAATATGTTTTTTCATGTGTAGTATTCTGTTTTTTTATGAAATGTCACCAAATGCATGTTTTCTTCTTCATTTTATTTTAAGGCTTCCGTTCTATTCCAGTAGAGGTCGATGAGTCAATGAATGTGTTGGACCTGGTCTTAAAGTTGAAGCAGGAGGAGCACTCAGCTTGGGGCCTGAACGAGCCTGGCGGGGTTTACAGTAGTCGGCCCGATCCCGGGGCTACGACAGAAAACCAATTCCGACTGATGGATTACCCGCAGCCTCCCTGTGACAGACACAGTTATGAGAGGAGCGCTTACGGTGGGGCAGATTGGTGGATGAGCCCTAACGCAAACTGTTGTCCAGTCACCGCGGCACCCGGCTCACAGCATCGGGAGTGGACTGTGGGAAGTTTGCCCCTTGACGCGTCACAGCTGTCCTGCGGCCCTCTAGAAGCCAGGCTCCGCCCAGTCAACAGCAACCTCCGGCCCATGCCTGGAAAAGCAGCGGGTCCTGAGGATGACGCCAAAAGCTGTGCACCTGGGGAGACGGACGGCCCACCCAGGCAGGGCAGGTCAGAGAGCCTCCCCAGTAAGGACACGGGGTACGAGTCTCAGGATGTGTTGGAAGCTCCGCTGCCACTGAGGTCTGACATTGGCTGCATGATGGGGCCCCGGGACCCTTACGGCAACAGATCAGGCTGTGGCCCCCCCATGGCAGGTCCCAGTGAGTGAAAATGATTCTTTTATTATTTATACTTATAGAAAAAGCACCTGTCAGGGTGACTTGCACATTCAAACTGATTGCAGATGTATATGCTGGTCTCTCTCTTTCTCTCTCTCCCCCTCTATATATATATATATATATATATATATATATATATATATATATATATATAATAAAACCAGAAATATCAGTGTTTTCCACAGGTTGAGAATTTATTTGTGCCAGTCGACTTTGTGTACGTGTACATGTTTGGGCCTGGCGGAAGGATTGTTTGCAGTGTTTTTTTAATTGTATTGTAACTGTCTAGAGGTTACTAATTTTGCTGCACATTGTTCACATTTTGTGTGAATTTTACTGAATTTGCAAAACTTTAAATATTTGTTATCTGGCACAGATACGGTCGGATGATTACTGTCTTTCTAATTATGTTGACGTTCAGGCACTGTCCTCCCTACTCTGCTCTACATGTGCCAAGAGGGAGGGGGGAGGGCCAGCTCACACAGCAAAACAAGTCAGCTGTATATCACTTTGACATTTAAAAGAAAGAATAACGAATACAAAAGTATAGTGTGTTGCTTAAATACCGAAAAATCATTTTTGGCAGGGAGAAATCTATTTAGGCTGTCCAACCAAATAAATTCATTGTATAGGAAACACTGAATATGATGGCAATGTATACTGTACTCCAAATATGTGAGAAGAACCACATTGAACCATAGTTAAATATGATTGAGTTTACAGTAGTCTGTTGTGGCCTGCTTTGTTGGAATTTATACCACTCACAATGAAACTGAGTGTCTTTCCTGAGGTTTGCGTTATTCTCTAATTTGGGCATTTCACATACTGTAGTATACGCATTCATAGGTGGCTCGTCGTGTTATTTTTGATGCACCGGTTTACTGTACCATGAAGCTTGAACTTTTTCTGATGGTGGAATATTATTTTAATCTAATTGTACATAGTCTCGCATAGCCAGACCTATCTCCACGCTTCGTTTCAGCGCTGTGCCAGCGCTGGAGAAAGGTCTGGCTCAACTCATTATCATTCCGGTATGGGGGGTGGCGTACACTTTTGTCAAGCATGCTTTCTAATGTGTTTGCAGTTTGATTTAATTCCGCAGGCTAGGTGGTGAGAACAGTTTGTATTTTTTCGCCCTATAGAGAATTTAATTATGCTTACAGTCTCCCCCACCCAAACCCAAAAAAATGAGACCGTTTAATATCAATGAATGATAAATAAGCATTCACTTATTTTAGATTAGCTTGACCCTCTTTTTCTCATTCACAGACATTCGTCCCTTGAACTGTGGGTGCCTTCACCCTCAACACTGCCTTGATCTTCCAAGAGGTGCCATGGATTCTAGAATGTTTTTGCATCATCAGCCTTTTGGCCACAGCCCCCACCTGTGTAATTGCCCTTTGCAACAGGCAGAAGTCAGACAGCAGGGAAGGCCTGAAAGCAGGTAAATAAAACTCTTCTGGGAATTATTTTAGGGATTTCCTCACTTCTTTGTATCTTTTTCCCACCTTTTGTTTTATTTAAATGGCTGATTTTTTATTTCACAAGATGGTACAATAAAATGTACTTAGATTGTCCACAAATAATTAACAAAGCAGGCTGCTTCTGCTCAGTATTTTGCGTATACTTAAAAATGGTAACATCAGTCCATTGTGTCTTATAAGTTTACCAGTTATTCACAGGTAATGTTACCCTGTTAAAATATGTTGAATGGCTGGTCTTTATAATTTATCTCAGACAAAGAGCACAGTGTGTTAGGATCAGAATACAGTACTTTACTGGAATACTTTGATGAGCAGCAGCATGTGTTGGCCTGATGCTGTGTTCTCTCACATGCTTGATAAAGATTAGCAAAGAAGACTTTATAGTGTAAACAAGACAGGTCCCCAAGTATTACAGTACTAGTGAAGTTTATGTACCTTAATCAAAACAAAGATGCATTAGGGGAAAAAAAAAAAAGATTTTATAATGAAGGTAATAGACAACTCCTGTACACTGGATCTCCTGCCAACATGACCTTAAACTGAGATTTAATATCAGAAACATCCAAACGTTCTGATCTATTTGGCCTTCTTCAGGGATTTTCTGTAGTCTTAATGTCCTAATGCAAATCCAATTTGCACGTACAGTGAAAAGAAAAATTGTATTTATTAACTTGTATTTTGCTTAATACATTTGACCATGGCTAACAATGTAATTCAGGGAAACTACCCTGAAAAGCAGAATTCAATTTTCATTGATTCAATACATTTTTCAGATTAACTTTGAGGTGCGCTCTAAAGCCACATTCACATGACAAGAATCAAACTCTGTGTTCAGCGTAAGGCGGTGGCTACACAAGAAGAATCGAGTGCTGGCAAGTGTTGAAACTTGACGTCATCCATCCAGGAAAGACATTGGTTTGGGAAACTGTAACAAGCGGTGATAGTAGTAGGTTGTCTGCCATATTGTGAATGCAAAAATCCTGTACAAAGCTGGACGTGCTTCAAAAGGTCAGCTTCAAACAAGTTTAAAGTTCAAATCACATTTAAACTTTGAGGATCCTAACTCGGCATTAATTGTGATCTGTGCGCTACGCCAGGCTTAGCATTGCTGCCAAGTCGGGCGTCAACTCTCCCTCCATAGGAATGTAATAGTTTGACGCCGTGTTGGGCTTTTGGATGCGGATCATGTGCAAGCAGCCTTAAATGTGCCACTACTGCAGGATTTCTGGAAGCTTCCTTGGCCCACATGCGCCCAACGCAGAGTGCAGCGTTAATGTGCCACGCTATGACACCCCGCCACAGGAGGTGATGTCAGAGGTCAATGTACTCCCATCATCGTCTCCTTCGAGGGGCTCCACTGCACAGGGCACCAGGAAGACCATCAGCCTGCCGGATGAGTGCCGTGAGTGTACACCAATGTTAAAAAAACAGCACCGCTGGAAATCGTCAAGCATACACAAGTCAGGAGGCTGACATGAAACCAATCATAAATAAGAACTTACATCATCATCATCATATTCATTCATTTTGCTAGACTAGAGACTTCCAAGGGCATTGTGGCAGACAAACAAATAACAAATTTTTGAGGAAGCTAGACCTAGCCACCAATATCACTCCTCATCTTTCATTAGCCAGTACGTGGGTCAATGTGGGATTTGCATGGGCCTTTTGACTGAGCTAAACCATCTGTAACATTTGGCATCACAATCAACAGATCTTTCTTTCCAAAATGATAGTTCAATATTGAAAATAACCACCAGAGCATACCAGTTTACAAGAGGAGACAGCAACACCACAGATATTTAATGCAAAGCTAATCAGACTCAGGCACTACACAAGTGAAGGAAATTAGACACTACAGACACGTACTTGACCCTCTTAAGAATTAATCAATATTGCAGTAAATGATCCTATATAAAATTGGTAAGGGCTTTGTAGCTGTTGTAGAAGTGCAGTGGTGGGTTTTCCATGAATGCCTGAAGACAGACAAAGACTAACAGGTCGGTCTGATACAGGCAATTCACTGAAGGGTCATAGTAGAGACCGAGTGGTAGGACATGAAAGAGGGGGGGTCTCCTAAGCAACTAAAGGTGAAAGAATGGAGTGAAAACCTAGCTGGGGTGTAGGGTCTGACAAGGGCTACACGAAAGAAGCCATGCCACAAGTTGCAGAGTGGCAGTGTGGAGTGGCAGTAGACATGGGCCAAAATATTGCACAATTTTGATCCAGGGTACTGCCGTTTTACCCTTGAGATACTTACTTAACCCGAATTGCCTCAGTAAATATGCTTTAACTGTAAATACATAACGTAAATATACTTTTACGTTATGTACAAACGTTATTTTTTCTTTTTTTGTAACCATGTATCTGCAAGCGTAAATGTTTGGAGTACTGTACATAAATAGTCGTAGGTCTTGTAGCAACATAGGGTAGAATCGTGGGGCTGTATCACGTGTGTCACTTGTTTTTATTCTCCTATTGCTGTTAAGATGTAGTACTTTTTTGTTCAGATTGGGATTTAGCTTTTTTGTTTTGGAATTGATTTTAACCTTTCTCTAAAACTTTTAGGCAATGTTTTTGTCACCTACTCTGTGGATACTGCGTCTGAAATAGTTCCTTTTGTGGAATTTATGACCAATCAAGGATTTCGTCCTGCTGTAAGTTAAAAGTCCTTAAATTGGTTCATAAATAACCTCATTTAAAACTGGTTAAAAAAAAATAAAAATAAGAAAAGGTGTTTCTGATTTACCTTTTTCTAGATTGACATATTTGATAACCCAATAAGACGTATGGACATCACAAAGTGGATGGACAGCTATTTAAAAGATGTATGTATATGGATTTCTCATCTTTGTTATTTTGAATGTTCAAATGACCTTTAAAGCATACTAGGATATTCGCATAAATTACTGTGTATCAGTATGATGAGAATTGTTCAGTCAGCAACTGTAGAGGTCTTAGCCTACCAGGCCCTTTGCGATTATTGATCTCACCAGTGCTGTCTTTCTTCTTAATGATATTCCAAACAGTTAATTTTGGTAAACCTAAAGTTTTGCCTATTTGCATTTTTTTCTTATTTTTCATTTTTTCATAATGGCTTCCTTGACTTTCATTGACACAGCTCTGGTCCTTACGTTGACAAAAGCCAATAACAGACCACAAAGGCAAACAAAAGACTAGAATCAAGACAAGACACTGAAAGCTCTCTCATACCTGCACTAAGGTAGCAATTGAGCACACCTGACCAAACAGAAACACCTGTGAAGCCACTTGTCCCAAACATTATGGTGCCCTGAAATGGGGGGGGGGACTATGTATAAGAAGTGCTGTAATTTCTTCCTGGTGAAACCAAAATGTATAAAAAATACCATTTAATGAAAGCAGAGAATTTGCACTTTAACCATGTGTAAATTACAAATCTAAAATAAATTACATTTATATGGTTCTTCATAAAACCTGTGCTCATTTTGAAGGTCTCTTGTAACGTGGAATAAAGAGCATAGGATAGAGAATGAACCCTGAATTTTCTGGAGGCAGTGGATCCAGGACTCAGCATCATCTTTAACAGTTAAGTTTGTTCATAATTAATCATAACATTGTCGTATTTCCAGAAATCAGTGCTGATCATCATAGCCATCAGTCCACAGTATAAGCTGGACATTGAGGGGCCTCGGCAGGATGAACATGGCCTGCACACCAAATACATCCACTCGATGGTAAGGTCCTCGGCTTACTGAAATCTTTCAGTCTGCATATGAGTGGGGCTATCATATGCCATCAGTGATGCACTGTTTTAAATCCCTGCAGAGCTTTGGCAAACTTTTAAATTATAGAATGAGTAGCAGCAGAAATTTGTAGAAATCCATCTCTCTAAACTCGGTACTTAATTTATGAGTTTGATTCCCAGGTAGGACTGTCCTGAAGTGCCCTTTAGAATGATACTTAAATTAAGCTGGTTAACAAATAAATTGATATTAACTATGCAATGTAATAGGCAAATAGCCAGTAATTCTCATAGAAGAGGTTGAAAAATGTTTGATGTTCTAAATTGTATTTTTTTTTCTCTCACATCTTTCAGATGCAAAATGAGTTCATCCAGCAAGGCAGCTTAAACTTCAGATTCATCCCCGTGCTCTTCCCAAATGCAACCCAGGTGAGTCCAGTCTGCATCAGCACTCCATTAGCCAGGATTTCAGGACAGAAAAACATTAGTTATTAAGAAAGCTAATGTTTGAACAAGCTTATTGAATTGTTCTGTTAAATATGTAGACTCATCTCGCTCATCTGGCAGCATAAAAAGAAAACACAGACACAATACAGTGCTTTACAGTGGCTATACATTTTGTACTCTTAAAAATGAAACTTGTGAATTCTGACTGATGTACAATTCTGCCAGTGATGCAATTTACTGTAAACAAAGTGGTTTGTTTTGAGATGTAGTGAAGGTGGGACTTTATAAAAATCATTGATTTACCAAATTATACAATTTACCTACATATAATTCCTTATATGTTCCTTCAATTTTTTTCCTCAAAAAAGTTATAGAATTTTGTATTAGGAATGCAGTAAGAACACTGCAACATAATTTCCCTACACAGAGACATGTGCCTGGGTGGCTCCTCAACACAAGGATCTACCGGTGGCCCAGGGACGTGGAGGACCTCCTGCTCAGACTACTCCGGGAGGAGAGGTACATCCTGCCCCCCTTGGGCAAGGAGCTAACCCTCAGCATCTCCCCCATGTGACCAATGAAGGCCCTGGTATCTGTCCTGACGGAGCACCTCCAAACCCTCTCTGCTCATCCTGTTGCCATTGTACCAAGTAGCAACACCCCCCCCCCCCCCCCCTGCAACAAACGGCTCTGTGGTATCAACACGCGTGTCCAGTTACCATGGGTTAAACCTCAAAAATGACGTTTTTAAAAATGGGAAAGCAAAACCTTTGTCAGTTCTGTTTAATGTGAAACAGAATATCGTGTGAAAGTATCAAAAAATGTGTTAGCTCAGGGACATGTGGGACCCACTGCATTTCTTTTCAGGCTCAATGAACCATCAGCAGCAGCTAATTTCACCTAGCATACATGCTGGAAATGGTTTTTAGCGGATGAAGGTTTGGAACATTCAATTGTGCACATTAAAGGCTAATTGTTTGTGACAGAGCTGGACAGACCTCAGGAGACAGTATTTGATTATACTGGTATAAAGAAAAAGGTTCAAAAATGGGGTTAATCAATCATTTTATAGCAGTTTTTTTCTGAGGGAATTTATCACACAATGGCTTAACATCTCTATAGAAGAAATTAATTTTTTTATTATATACATGCTATCACCCAAAATTTACTACAGAATGAAATTTACCTTACTCTGATACAAACCTGGTGTGTACTTCTGCCCTTCTCACCAGCTTGACTTTACACTGCCAATGATTCTCAGGCTGACGTCCTATATAGTGTATTTACTGAATAATGGGTTAACTATGTACAGGTATGTGACTGAGGAGCAGATTAAATGTATGCCATATTGTCAATAATGTACTGTCATTATAAACTGTGTGACTGTATTTGTGCACACTTGCCTGCGTGTATCGGTATGTGCATGTGTATAACTACTCCTGTAGCCTGCCACTGATCTACTTAAACTGATACCAAGTCAGGGAAAATAAAGTTATTACTGTGCATCGACTCCTCAAAACTTCTGACTGTGTTTATCAGAAACCATGAAATGGTGATTACAAGCCAACATGGTTGTATAGCAAAAATAAACACAATGAAAATACTTAAATTGTAAACACAGGAAGATTTTAACCATGTTGGTTCAAAGCATTGGTGGTCTAAGCTTCCCAACAAATGATAAAGATCTGCAATGGTCTTTAATCATTAATTAGATTCACCACAAGGGGACACCATTTAGCTGACTTCTATCAGCAGATCTGAGGTGTTTTTTTTTTCAGTCATTCCCCACCACTACCTTGGTGTGAATGGGCCCATTAGTTAAACCCTGTAGTAGTGTTGACAACCTCACTTATTGATTACTGAAAAGCATTCCCTCTAGCTCTTGTGTGTATACAGGTTTGTGTTCAAGTTGAGGGCACTCTCCTGCATTTAATTGAGAAATCAATTCAGACTTGGTCTATTTACAGCCGATTAGACGGTTATCCCCTCATTGCAAATTGGAAAAACAAACTTTTCTGCCATTGGATGTAATCAAACAGGACCCCCGTTTGAGTGGGGCAAAGTATTTAGCTGCAATGAAGCCACAGTGTGTGTACATTCTACAAAACTAAACGGGTCTGCATTGGAGTACTCTCCTCTGAATAATAAGTGTAAACCAGATTATGGTGTTTTCAGTGTGGGCATGGCCTTTCACTCAAGGTTTTGACAATCACCTCAGATGCACAGCTTGGTCTCTGACAGCCTAAGTGAGAATATTTAGATACTGGTTTTACCTGTATTAAAGTGTAATCACAAATTCACAAGAGTAATAAATCATTGTTTAATTGGACTGACTTAAGACCACTGGTGGAGTCAATTCAAATAATGTATACACAAAATTTTATACCTTACAATTTGCATTTTAAATTAAGGAGACCAACTTGGACTACACACAAAGCACTCTGCAAAAATTGGAATATATTCTTACAATTTACATAACCATTTGTTATAAAGTAGTCCCACAGGGATATATCAAAATTCACAACCTGTCATTCTGTTTATTTAAAGGTGAAGTCTGGTCAAAAATCCAAATTTGATTTTTATCATGTTTCAAGGACATACAAAACAGCTAGATTATTGGACCTAATGAGTCCTTGAACTTGTCACCATGCATAAAGCAAACCAATATACTCGCTAGGTTGTCTACATTGTCCAAGATGTGTTTAAGTGGTCAGAGAACTGTTACTGGGAATAAGTAGTGCTTTGACAAGCAATCTTATTTGTGTATTCACTGAAAAAGCTTGGATCCTTTTTTGACCAGACTTCCTGTTTAAAATTTGCAAAGGCAACTTATTTCATAACAGAAGCTTTATAAATGCAAACATTCAAGCACAAGTTCATAACACTACATAATTATTTAAAAAAACACATTTGAATTTAGTGTTCAAGAGCTAAATCATTTTCACAAACTTTAAAAGCAGCCACATTATTCTAAGTAAAGACGTGTGGTGCTTTCAAGTACGCCAGACAAAGAATCACCAATACCGTTAAATGTTTGGAGAGAAACAGTGATGCATTATTCAAAAATGCATCAATCTAAAAACTTGTCAAGTTTTTAGATGATTTGCAGCATAATATCAAGTCCTGAGTATGAGTCTTTGACAGTGAAATCATTCCACCTTTGCTGCTCAACTATATAGCCACTTTTTCAGTATCACCATAGGTCTCATCTCTTGTAGCTGCTTCAGCAAGAGATCAGCACTGCTGGAAAATGTTGTGTCAACCACAATCTTCACATTCTTCACTGACTTCAGCTTGAGAGGGTTTCTAAAATCAACCAAGCTCTGATGGTTCTTTGCACGCCTGTGCAAATTAGGCCTCTCGCAAATGATGTTCACAGTCCTTTGTTGAAGAGTGCGACGCCGTTTGGATGGCATCTCATTGGAGTGTCTTTCACTGGCTTTCCTTTTTGCTGGGTGTCTACGCTCTGCAGATTTCTCTAAAAACTGGAGGAATGACACCTCAAATCCCATGGGCTTGAAGGAACTCAAAGACATGGCCTTTTCTGGTTGCCCCTTTTGTTCTTGGACTATGCTAAAGCGGTCCGCACTGTCATCCACTTGGTTGACTTTATTAGTGCCGTTTCTCAAGCTCTCCCTCCGACTCCCTGAAGCAACTATTTTCGGCTCTGTAATGTGCACCTTTCGGGGTCGACCCCTCTTACGTTTGATTACCTCAGATTCTGCCGATTTGGTTTCCGTACTTTCATTGGACAGCTGCTTGGCCTCGAGTAGCTCAGGGCTCTCCACTTTTCTGCAGGTGCGTTTGGAACTCTCAGTCTCTCTTTCCTCACTTTCTGACTCATCTACATCCGAGGTGTCTGTGGTGTCATCCTCAGACTCATTTGCGTCCTTTTGTCTTGAGCGCGGGTACTTCTTGCAGAATATGAAACCACTTCTCCGCTCCTCTATGTATCGCTCGGTAAGACCATGAGAAGCATAGTGTCTCAGTACGTTCCGTTCAGAGCTCATAACAGAATCACAGCCCTTCAGCATGCAAGGGTATTGCAAGGCAAATTTCTTGGTGCACATCCCGGAGGCTTCCTCTAGGGATTTCAGGGAGGGCTTTCCGAAACTGGTCCAGTGGCATCTTGGCCTTGGATTTCGCCTTTTGTTGCTCCCCTTTTGCCTGTGTTTTTGGTTCTCTCTGTTCTCTTTCCCACCATTTGTTTTAACTCCAGTGATTTTTAACTCCTTTGATCTCTTCGCAGCCTGTTGCTCTCTTTCACGCCTTTTCTGTTTCCGCATCATGAGCTTGTACAAATCCTGGTGTTTATTCATGATGTGCCGCACAACGTTTGAACGTGATGAATAGACACGGTCACAGCCAGCATACTCACACTGGAAAGTTTCTTCTACGCCATCAGCCTTGGATACCTTTGCAATCTTGTGATCTTCTTTAATATGCCCAATGTATCTCTGGAAATCACAGAAAGATGATGTACATTCTGGCTGATCACACTGGAACCTCTGGAAATTAATCTTGGACATCAGTGCATCGGCTTTGTCCAGGGAAAACTCATGAAGCTGGAGGTAGTGTTGCAACAGGCCGGTTATTTGTGGGAAAATCCTCGAACAGTCTTTAACCTGACAGCGGAACTCGCTAATCCTTTCCACTTCGTCCTCCCCCTCACGACTGATATCCTCACTGTGGTCAGTATCCTCTGTGTCAAATTTTGGCAGAGCAGAGTGATGCACAGCCTTGTAATGAAGGATGAGATTTTGCTGGATGGTGAAAGCAGCAACACATCCCTCGTGAACACAGCGGTATGGTCTATAGGGGCTGAAAGCATCTTCCACTTCATTGTTTTCCACCTTTTTCTCTTTAGTTTTTTGTGGGCTTTCAATTTGGGATTTTACCGTTGTGGGTTGATTAAGTTTAGGAGCCATTTTTTCAATAGGGGAACTAGTCTCAGCTCGACTGGAACTTGCTTGAGGAGACACTGATGCAGCTAATCTCACAGAGGCTCTTGCAGGTCTTCTCAGCTGCCTCTCTAAGCATGGGCCAGCTGCACATGAATGTTGTACATTAGGAGACTGGCCTACATTACTCATCTGTTGAGCTGAGGTCTGCTCTTTAAAAGAACAAGAAACATAGTCCTTTGTTATTGCTTTTTGTTTATGCCCTGTATTTTGTTCAGAAGGTAAATGTAATTGTTCTTGCCTTTTGTCTATAATTGTTTTAGACGTTGCATAGTTTAGAGGGACATTCTGGGAACGGGATGGATTCATTCTACAGATGCCATTTTGACTACTGCTCAATTCCTTCTCAAGAATATCTTTATCTGCCTTTTTGTTAGACCAAAAGCGCACCTTCTGCTTGACAAACTCCTCTCGTGACATTTTGTGAACCGACTCGCAATGCACTCTGAGATTTGTGTTTCTGGTGAATGTCTTCCTGCATATTGGACAACAATAAGGAGAAAACTTTGCTGGGCTTTTCTTTAGTTCTGTAATCATATCATTAGTGTAGCTATGTACCCTGATAAGGTGTTTGAACAGCGCTTCCTTCGTCATAGCCCCATACTTGCAACCCTCTTCTTCACACAAGAATGGTTTTGAGATGTTTTCCAAAATATCAATTTCATTTGTTCTCTCTACATCTACAGTTTTCAAAGATTCAACATTATTTGGGAGTTCTTCGTTGCAACCAGAAACATTCGGAGGGGAACAGCTATCTACAGAAGACTGATCTTCAATGGTTTCCTTATCTAGATCCAATCTCTGTAGTGCTTTCTGAATTTCCATCACTGTTTCATCACCAGCAGACAAAGCAGGGCTCTCATCTTTATTATTTTTCATAGGTTCCCCTAATACTAATTTTTCACAAACCACTGAAGAACCCTCTGCCAGTTCGGTGCAACTTTGCATAGGCAATGTTCCATCAGTCTGGGAAGGGGGTGCAGTGGTTGTTCCCCCACTGCTAGATTGGGCTTTGCAGTCATTGTTAGTCTTCTGAATTACCATAGAAATGCCGGTGCTCTGGCAGCTTTCTGCAACTTGAGGAACACCAGATAAATCAGGACCAGTGCTTGCATCAGTAACTGGTTCTTCATAAACATTGCCCCTTCTGAGAATATCCCCAGCTAAAATCTGATCGCGTAATTTTTTCTTTATGTTCTCATCACAGTTTTTGTTTTGATTAAAGTCCAGGGGGTTCCTCAGCTTCAGTAAAAATTGCTGAACATCAGGTGAGGTTAACTGTGGTGATGGATTTCTTGTCAGATTTTCAGCAAGACTGGAAATGGTGGCCAGCAGAGTATCATTTGATAGCCCAAACCTCTGGGATTTCCCAGCATTCTCCTTTAGCTCTCTCATTTTGCTCAATGCTTCAGCTCTTAGGATTTCATTTAGATGATCTGTGGGATAGCCATTTTCTAAACTGGCATTTTGTACTAGTACCGAAGGGAGAGGTTGAGACAAAAGACTGCTCTCCAGCTGCGGTTCTTCGGACTTGTTGAAACCCTCCTCACCGTATTCTTTTTCTGTCTTGAAATTAAGATTCCCTGTGTGCTGTATGACTGTGCTCTCTGGCAAACGGTCATCGGATGAGTATGACTCACAGGGTTTGTGGAATGTCCCTTGAGCAAACTGAGAGGACTCAAAAATGGAATGGCTTCGAATGGGGAGTTTATCAAAACATTGCAGGGATTCACCATCTTTTCTACCCTCACATATTAAAGTATTAGCTTGTGTTAAAGTGACATTGGGAGAGCGCTCCTGTTCCATAGCACCACTGAATGACTGCGCTGGCTGGTCCTCACAATGCATGTTTGGATTTATAGTTGAAGCTGCTGGTTGGTTATAGACATCAGTAGTCTGTGGAGACTTGTGACCAGTCAAGCCAGTCTGAGTAAGATCTTTACAAAGGGATCGCTTTGATAAATGACCCCCGAGTGATTTGGGGCTTTGGAATTCTCTAAAGCATCTACAACATAGATACTTCCCATCCTTAAAAATAGCTGGCCATTTAGATCTTTTGCTAGGTTTCACTTTTTTCATTTGTGGGGTCGTGCCTTGTCCTGAAATATTACTACTTTCTAAGGATTCAACATCAACTCTGGAAAGTAAGGCTTCTCCCATGGATGAGATACTCATTTGTGAATGAGCCGTTTTTTCTGAAGTGATCAAACCTAAAGATGAACCACTTTGCAACTGCAATGGCAATACAGGACTTGCTGAATTGCCTGGTTGATCTTCCAAAATGTCTTTTGCACCATCAAGGACATTTTTAACAGCCGATACCAGGTCAGACCTGCCTACTGCATGCTTATTAGGTGATGTGGTGTGATTGGATGAGGAAATATTTATCAATCCTTCATCTGTTTTCTGGGGAGGTGCAGCAAAAGATACACTGGTAGAGAACTGAGACGGACAGGAACTTTCACCTAACAAGAGGGCAGATAGCTGTGAGTCCTGGTCCATGGGTGACTGGAAGATAGAATTAGTACTTCTACTGTTAGTGGTCTGAAAAGCAGGCCCACTGTTATTCATTGAAGACCCTCCATCTACTGAATTGAATGTTATTCCAGAATTAACATTGTCAGCCTGCTTTAAACAGAAAACTGGATCTGCATTTGTCTGAATCTTACTCTGCCAAGTTCCACTGCAAATCTGAGTTGTCACAAATGAGTTAGTATCATGAGCAGCTGAAATCTTATCTACACCTGATATTCCATTATAAATTGGATTCACTGTACCTGATGTGTGAGCAGAGCTCACCTGTGAGGGATAGCCAGCATGAGATTTGTTAATTTCAGAAGACAAAACATGACTATCAACAGACTGATGTTCTTGGGGCAAACGCACTGAAGGGTGGTTGGTCTGACGGGAATTTTCAGAATGGTTCCCAATAAGTAAAGGCAGAAGTGAGCTATTAGCAATGTCAGCCTGCATTGGTCCAGTCCGGGTAAGTGCAGCTGCACTATGAGGATGTCCAGGCTGAGAAGGCAATACAGCATTCATGACATTTTCTGCCAACTTTCCAGGAGAAGCGGGTGGATTTTTACAACTGGTTGCATATGGCATCTGTTGGTTTGTGATGCTCTGAGCATCTGTTACAGGAAGTACTTTCTTTCCTCTTACAGGCCGCACCCTTGTAGGGCCTTTTGAGACTTTACTGTTCTCCTTTGCCAATTTCCACTGTACATAGAACTCAGGATGCGCCGTTTTCATATGCTTATTGACGCTTTTTGTGCAGCTGTAATTCCGAGAACATGTCTCAAATAGGCAGTAGTGCCTCTCCTTTGCCCCCTCAGGTGCAGCAAGATCACTACTGGATTGATGAGAAATATTACCTATTGTCTTGTCCCTGACAGCCAGGCCTGTATCAAGCTGAGCAGAAACCGCTGTAGCCACAACAGATTTGGCAGCAGCAGAATTCAAATTAGACATACTGGGAGGGATCTGCTGTACAACTAGTTTTTTGTCAAATGTGCACAACTGGTTTGCTGGTCCTGAGCCTATGCAGTCATAAGTGTTTTGACTTACATGATGGGCAAATTCAAGAGGTTCACTTTTACAGGAGACACTACAGGAGGTTACAGGATGATTCCATTCACATGAATATAGCTTTGGGTCCTGCAAATCTGTTTGAGTTTGACTGCAGGACCAATCTAGTGACTGAGTGGGTAAAAAATCCTGATTACTTTGATCTGAAGTAGAGAATAAAACTGGATTCTGAGCGTGAGGCTGCTGAAGATCTAGGGCAGACGGGGCCTGAAAATTCTGGGTGATGGTCTGATTCAGAGTACAAGCTTGACCCTGCGAGTCTACTTCCATTAGATTATGATGAGAAGATGGTAATATATTCTCCAACTCTGGTTGCTCTGAGTGAGACACATACAAGTTCCCTGAAGACTGAACCATAGGATCATCAGAATTTAATATCTGTTGTTGAGGTTCAGCACCTGGCTGAACCTTTACAGAAATATTGTGCTCAACCCCGCACGTGGAACTACTCGTTGTGTTCAGCATACTCTCAACCGAGTGTTTTATCTTGATAGGGCTGGCTTCCCGAGTCACCAACTCATTGGTTGAACTGGATGAAAGTGGCTGCACGGCACTTTGCAAGGAGTGATCCTCATCATTTGAAAGCAATGTATTCATAGAAGGGCAGTTTACCTCCTGGTCAAGTTGGATTTGAATTGGTGCTTCAGTTTTCACATCCGCCAACACCCAAGTTTTCTCCTCAGTAACAAGGAGATCCTGTTTTGTGACATGGTCTTCCTGATGCAAATCCAGCTGCGACTTGGCATGAAATATCTTACCACAGCCAGAAACTTTACAAGTGAATGTGTTGTAATGCCGTGCTTCGTGATCATACAGCATGTAGGCTTCGGTGAAAATCTTTCCACAGTTTGGAAACAAGCACTTCGCTTTAAAGGTAGTATGCTCCTTCCTGTGCATGAGCAGCTCAGTGTTGGAGAGGAACCTGGCCTTGCAGTTCAGCTGCACACAAATGTAAGGCTTGTCACTGCAGTGCATTTGTAAGTGATCGTTGAGGTGGGCAATGCTGACAAACTGCCGACGGCAAAAATTACACACAACCTTTTTGCTTTGTATTTCAAGAAAACATTTAGCTTCTTCATTATTGCCATGGGTTTTCACATGGGCCATCATGTTTCTGAAGAACTTGAAACCCTTTTGACAGTTTGTAACAGGGCAAAAGTGCTCCATGCTCTGTTCTTCCTCAAAAGTTTCAATCACAGACTCTGTTTTCAGGCTGGAAGCAGGGTCAGAAATTGTTTTTTTAGAAGTTGCCAAAACCCTACTTGTTTTCATGGCAGCAAGTCGCTCTTTGCAGGACTGTTTCACATGCGATGCCACATGTGGAATGAGCTGCTCCTTGGAATTAAAGTTTGTAGTGCATATTGGACAGCTGTAAACCCCATCACTATAATGCTTCTGCGCATGTCGAACGATCCTATGTCCAAGAAACTCCTTGTCGCAGAGCACGCAATACTGAACATAAGCTTGCCAGTTCCTGAATCTTGCAGATATAAATCCTTTCTCTCTCAGTTTCTTGATTTCCCTCTTTTTCAGTCTTTCATCCTCAATTTCATTCAATTGGTTCATAGTGTCCAGAAAACAGTCCGTTGGGTCTTTGAAGTCGTCATGACTTTCGCCTCCCTCCTCATCACCATCAGTCTCATCCAGGTTTTTGCTGTCGTTGAGCTTGTCGATGGAAGACACAATGGATGACTGCTCACCCATGAGCACCAAGCAGTGATGTTTCAGAGCCTTCCAGTCCAAGAATTCTGGATCAAAAGGCCACAGGGTCTTAAAGACCAAAAAAAGCTCACAGCGCAGGGAATACGGCACTGGGGAGTTGTTCTCGTCCTGCTTCTGGTCAGGCTCATTGTAGAGTGCTTCTACTGCATAGTAGGAGTCCACTGTAGGCTCCAGAAGGAACTCCGTCAGCTGGCATGCTCGTTTCACTTCCAGGTCAGTGGGCAGCAAACAGGAGATGGTTTTGCATATGGTGGCCTTCACATTTCCCTCATTGCTGGATGCCATTCGCAGGGCTTGAATGCACATTTCAATGCACACAGGTAGACCCTCATCTTGCAGCTGTGAAGCAAATGCAAACCAATGAAAAAATTCTGAATATGAGTCAAAGGAGGTTTAGTTCATAGAATTTAGTATTAGTGCCAGGATGCTGGGCTCTAAGAAGGAATTCAGCATTCTAAAAAGCTGTATTTAGAACAAAATTATTTTTAAAAAATAAATTTTTGTATGAAAAAATATATATACAATTTTAATCATTTTAAATGAAATAACTACTCTCCATACGAAATACAGGACCGGGTATGGTTCTCTGCACAATAGCTTTTCTGCATAACCATCACCGTACTTATCTCAAAAAACATATTCACAATTCAAGTAAATGCCCGATTTTATTACAGTAAAATTATAACTAATTGTTGAGTCCTGCACACAATCACCAGGCTCCATACATAATTTGAGAATGGAAAGAAATTATTAGAAATACAAATTCAAATAATGTACCAAATACGTTAAATGAACTTGCAAACATACAAACAGACCTGTACCAAAACTGGCTGTTATGTGACCAGAAAAATTTTATCCAAGAGGCTCACCTCGGCCTGAACAACTTTGATAAGGAAGAGGATGTGGTAGACAGTTTTAGACAGTCGCGACAACCGACGGCATCGGTCCAGGAACACCTGCGCCGATGGTTCTACCCGCTTCAGCAGTTTGCTCCAGAAGAGAGTCAGTTCCCTGTACGGAGGAGAAGTTATCACTGATACTGTCTACAATGCCAATTAAAAACGTATCTATAAATCACGTGAAAAAAATTATTTCTCTTAATGCAACTATCATGAGAGAGATGTGCGAGGGCGGAAATAAGGACACACCAAGCACAGTAAACATCACTCTGGAGAAGCTGGCGGGCGAGGAAGGCGGAGCACAAACTGAGGGCTCCTCGGTCATCTCCGTCCGACTCTAGGTTACAGACCATCTCCAGTACCTCTTTACAGTCCACCTCAGAAATCTGCCACAGAGAATACAGAACCAACAATTACACAAACTACAGTTGATGGATAAAGACTCAATATACTATATACAACTGCAATGCGCAGTATAGTGGCTAAAAGAACTGGGCTTGCAAATCAAGAGGTCGCAGGATCGAATCTCAGCCAGTGCACTGCTAAAACACTTAGTAGGTTTGTGTACCGAAACTGGGTACCGCTTGCGTCCCCAGACAGCCAGTGGCTACTGGACCGAATCTCAACGCAGATTTTGGTGCCATTTTAAAATGCATAGCACCAGAATATACACCATTTTCCATTTCCCTCTGGTGCCTTGAAACGAAAGTTACAGGCAACAGAAGCATTTCCCACCCATGCCTCCAATGCACGCCTTCACTAACGTTACACTCGCTTGGTCGACTACAGCAGGTACCGTTAACAAGATAGCTTGTGAACAAAAGTGAAACGGTATAAATTATAAGTAGGAAGTAAAATTTAAACAATTAAAAAAAACAATGAAATAGTTCCATTTCTTTGCCTTTTCAGTAAAAAGACTTTCTAGAATGTTGTTACTTGCTCTTTATTTTAAAGCAGGTATCAGTTCAGGCACCAATTAGATTTAGTTTTAGCATCGGTATTTGAAAAATCTAAATACACACCCCGTACTTATAAGCAAGGTAATTCAACTGCTATTTAGATATCACTTCAGTATGTACTCATGTAGCATGCATAAATGAAGGCTGCATAAACTACTAAAAATAACAATACTTAATACTATTAACAGGCAGCTTTGTTCTTTTGAAGGGATTACTCACCTTTTGCATTAGCTGTTCTTGCGGTTCAGCAGCACACAGACAGACCAGGTACGTCTGCGTGAAGTTGCCCCTCCCTCCGAACTCAGGATACTCTGCACACTGCTTAGCCAGCAAAGCAGCTTTTTCAAAATGGTTGCTGTTTTTTAGCTGCTTCACACGCAGCTCCAGAAGAACGGGTCCTTCCAGTGCAAGGAATTCATGAACTAAACCGAGAAAAAAGGGATGGCAATCTTGATCTTGTAAATTCATTCTATTCATTTTTCTTCCAAACCTGTTTAAAAGCTTCCGGTTTGCACCAAGCTCACTGAAATGCAATACACTGATGCGCTTCACCATAGTGATAATTACTAGCCAATGTTACACCATGTTGCAGGTTTTTAATTATGTGCACAGCAATAGTTTTCTTTTTAAATAAATTTTTTTTATAAATCTCCCAGTTGAAAATAACAAACTGAACATCTAGGTTGGTCTCATCACTGCAACTTCCTCCATCAATTCAGATTGACACCAGCCATCTCTTCTTTTCACTTTGCAGACCACTAGCTATGCTGTGAAGTCACAGTGTAGGTGGGGTACACTTCATGTGTAGGCTGCTGACAGGTTCCTGAAAGACCAGGTTAGTTTGCAGCCACACAAACTCTCTGACCATAACCCACCCCATGCCCACAGAACACTGCGGAAATTTATGCGGCGCCCTATGGAGCTGTCAGCCAATCAGCAACAACGTGGTCAGGATTCGACTCGCATCTCACAAGTGCACTTCTTTACTGCCTGCCGAACTTTTTTTTTCCAAATGTACCGAGAGAAGCCAAAAATAAAGGCTTAATTCAGGAACCCTGGCCGAACGAACCTTTATCCATCTGGAGTGCGTCATTGGCGAGAATGTGACACAGCGTGCTGTTGGACCACACGCCCCTCTCCTTCGACAGCGCGCACAGCATGCGCAGCTGAGAGTTCCCATTCTGCTGTAGGAGACTGTGGGATGTCTGAAAAGGGAACAAAATCCAGTAATCACAACTTGCCACTGAATGCCGACTCCTCCAACTTTCACAACGGCATGAAAATGCTATTTCTCCTCAATAAATGTTCACAGGAGACATTTGTGATGCCATTTGTGATGTCATTTGCACTGTTTGACATACACTTGGGCTTTCTCAATTTCTTTGTTTTTCTATCAGGTAGCATGAGTCAAACCATAGGAGTGATCTTTGAGAGACAATCCTGAATTTCTTCGATAAATGCATATTAAGGGTTATAATTTCCATCCATCCATCCATTATCTATATGAGCAGGGTCACGTGGGGTGCTAGAGTCTATCCCAGCATACACCCTGACAGGCTGTCAAGCTATCGCAGGGCACACACACCATTCACTCACACCTATGGGCAATTTAGGGTCTCCAATCGGCCTACCTGCATGTCTTTGGACTGTGGGAGGAAACCGGACTACCTGGAGGCAACCCACGCGGACACAGGGAGAACATGCAAACTCCGCATAGAAAAGCCTCAAGCCGAGATTCGAACTCACAACCTTCTTTCTGTGAGGCGACAGTGCTACCCACTGCACCACCATGCCCCCCTATAATTATCCATGTAAAGCATAATTGCATTAATTGTGTCACATTTTGCCAATTTCACTGTCACATTTTACAAGCTGAATAACACCACTACGTAACGGCAGATGGAAATGAGTAACGGAGAAGGTAATCACACGCATGGTTTGAGCCAGTCCTGGTTTAGCCATTTATTGCCAACACATTGTTTCCGCATTGGTTCGAAATGCTACGTAGTACATTTTCATCCCTGCCCGAAGCTGCAGCTAGTGAAGCACATAGTGCCGCTTGTTAGTAGGTTATAGTTATTTACCAAAATAATACCGTTTCTTTTAAGCAGTCAGTTGGCATTTGCTAACTTTTATTACTAAAATAATGGTAAATTCTTATTACGCTGTTTAAGAGATTAGAAATCTGACAACAGCTGATGCCTCCAGGTACATTTACAGAATTAAAATTTTGAAAGCATGTACAACTGTAGATTACCTCGTTAAATGACTTGTTAAACAACCTTCTAGACCCAACAGCATATTTCTGTGAATGTTGGCAGCTCCAACGAAACCGGTCTTTTCAACATTAAAGCTTGGCTCAAAAATGGATTGAATATTCTCCAAGTGTGAATGCAGCCCAACAGTCCAACTGAGGAGAATTGGCTATGTATTCATTTAATAATGTTAACGTCGAAGCTCCGCAGTCTCACTTTTATTTTTCTTTTTTAAACTTTATTTTATTTTAAAATTGAAATTACAAAATTTATTGACACTGTGGAGATAACTACACCAGCGTAGACACGTGCAACTTGACAAGCCTACTTGGGATGGCAGTAATGGGTGCTCACCTGTACTGAGGACTGGAACCTTTCCCACAGTGCACTTGGGACCAGCTCTGTCTGGGCTAGCAAAAGCTCTGCGCAGCTCCTATACCAAAACACAAGAGCACATTTCATTAGGGGCACCCTGGCTCAAAATATCACACGTTCACAAACCGGAGCACACGCACATGTGCACTTAGTGCAGAAAGCCTTTGGGCAGCAGGATATTCAGGCAAAAAAAAAAGAAAAAAAAAAAAAAAAAACTGCAAACATTCACCCCAGCTAAACAATATTAAACCTGCAGACCAGGGCACTCATTTGGTTATACACATTTTTATCTATCAAGTATTTATTTTTATTATTTTAAATGCCAGTGCAATTCGTTCACAATGTCATGGGTAGGTGCTTGCCGCTTCACAGTGCACAGTAATATGAAACCTGCTGGACTATGACGCACCAAGGCCAAGAGTGTGATGTCCGTGTAAGGGTGGTACAAGCACTCACAGTGTTAGACGTTCAAGTATGAGGGGCACGTTTTCACACTCGGAGGACAGGTAGGGGGTGGCTCTCGCGTAGCTTAGTATGGCCTCTGTGTACACCTCCAGCAAAGGCAATGGATCCACGTCCACTTTCCACTGGGCTCCAAACTCCACCAGGACCTAAGAACGAAAGCACACACACGCACACAACCAAGTTGGTACTACAGTATTCATTCACACAGCCTTGTTACAACTTATTTTACTGGGCAGTCACAATGAGACTACCATCTCTTGTAAGTGAGATCTAGTGCATGAAACGCAGCAGCACAGCACCATGTGATGTCATGGTTAGAACAAAGGACTGCCATTGTATCTTTTAGTACTACATTTCAGTCGACAAAAAGGCAAGCAAATATGGAGTTGTAGACTGATAAGCTAAAATGTATAGTCAGCACTATGTGCAGAAACACATTTTTTTTTTTATTTTGACCTGTATCAACCCCTCCCAAAATCCAACAGTGGGTCCCAACTATAGACTGCAGAAAAACTATGCCCCAAGTCACTATGACGTCACCAATTAACTCTCCATGGGCTCAAAGAAAAGCGTTCTTTAATCGTGCAAGTGAAGTTTTTTGGGTGCCAGCATGTTGTGCAGAGACAGCGCAGTAGGGAAAAGGGAGACCCTTATATGGGCATGATGTCCGGCCAAGTCCAGGCCATCCACTAAGCGTATGAGATACAGTCAATCGGCAGTGACAAATTGTCCCCAATTCATCCACACATTTATTCAAATCTTTTCCAAATAACACTATAAATCAACAAATCAGCACATGGGGAGACATGAGATGAAAAAACCAAAAAACATATCGGCCTTGTATTCTGACTAGTGAGCAAGTGAGCAAGACTAGGAATCAGGCTTCAAAAACGAAGCTCGGTTCTGGCCGCTTGATCCAAAACCAGTTTTGGGACCACTGTTCTACACCGACTTGCCTCTACTTAAGTTATCTGCATTCACAACTGGAAGATGAATTAAAGAAATAGCTCTACATTTCAGAGAAGACTTCTTCACAGTGAAATGGGTAATTGGTGTCATCAGTCACTGATCACACACCACATGCCTTCTGTCCAACTAGTGCCTCTAGTGGTGAAATGGCATCACTGTGAAAGTCACTACTGTATGGCAGGGCTGGCTTCTTAGATTCTTGCAGTCAGACAAATCTTTTCTTAGCATTCCGGAATGTACTGCTGGATACAGTAAATCAGCTCAAAATTCAGCTTTGCTACATCCCATCAATGCACATGGCCCGAATCCAAGCTGGTCTATCTAACAGTTCTGACTGGTAGATTGGTATTCCAAAGCTGCGGTACACATTCAAGAGTAGCCTATATGTGCATAACTGGTATGCATAAGAAATCTTCCCTCTGCACAAACCCTACAAATACATACTGAGCCAACACTTAAAACGCATCACACTGCAAAAAGCCCAGAAGTCGCTCTCACTTTTTGATGGTATTGAAAGTCTAACTGTTAGTTCCCCATCCAATATAACTGTGAAAGCCAAGGACACAGCCGCTCCAATGCTACAGTGTTTGATGCTACAGATAGTAGGAAAGTGAATCCTTCTCGAAGCAGGCAGGCTGACCTGGGTCACAGTGGTATCTACGTGTGGATTAACTGGCCCTGCTGGCCGTCGCGGTGCCAGTAATGCAATTGCAAACACAATATCCGCGGATGTAAAAGCAACGCTGTGAAATCGACTGATAGAGACTGTGGAAACCAGAGTGTGACTGTCTTGCGTGTATAACTGTGTGTGTGTGTGCATGTGAGTAACTTAAGGAGTGTGCGTGCAGCCCCGAGCTATGCACAAAAAATGTTCCCAAAGAGAACAGTCTAGTTAAAATGTAGGTTGACATTCAAAAACTCAGTGGCCTAGCCTCACTGAAGCATGGCCTACACTAAACAAAGCAATTTCCATACAATTTGTATCAGTTTCCTCCCCATCCACCCATTAGTGCTTCACCAAACTATTTGTATGGTCTACTTACAACGTGTCTGCGACTCACAGCACGGACTAGCCCTCAGAAACTGCTTTTGTGCAACATCGAAACAGGGCACATACACGCATCGACACTCATATTTACTCATTACATAACAGAAACAAGATCCATCATCGTCCATTGTTGGCCCTTGCTTTGGCAGGTATTTCTCTGTGGTCTAACACATTTTTTTAATCAGTCACTACATTATCCCCATAAAACCAATCACTGCAGTAGATGCTATTGTTCACTGCCGAATGTCACCTAAGTCGACACAGCGTTTGCTTTTAATTTACTTGGAATTGTTTCTTGTGACATGGGCTTTCCTAAATTCAACAATGTGGTTCTTCAGCACCCCCCCCCCCCCCCCATCTATGGGTTTCAATTTACACACAACTTTGGCCACCACACTCTGGACTGATGCAGGGCGGATCTGCACGGCTTACTACATCATAAATTAGGCTCAACACATCAATCACCAGTAGGCTTCCCCATTTCTCAGCTGCAGACGATATGAGAATACGGAACACAGCCTTGAGTGTCATTTGACCATCTTGCTATATGGAAGCTATAGTCCTACTTCTTCTACAATATTCACAATAACACAAATCAGAAATTTAATATTGTACATTTTTTTTGGCGGTCAGCTGACATTCAGGCAAAAAGCATTCAACCGCAAGAAAAAACCAACCAGTGTGTGCCGACCAGTACGGTGTAGCCTAATAGCAGATGTAGCAAGTCTTGCAAGTCTTCTAGCAAGGTTTTTATATCAATTACCATATTTCCAACATTAGAACTGGATCAATCTGTGTTCCTTCGCCAGAAAAAAATTATGCCTGAGACAACACAATAGGTAGCAGAAGGTTGCTCTCCTATTAGTGCAAACTTGCACAGAATTCAGCTAACTTCAGGGGCCTGAGTACATCTGCTCTATTGTAAGCGCAGCAGAATCCTTCAGGGGCCATCGATTACACTGCGGACTACAGCGGAGACACAACTGAATGCAAAATGACCCTATGGCCCAGGAAAAAATAAATAAATAAAGTAATATAATCAATTCACACATTTCAATCGAAGAGAAAATCTAACAATTCTTCTTACTCAGGACACGTTTAAATTGAAAAAATCTGCGCTAGGACAGGTGTAGTATAAAAAAATAAAAGAGCTACCAAGTAGGCCTACAAGGAAACATAAACAGTTTACGAGATGATGGTATACACACATGCACACAGAGACAAAATAAGAGGTACGAACGCATGAATACAGTGCGTGCATACAGACATACGCAAACACATGTGGTAACAGACACGCACAGACACATGCACACTCGCACACCACACGTGTCCAGCCTAGAGGACGTGTGCCGTTTAGCTCGAGGCAACTGGTGTGGAAAGGGCCTCCGGTGGAGACACCCCTTAGGTGTAAGCAATGGCTGAGTGAATAAACTGTTGGCCAAGCCCCATAGTTCTAAAACAGTGGGGTGTGCCCCCTAGGAGGATGTCAAGGTATTGCTAGCCTCGCGAGCCAGTCTCTTTTTTCACTTCGTTCAACAGAGCCTGGCTGATGCCTTGCCGTTCGAGGCATAAACGAAGGAGGCAACCTTCCCGGGATACTTGTATTTTCCCAACCAATCAGAGTGTTTTGGCCAGGCGTGGTCTGAAACAAGCACCGGAAAACATTACCGGAGGCAAACTTTTCAACAGACCCACATCAGTTTGCCACTATCTGGGGAAAATTATTATATTGATTGTAACAGATTTTTTTAGCAGTTTTTAGCAGATAATTTGGATTAGCTCGATAGCTTTGACCGTTTGACCGCAAGATAACATTGTTTGTATAAATAAACTTTCTGAACAAACAAACGTTATGCTTAAATAAACATTCTGCACACCAAACACTTATCCAAACACTATGCATCGGTTTGTGGTTCTGTAACAATTACCACAGACGCATGGACACAGCTATCCCAAGGAGCATATCTGTCCCTTCCGAAAGGGCAATCAGTGAGGCAAGACAGATTGTAAACAAATTCAAGTCTGAAACCAAAGAATGTGGAGCCAACTCTCTTTCTGAACAAAAACAAAGATTCTTAGTTTGGATATGGCAGTGACGTTTTATTTGTTTATTTGTTTTTATAAAAGTGACTGTGAGAAAGCTGTTGTCAGGTCATGCTGTTGTCTCAGTTTAAGAAATAACAATGAAAAGTTGTTTTCTCCTCAAGTCAGTAAAAGGTTAGGCTATATCTGTTTATTCAAACAAGTTTTACATGGCGGTAGTTTTCACAGAGAAATTTGAGTGATCAATGAAGTAATTACAATAGGCTATTTAAAATTGTATGGCTTAGCCTCGCACCACCATGGAACTCTAAATGTTAACGGAACATGTCTTAACCGAATACTTCAACTGAATACATTGTTCTTTTAATATTTCTTCTAGTTTCACAGGTTTAGGAATGGCAACTGCTTAAAATCATTTGTCTCCATGACAGCATGGAAACTTTTCCAGCAAAAACGAAGCAGTTAGGTCTCTCCTCGAGTTAGTAACAAGTTCTGTTCAAATAACACAGTTTACTTGCCAGTAGTTTCCACTGCATTTAATAATTCTTTAACAGAATACGATATGGTTTTAATGAGATTTTTTGTGTTTGTGGTGACTATAATGCCTCTGGTGCAAATGAAAACTACAGGATCTTAACCTAGACATATTTCAACACAGAACTGCTGAATGCATTTTCAATTAAAGTGATAAAAATGTAAATATTATGGATAATTTTGTCCATATATATCGATTCCTCAATTTTTTTCATTCCATCCCTAGGCAAGTAGCCTATATCTTGTATCTTGCAAGGACGTACAGCTTCTGATGATGGGATTTGTTTTTTTCCCAAATCACATGGAAGCTGCAAGGTCCTTGCTGCTGATTGGCTGTCTTATCAGCATCCAATAGATATAGTAATTTTTTTTTTTTTTCCTGGAAGCATTTCACATGGCTGCTGATTTGGTAGTTTACTACCACATCATGTATGATAAAAGAAAAAAAAAGACAAAATATCACCTATACAGGCGGTTCACTTAAAAAATAAAAACCCACATTTGATATATCGTGCAACCTTACCAGGCAGAAAAGCTGCTGGGTCTCAAACAAAATGAGACATTGTCTGAAGTAATTACCGTAAAACAATTTAATCAAAACAAGACCCCTGAACAAAGTGTGAGACTCTTCTCTGAAGGTTGTTTCTGTGAGGCTAGATGACTCTCCTGAGGGAAAGTGTTGTCCCAAGTGCGTGAGCTCAGAAAGGAAATTCAGATTTTTTTTGGAGGAGGAAAGCATGGGCAGCATTGCCAGCAAGCTTAGTAATATGCTATGTCTAATGAAACTGGCCTCTCAGTGACATATTTGCAAAGAAAATGAATTCAGTCTGAAGCTCCGGGGCAAAGATAAACACCGCACCAGACGGACAAGGTCAACTAGCACAAAAGCTGGAGATGTGGGGCAGGAGAATTGACCAAGAAAATACACAATGCCCTCCAAAGGTATGGGAACAGTGAAGAGAAATTTTGAATTTTTTTGCGATATACATAAGGCATTTAGATTTAAGATCAAAAGTTGAATACGAGAAAAAAGTGTAGACGATCGGCTTTTAGTATTTGGATGCATAGCCTAGCCTATATGTTTTACCATTTTACAGAAAGCTACTTATCTGTTCAATCCCTCCCACTTTCAGCAGGGAAAAACAAAGTTAATGAATTAACTTAAATGTAAATCAATGCAGCAACTGTACGGTTTTTCCTGACTCAAAATAGGCTTAGGTGGTGACTTTGTGACAGCGACCATTTCCTATTCATACCATTGCAGACATCGCATATTTGCATAAACCAATAGCGCATATTTCAGATATTTTCATTATGTCCAATTACATTGGATAACGATTTACAAATATACATTAAATAAAGATAAAGACACAAAACTACAAAAATCTAGGAAGGTTAGCGGCTTCTGTTGAAAATCACGTCGATAGTGGACACCTGAGTGGCATGCATGGTCGTCAGTCCTCAGTCTTTTACGCAATTAAGCGTATTCTACAGTCGATAATTTTGCATGTTTAAGGTTGTACGTAAACTTGAAAGCAGTCAAACCTTTAAAAACTTGAAATGTGGTATCAGTCACAACAAAATTGTACCAATACATTCATGTCCCATTTCTAATCATTTTATCGGTTATTTGCACGATTTCTCCTACACACAGCTTAGACAGCTTGAAAAAACACACAAGCAGCCCATCTAAGACATTTCATTAAGTAAAACCCAGGCTCAACGGGATTGAATTCAGGCGACTGATTTGGCGAGTCCAAAACTTTCTACTTTCCAGTGTGTTTGCGGTCACTTTTGCTGCAGGATGATACACCAGGTGATGAGTTGAAGAATTTATTTAGCTATACATAGTCAGTCTCTCAGTACACTCCGAATTCATCCTAATGCTGCCATCCTTCGTTACATCATCGATAAAGAGCCTATTTCAGAAGCAGCCATACATGCCCAAGCCAGGACATTACCTCCTCCACATTTCACAGGTGGGGGAGGGGCGGCCGCCTTGAATCATGGGCTATTGCTTCCTTTCTCCACACTTTTTCCTTTCCATCATCGAGATAAAGTTTTATTTTGGTCTCATCTGTCCATAAAACTTTGTTCCGGAAGTCTTCTTGCTTATCTCTATATTTTTTGGCAAATTCTAATCTGGCCTTTTAATTTTAGATGATGAGGTTTGCTTCTTGCCTCTATAATTCTGCTCTCAGTCTTCTGTGTATGGTGGCATGTGATATTTTCACCCCAACCCCCTGGAGACTGCTGGTGATGTCACTGACTGTTGTTTTAGGATTTTCTTCATAGCTAGGATTTGTGTGTCATCAACAGTGGTTGTCTTCCTTGGCCAACCTGTATGGTGTTTATTTCTACCAGTAGTTTCATTCTTTTCCCAAGACTTTCCAAACTAACTGCTGTTCTTGCTATACCCAGTTTCTGTGCTGTCATTCTTAATGAATTCTTCTGTCCAATCACCTACAGTTTTTTCAGCCTTAGTTAGTTCTCTGATCTTCATGATGGTGTGTCTTCTGACTCCAAATGTAATCTCCACAGATGAAAACAAAAGCTAACACCAAGACCAGACACTCACTCTGTGTGAACTATCCATGTAAAAGGAAACAACCGAGCAAGAGTTAACATCCATCAGTAATCCATTAACGTACTTTTGCACAGCTGAAAATGGGGAGGGACTCAACACAAAAACAGCTGTTTCTGTAAAATCTTAAAACACATACACTGAGCATCTATATTTGTCTCAATCATCTTTTGATCTCAAATCCAAATGCCTTAAGTATGCACCAAAAATAACACATTTCACTCCACCATTCCCATGCTTTTTGGAGGGCACTGCAGATGCATTTGAGAATCAGAGTGAAACCACTGAGCTCACAGAGCAGTGATCCCATCCCTTAGAGCACTTCTCAGTGGACAGTTTCAAAAATCCTACCTAAAAATACTTCAAAAAAATAATTGGCAATCTAGTCCAACTTTCATAAAATTTGCTGTGTTTCTGTGCATAGTGCATAACAACCTATTATTGTTAGGTGCTATACACTGAAACAATCACTAATCTCCAGGTGCACAGTAGTAAAAAAAATATATATAATTTTACTAAATACTGCCCCAACGGCAAGACATTGGTGACGAATAGCATCCACCGCTCAGCTTTGCTATTCTCTCAAAGCAAAAAATTTTTTTTTAAAAAGACTCAATAAAACACGCTAAACATCTACTATAATTAATACAAAATGTACCTAATTATGCCTAATCTTATTTTATTTAACCGTTTTGCCTACGTTAAAATTAACAGTTCTTCACCTACTCTCATTTATGCGTTTCTTTGTCATATCAGTGCTTCAATGAGGCAGCGGCCACATGCCCATTGCCCAGGATACCCTGCATTTCAGCCCGAATGCCATTTTTAAAAGAAGTATATGCACAGTCATTTGTGCCTTGCCCTCTGGAGCACTCATATTTATATATATATATATATATATATATATATATATATATATAAAGTCTAAGTACCTGCCCCCGCTCATGGCAAAAATTCTCAGCCGCTTTTTACAGCGTCAAACTGACACAGTTTGGCAACATTTTCACATGGTATTTCAATTAGGCCTACTTAACAGTGAAATGTGTTTTTTTTAAACTGTCTACATCGCGATATTTAGTAATGCTGATGAACAACTACTATGAAGAGGATTCGGATCTTCAGTGATGAATGTTTTTTGTTATCGATTAGCTAAGCAGTAGCTACAAAGAAGAACCCTACAAAGGCACTGCAATAGGTTTTGGTCATTCATATAAAGTAAAATCATTTTATGTATATTGATATTTTACATAAAATAATTTTGATCACTTTAATAAAATGTATTTGATATAAAATGCATTTATATAAGACATTACAAATACAACCTAAAAAAGTGTTGTTGTTACGTATTACTAAAACGTTACTAAGTATCTAGTAGCACGTGGAGGAGCATTACTAGCTAAAAAGAAAAAATAGTAGCCTAAACATGTCTTCTAGGGCATATATGGTAGGGTATTTATGTAGTGACAATAACTAGCAAATTCTTCTATAAATATAGTCATAAACATTTTCCATGCAGACTCAATACATCAATATTCATTAGCCGAGAAACCCTTAACTATAAAGGACTTCCATCTTCCATGCATGTGATAGCCAATTCAGTGAACCAGCTAGCTACTTATCTTGGCTTTATGACAAGTATGGGTCAGCAGCACCCTACAGCAGAAGGACCAAAAGAACAAAAGCTTAGCCCTGGCTACAGGGTCGAAACCAACCTTCCTCTCTAGCAAGCCAACTCGTTATTATCTTGCAGTTCACAAAGGCACACATTAAACAATACACAACGTTTAACAAGCTAGCCAGCTAGCTTATCCAAGAAAACATTCTGCCAGCAGGATAACGTTACACATACTTTATTCTGAATTAGATAAATAACGAATCCAAACAACTTCTGTGGTTAACGTTGGCTAACGTTACCAATCATGAAGGGCAGGGACAGTAGGCTAAATAAATCTATTTTATTTTGTTTAGTTTGCAACCAACTAAGCCATGGACTGTATATACATCCACTTTAGTTTACAACCAACTTTGAAAAGCATATACATTACGTGAGCGAGCTTGGACGACTAATCACTGCTGTTAAAGAAAACAATCCACACAGTAACTAAACAGTAGTGCTAGGTAGGAAACCTATATAACTATAGGCTATAACTAGCTAGATAAAGTGCACCAGCAATGCTGCCCCCCAGGAAACAAATCGAGTATGCCTATTCCCTTTGCCATAGCTATTTCCCAACGATATCAAATCGTAATATTTCATACATGGGCACACACTGGTTAAATTAGCATAGTTAGCATCATTAGCCATTTATGGCTGACTTAGTCTGTGCTAACATTCGCTGAACTAGCCGACTGGCAAACGAATATCCACTGCGCACATAATTTCCCCCAGGGCTTTCAGTACAAAAAAATAGGAATGCTGGATACTAGTTCAAGAATAAGCACACAAAACAATCAATGTCCAGCAAGCTGAGCTACAACCGATAACAAATAACCAAAATGAAGCAAAAACAGCTTGCTCGCCAACTGTACCACGACAGCTGGCTAGCTAGCCAGATAAAATCGCCTACTGTGCACACACAGAGAACGAGAAAGGTCTCGACTAACCTCACAAAATTTCTGGCAATACTCAGTGGCAGAATGAAAGGGAGACTCCGGACTGTCCTTCAGTGCAGTGTCCAATTCTTGAAGTCGTTCTCTTAGAGACAAAATCGTTTTTTCTGTACCGATTTTCGTTCCCCTTTCTCGTTCAGCCTCCTCGTCCGCCATCTTCACTTCTAATTCCGCCGCGTACGCACACTGTCATGTGACCTCATTCGTTCACGTTCACGTACTGTGGGATTCGGCGACGACTTTTACTGTTGTTGCTTTGCGTCAAGATAGTTCGAACATTTTATATATTTACCGTCTGTGGCAAAAATGTCTAGATTTTGTGATATTATTACATAATAGTATTTATTGCAGGTTTATGTAGTATTATCGTGAAAACCCCCATGTTGTTGAAGGCATGAGGTTTTCACCCTTTTCTTTCGGCTGACTGTCGATATCAGACGATTGTGTATGTTACACCCAGTGTTCAAATATTAGATTAAACTAAGGCATGAGAAGCATGCCTGTGGGAACCAGTACACCAGTGTCGGTAGAACTAAAAGATGCAACTTCTTTTTCAAGCTGATATAAGACCACAAAAATTTTGGCCATTTTTGGCTGTGATTTTGGATGCTCCATGTGATAGCATGGATCCTGAATACATACAGCATAACTTCAGTCCATGTTGAGCTGTAACTCATCCCTCGTTAATTTACATCTGACATTACAGTGTTTGCCTAAGATTAAAAACTTAAAAGAACATTAAAGCTCATTTAGTATTTCTTATGTAAAATGTATTCTGAGTAATGTTATTTAAAAGTGTCTAGTGAATCATTGAGGGGAACAATAGCATTTCCCCCATCTTGCTCTGACAAGGCCAAATTGTATGTGTTTCAAAGACCCTTTTGCTATTATGCAACTAAATGAGCAATGTGTTTTGAAACACTTTGAACACAGTGCTTCAAACTCGCTGGTGCCAGTTCAAAAATCCCTCTGGGATTTTTAACGTGTTATTTTAACTGCTCAGCTTGGGATAAAGAATCAAAGCAGATACACAGGGATGCTTTTTGGCAGGGGTACTGGGGCTACTGGTATGGCCAGGAATTTGACAGGAGGGGGAATCATTGTCTGGTGTAGCCTATGTAATTTTGCACTTTTGAAAAAAAAGTCTGGTGAAGTGATACAGTGCAAATACAGAACACATTGTGAGGGTGTTTGGTGTGAGCATCACCTGGGGGTCTGAGATGGCTCAAACAAAGAAACCCCACTCCAGCACACACATTGTACCCTCCTACATCTCACATTTTGATTTTGATTTAATCTATAAGCACTATATTTCAGAATCAGAATCAGAATCAGAATCAGGTTTTATTGCCAAGTAGGTTTTCACATACGAGGAATTTGTTTTGGTCAACACACCGAGGCAGCCATCCGCGGCGCCATCTTATTAGATGAGAAATGAGAGAACAGGAGGAAGGAGTAGGAAAAAAACAGTCCTTTCAATGAAACGAGAGGGCACTCGTTTCATTGAAACGAAGAAAAACCTCAGCACATAGCAACATCATAAAAACATTACAAACATTACAACAAAACTCGAAGACTTGCACATGTGGTAGGGGGTAGGGTGTCGGGGAGGGGAAGTATCGCAGCACAGACACTGGGGGGAGCGCGCAGCCGCTCAGGCGCATCGCATCAACCCTCAGCAGACTGCTGAGGTTACTGTCAGGCCACAGTAGATAAAAGTGTCCCGATTGTTATTACTGACCCTGATATTTTGTACATTATTTGCCTGAGTTTGCCAACATAGTAGCCCAGCAAATATTTCTGTAAAAACCAAACTTGTCTTTCCCAAACCCCAGCACAACTATGTTTGGCATCTCTACATTATTCATTGTGAGAGGATCCTTTCAAAGATATCTAGTGGTTGGTATGTGACCCCAAACATATTTTCTAAAAAGGGGTAAAACCAGACCTTCTCTAGACCTCCTTAAACATAAATTAATCTCTCGTTAATTAATTAATTTGATTAAAAACATATTTTCAATGTACAAAAATGCCAAGTTAACATATAAAGCACAATATATAAGCACTATAAGTCATTCATTCAAACTGGAAAATCTAGGCCTGCCATTAAAAGTATTGATATCAAAATTATGCCAAATTACAAGAACTTGGCCCTGCGTGTTCAAGCATACAGTACATTAATGGGGAAAACATATGTGTGCATACATTTGTAAGAGTCGAGATTTATTTAATAGGCCTCAGTATGTCAAATGTTTATTAGTATTTATGTATTTATCCGCCCAGCCTTTCTATAGCGTGAATAAGTATGTTTCTTGATATAAATGTCTGTTTGTAAATGTGAAAGTTACATGCTGCTATGGATATGGAAATGTCCCAATGGGGATAATTAAGTATTCTATATAGAATACGTAATTATCCCAATGGGGACATAATTAATTATCCTGTAAAAAACAATATGGCCCCCAAAAAGGTTCCTTTTGTTCCGTTTGTAATATGTAACCAGTAGGCTATTCAACTTTGCTAACGTTAGGCTTCGCTTTGAGTCAAGTCTTGATGGCAAAACATATGGACGCTAGCTAGCTAAGTTAGCTACATTCCCAGTCATTACTTTAGTGACGTTTTTGCAACACGTTTTAATATGAACAGGCTTGCTAAAAAATAATGATCTTAAATCATTTTGTTTTCCTTGTTTTTCATTGCTGGTTTGCTTTTTGGATTATTCAGTTTCTCTATTTCTCTTCTCTCTGCCTCTGTCTCATTTTATGATAGTGTAGGAGCCAAATCTATGTTATTTGATTGTGGCAAACACGCCTGCCACAGGCCACTGAAGTGGCTTTCCTTGGGGCCCTCCAGCACAGAGACACAGGGAGATGATGTTCCAACAGTCCAGATTTATTTTACGAGTGTTTGGCAAGGTGGTACAGCCAAATGAGCAGATCTTAAACCCTGTCATGACAGAGAGCTTCCCGTGTGAGTGGGGATGGCAGATTTAACCTGTGCGCAGTGATTACCTCACTACGCACAGGTGCAGCCACTCCTGTTCCTGGGTCCAATTAGCCTGGCCAATTATCTAATTCTTAACCAATTATCCAATTGGCCAGGTCTAATTAGCTTGACCCAGGGCAGGTGTGGCTGCTTAAACCAGCCATCCCCACACCACATTGATATATAAATATTAACATATAATTTCATTATAGTATCTTAAGTGATAGTGTTCAGACCTATGTTTCTATGGTTTAGATAATTAGCGCATGTCTCTTTAAGAAAGATACTTCTGTGTAAACCTGTCAATCAAATAGTCTGGAAGTCTCCTGGGTTATGTTAGAGAGTGGAGCCGCACGGTTTTTGGACCGTGTGTCAAGTTATTAGTTTAAAGAGAAAAATATTAAATAAAGTCTAGATTTAGTTTTGAGTTATCTATTTCATTTGTGTACTCTTTGTTTTAAATCTTAATTTAATGATTTTAACTCTACAATGATTTTGAGAAATCGGGCCCTGTTCCGTTGCCTTATAAGTTACGTCTAGATAGCTAGCATTTAGCTAGCCAGTTGCATGTTAGCTATGATGTATCACATGTAATGATAGCCAGAGCCGTAGATAGTCTTTTTTTCTCTCTCTCTCTCTGAATATTCTTGAACTTCAGTTACTTACCGGTCAGCTTTATTCAAGTCAAAACTAACATTAACTGTGCTAACAGTTAAGTCATGCATTAACAGTTGGTTAATCACACAAATTAAATTTCACATTTTCATTTCATTTAAGTTAATGTCGATGTTACAGACGATACAATCTGCTCACTCACTCACCGTGTCAAAATGTAGATTGTAACCGTCGGTGACTCTTCTGTCTTCACGTGCCTGGGTTTTAAATATTTTGAACTTTTAGAACCACAAGTGTTCTATTATTTCACAATTGAACCTTTTTTAGAACCCTGAAGGTTCTATTATTTCATGATTGAATCTTTTAAGTACCCTAAAGGTTCTATTATTTTTATGATATAATCTTTTCTGAAATATGGTTCTAAAATACGATTCAAAGAATTTAAAGGTTCTATATAGAACCCCAATGAACCTTTATTTTTTGCAAGGAATATAAAATCACTTTTATTTTCAAATGTTAAAGTTAATATTATCATGATAGGCATATTGAAAGTTTCAGTTTACATATGGCCAAATAAGGAAATGTTCTGGCCAACTAGGAGTAACATTTTAAATATGTTTTCCCATTCTGGAGTCACATGTTCATTTTATTAAGTGTGTAGTTAACTATAATTTGTTGGGTAATGAATGCTTGCAGAAACACTGATAGCCCCACAGGTGAGGCCAGGCAACCTGCCAATGCCTCTCTTGCCTGTTTGGTGAGTGTATAAAGTAGAGATAAAAGTGTCTCAACAGTTCTTCAGGGAGAGATTCTTGACTGTGATGCCCAAATGCTATGCATCGTCAATGTCCTATCTTCTTTCATTTCAAAGTAAACAATTTTAGGGTTACCAAATTTGTTGATTACATGAAAACAGTATGTATACAAATTTGACAACACAATTGGTTCAAAGTGACAAAGTTTTTATTATTGCATTGAAACAGAAGGAGAGAGAACTAATAATTTGGTTTCTGCCAAAATGATACATTTTTTGTTATTTCCCCCAGGTGCCCAGTTGTCGTTCAGGTTGTTGGTGACCTGAGACCTTTGTGTTACTTGTTGCCAGCCATGTCTCTTTCTAGGGTGGAAAATGTTTCAGGAAGAAGTAAAATTAATTAATTCTTATTAGGATTAAAATATTTGTGTTGTTTTTCAGATTTCACTGTATAAGCATGTGCAAAGATGAGTGTTGTTGAGTGACTTAAAAAATTTAATTTAGAAATTTTTCCAGATAAGAGACATTGACATTTGAAGAAAAGAAGAAGAAAAAACAACAACATTTGAAACAAGTAGAAAAAGACACTTTAAAAGAAAGGATTACTGAATTGTTGGTTACTAAAGGAATTTGGTTATGTAACACTGTTAAAATTTTAAAAGAAAGACAGTGCTACTTTAATTAAAAATAAAAATACTTTTGAAAAATGAAATTAAAAGCCACATTCTTAATATTTGTAAGTCCAACAAGTGTCTTTTTTCAACAAATTGTTATATATATTCAATCACACATGGTAAAAGTTGTAAAAGATGCATATGTTTAATGTATGAAGCAACAAAGCAAATGCTACATTAGTGAAAATATTTTTGAGAAAACGGGAGTGAGAAGCTAAATATTTATTCGTTTTAAGAAGAAAAAGGCTTCAGCTGTTGTTCCTTGCAGAAGCTGAAATGTTATGTTAAGTCCTCATCAAAAATGCTAGTACAGGAGCAGGCCACGCCCCCCGAACAGCCCACAGCCCTTGTCATAGCTGTTCTGCAATCAGTCAACAGGAAGCCTGCTAGGCCAATAACAGGTGTTTCTGATGAGACCATTCAGGTGTTTATGGGGAGCTTTGTAATTTTAATGTAATCACATCCTTGTTTGAAATTGGAACTACAGGAAAATTAAAATAAATGCTTACAATTTGGAACCATTTAAACTTAAGACAGAATTTTATTTTCCTGATGATGATTTATGGCTGAGAAATTGCCCAACCAAGCTTGCAAAGCCATACAGTTAATCAGACATTACATAAACGTGCATACACAGACCATTGTTTCTTCTTCATAGTCAGAGACTCCCAAGAAACTTTAACCTAATGGCTGATTGACAGTATCAGCAGTAAGACTACCAGACTGCTAGGCCATGGCATAAACCTTCACTCACAGGTTATCATTTCTTCTTCAGAGGCAATGGCCTCCAATGAATTTAGCATGATGGATGACAACAGAGTGAACAGAAAATCAGCAAGGCCAGGGTTTTCAGTAAGGGGAATAAGAATTAATAAAATAAAATTAGAATTGATATGAGCACAGTTCAAGCCTGTAAGGCCATTATAGTTTTGTCTTCCATCCCCCGCCCACCCTTTAGTAGGTTTTTAAAGAAGTCTGCTCTTACGTAACACAGTAACAGAAACGTATCTTATCAAAAAGCATAGCTTGCATACATGTTCAATTATTCACAGTTGCTTATTTTCTTGCATGAGCTTAGGTTTTTTTAAGGGACAGCCTGTTTCACAGCATTAGGGACTTTTATTTCACAGTTAGGCTTCTTTGGAAGCCACATTTCTGAGGACAGCAGGATTCAGCCTAAAGAGCAAACAGTCTGGATCAGCAGACCCTGAGCCACCAGAGGCAAAAATAAATCTATCTCCAGCTCACCAAACCAGGTTAAGAGGCATTTAACTTTGTTGATATGTTAAACATCTGTGTGTAAGCCTTTGATTTAAATACTTACAGATAGATCTAAATATGTGCTGTCCATCTATAAATTAAACCAGTGGATTTAGAAGCTCCTCAAGGCCTAAGCATTGGGAAAATTATCATCCTGGACGATTTCCTATACATTCTACATGGCATTCTACAAATGTTTTACATTGTAGGCTTTGTGTAAATATGATTACTGCATACAGAATAAATCACACTGACCTAAAAACCTACAGTAGAGCCAGAACCTGTATTGGCTGAGAATGGATCTGGTAAGTATGCCGATTATTAGTAACAGCAGTATTCGTAATTCTTGTGTATTCAAACCTAAAAGGTGTTTTACAACATGAAAATGCTCTTTTATCACGGTTAATAGTGACTCCTTAGCCAATATGGACCTGCTGGCCATATAGACCTGATATTAACGTGTTCCACCACATGATGACGCACACAAACACAAGCAGTGGTTCAACAGAACCAGTGAGTAGGACACTGAACCACATCTCCAGAGATCATCAATAAATTGTACATTGAAATGAACAAATTAGTAAAAAAAATAAATAAATAATATAGATTATAATCTAAATTATTGAGATAGGCAAAGGTCCTAAGAAAATTTGCAAACAAGGAAAGAATTGCAAAAATAGCAAGCATGGAAAAAGAAAATGGAGAAATAACAACAGGCAAGCAATAAATGCTAGAATTGTGTGCAGACTAATGAAACTATATACAAATCTTCCTTACCAAAACCAAAGCTTTTAAGACCAGATAGTTGTGACACAGAAAATGCCCCACTGATTGCAACTTAAGTAGAAAAAGCAATGAAAATAAAGAAGAAAAATGAAGCCACATGAAAGGATGACATCAAAATAGATGTGGAACAACAGTAATAGATTTTACTACAGAAGTGTCCAATTACATCATTAAAAGTCTAAAGGTATCTATAAGCTGGAATGAAGCAAAATATGTAAGAAAGGAGAGCCCAAAGACATCAATAATTATTGTCCTATTAGTCTACTATCTCATCTCTACAAACTCTTTACAAGAATCCTGCAAAACAGACTCGGAAAGATCCTGGATGAAAGGCAGCCATGATAGCATGCAGGATTCAGGAAAATATATTTGACAACAGATCATATAAGTGCTATGAATGAACTCTTTTTAAAAAATGAAACAAATGAAACCTACCACTAAAACCTACCTAAACTATATGCCCAATATCCAATCAACCTCTGTCAACCTCTACGACTAGAAGAAATTAAAGGTAAAAGACTAAAACATACTTTACATGAACGATAAAACAAAAGAAGTAGATACAAGATACAACAGAGGAATAGGTAGATACAAGAATAAAATTAGGCTGATAGTCTTTCAAAAAAGACGAGTCCTTACCCAGTGTGCCTGTTTAAAAATGATACTAAAGAAGCTAAGGATGCCACAAAGAGCTATGGAAAGAAAAATACTTAAAATAAAATTGACAGACAAATTAAGATGCACAGACATTAGGGATATGACCAAAATGCAACATATAGGCCACATTATGAAAGGCAACATCAACTGATGGACAAAGAAAACTACAGAACGGCGACCATGAGAAGGAAAAAGATAAAAAGGAAGAAAGAAGCAGATATGGAGAAATATGTGTCTAAAACACAAAGAGAGCATAACATGGCCATGGAAAGCAAAATAGAAACAACTGGAGAAATTTGGGAGAAGGCTTGTCCTGTAGTAGGCAGACAGCCTAGAGGATAAAATGTTTGAAAACATGCAATAATTATGGCTTTATACTGTTTCTAAGAACTACACTCACAAGATCCATTCTCAGCCAATACTGCTTCTGTTTATACCATTTGTGTTTACAGCATCGCAACATAAAGGAATTAATCTTTACACATATCCTGCAGTTTAAAAGATTTTTAGCTGCTTTAATTAATATAAATAAAAATATG
Source organism: Anguilla anguilla (assembly GCF_013347855.1). Classification (NCBI taxonomy): domain Eukaryota; kingdom Metazoa; phylum Chordata; class Actinopteri; order Anguilliformes; family Anguillidae; genus Anguilla; species Anguilla anguilla. The sequence continues at coordinate 28,388,848 of NC_049201.1, forward strand.
TATATTTAAAGATTGCCAGGCTGTATCTTTTTCAGATGCTTAGGCCTTTAGTAGTTTGAAAATTTGCTGGGTGTCCCTGTATATTTACACTGCACATACAGTTAAATGCAATGAAATTGGGACAGGGACACAATTTTTGTTAATTTGGCTGTACTCCAGTGTATTGGTTTTGAAATAAAACAATGTGTAGAAGGTTAAAGTGCAGTCTTTCAGCTTTACTTGAATAGTATTTATATCCATATTGAGTTCCATTAAGGAATTTAAGCCCTTTTTATATGTAGTGCCCCTCATTTTGGGTGAGAAAATGTAATTGGACAATTGGCTACCCAGCTGTTTCTTGACCAGCAGTGTGTTGTTGCATCATTAATTTATGCACAAGAAAGGTAACAAAAGGTCTAGACCAGATTCTAGATGTGGAATCTGCATTTGAGTATGTTGCTGTTGTCTCTCAAAATGGGGACCAAATAAGTGTCAGTGCCAGTAAAGCATGCCATCATGTGGCTGAAAAATCGATCGGAGAGATGGAGAAAACATTGGGTGTGTCAAAATCAATTGTTTGCATTGTTAGGAAGCAAGAAAGCACTGATGAGCGCAGCATAAGCAGACAACCTGATAGACCACTGAAGACCACTGTAAGGAATGACCAAAGAATACGTTCAATTGTGAAGAAAAACCCCTTTTCAATTATCAAACTGATCAATCTCCAAGATATAAGCATAGATGCAAAAGAAAGGCTATTGAGGGAAGACGACATCAGCATAACCACAGAGTTCTGGATCAAAGTATTGTTGTGGACAGATGCGATGAGTATTAGCTTGTGCAAAAATGATGGAAGGAGGAAGGTGTAGAGAAAGAAACTTCTCATGACCCAAAGCACCCCCATTCCCCCTGCCTGAAACATGGTAGAGGTAGTCTCACAACTTTGGCATGAATGGCTGCCACTGGAATTCTCTTCATTGATGGCATCAAAAGCTGGATGAATTTCGAAGTGTACAGAAATATCTTATCTCCTCAGATTCAACCAAAAATAGAAATGGAATGTCCTTGATGGGCCAAGTCAGTCACCCGTTCTGAATTCAATCAAACATGCGTTTCACTTACTGAAGACAAGACTGAAGGAAAAATTCCCCAGAAACAAAGAGAAACTGAATATGGCTTCAGTACAGGCCTGACACTTTGGCACCAAGCAGTAAGTGTGACTGTTACAGATTATGTTATTTTATCCAATTATTTTTGCTCCCCCAAAATAGGGTGACTATGTATTAAAAGGTCTGCAATTCCTACACAGATCACCAGATATGGATGTAAATACTCCATAATTAAATTTGTCTACACTTCAACTGCATATTCAGTGTTTTATTTTAAATCCAATATGCTAGAGTACAGAGCCAAAACTGTATCAGTAAATTTAAGTCACATAAAGTTACAGGCTTACATATAAATGTGAAACATATTGACAAAGTTAAAAGCCTCTTACGCTGGTTTGGTGAGTCAGGGCAGGATGTTGCCTCCAGTGGCATAAGATTTGCTGACACGTGGACTTGTGCTTGGACCCTTGATGTATGCTGATTAGGGTGAATCTGGGTGTCCTCTGTAACCGCGCTTCCAAAGAAACCTACAACTGTGAAAGAAAAGTGAAAACCCTCTGCATGCATATACATACTTATATACTCACATGAATTTGGCAGTGGGGGGTGGGGGGAGGGGGGTGGGGTGGGAGGTGGACAAAACCATCATGGCCCTTGAGTGGCCTTGACCAGTGCTCAGATAAATTTTTATTAATTATCAATCTTATTCCATAAGATGAAAACCCTAGCCTTGCTGACTTCCTGTTCAAGCTTTTATCAGCCCTAAGGAAAACATGTTTTGGGCCTCTGAAGAAGAAACAATTGTTTGTGTAACAAGGTTTACTTCATGGCCTATGACTCCAGTACTCTTCCTGTGATGCTGTCGCTGGCTATTTGGCAATAACTTATTGGGCATTTCTGTCTATTCAGAAGAAACAGTGGTGTGTGAATGCAGGTTTCTGTAATGTCTCGTTGACCATATGGCCTTTCAAGCCTGAACTGTAGTGGATCAATTATTTGGAGATCATATCAACAAGATAAAAACCTATGAAAAGGGGTGTGGGTTGTTCTGGGGGTGTGGCCTGCTTCTGTGCTAGCATTTTTAATGAGAACTTATAACTGCTCATCATCTGTACGGAATAACAGCTGTAGCCCTCTTTTTCTGGATGAAAGCCATGCAGAATTCATCCAAGATATATAACGAGTGCGCATTTCAATCATTCTTTCTTTCTCAATAAGTATTTTTATCTGTAAGGGTGCATCATTGCTTTTAACTAATATTGGTAAAGCTTGCTTCATGCATTTAAATACACAAATCCTTTATACCTTTTGTTTAAAACTTTCGTCCTTTGCTACTTGTTTCATGTTTTTATTTTTATTTTGCTCACTCTGAACACATTTCTTCTCTAAATTTGTATTTGCATTATACTCAAACCTTATACATAACCATCATCTTTTAGTAACAAATTGTTTTGTAATCCTTTCTTTTTCATTTTAGTTCTTTCTGCCCTCTTTTAGCAAGGTCCTGTGTTACTTATTTCAAATGTTTTCTTCTCAAATATAATTTTTTGCAATATATCTTGTACATCTCAAAATTTCTAAATACAAGTCACTAAAAACGAATTCTTGTACAGGCTTATACACTAACATTTAAAAATCACCAATAGAGCTTAAAAGGCTTAAACAATATATATTTTATAAGTATTTCTAAATTTTTAACTTTTCCCCTTAATCAGTTTAAAATGATAATTAGACAGCATTTCTGTCAGCATTTCAGCGTTTCTAATTTCAATGTCCATTGGGGTTATATGAACTTTCCTTATGAAACATTTACCACCGCGGAAAGAGACATGGCTGGAAACACACCCCTGAAAAAGGTCTAAGATCACCAACCGCCTAAACGGAATACTGGTCACTGGCACCGGGCCAGGTGGGGGTAATCAGAAACATCCATCATTCTTTCAGAAGCCAAATTATTTACCTCTCTTCTAGATCATGTTTTACTACCACTTCTGTGGGATACTTAGAACATTAATATTAATAATTATTACATTAATTACTAATCATATTTTCTATCATAAAAATATCTTTGTGTTGCTCTACGGGCTCTGGAGGCTGGCTGTCTCTCATGTCGCTGCCTTGAGTCCTGATCCACATCCTTTCAATTGAAGGAAAAGAAGAATTCATTTTAGTTTTTGATCAAAGAAATGAGTTAAGGATAAAAAATTAAACATTTTACAAATGCTCGTTGTCAAACCAGGCCAATAATTGGCTAATTCAAACATGAACAAAACTATTAAAATAAGCATGTTGATGCAAATTATCTCAGCACCAGCAATTAAGATGCATCAGCAATTATGCATAATGAAATGAATGCATCACAGTGCTATGCGTAGATACTGAGATAAAGTCAGAAAACTCACCGGTGTTCTTGAAGTGGACTGACAATGACTCTGAGCAACGTCATCTAGAAGTGACAGATAAAAACAAATGACCAGGGAAAAGACAATGTAAGAAATGCAAATCAAATGATAAATGAATCTTAAATTAAAATTTCATGAAAAGTATCAAATCAAAGTATAAGGGACAGACTAGTGACAGGTGTCAGACTGCACCCGCCTGATCAACAACAGTTGCTTGCTTACTATAATACCAGGACTATCCTGCAAACTGACACCTTCCCTGGGTGCCATTGGGGACAGTTTTGTGCTATCGTGAATATCCCAGAATATGGGGTGCTCTCACATTGGAACACGGCTTCTTAGCAGGATGAGCTACTCAGTCGGGCCCAGAACTCACCTTTCTCATAAGAGGGTGCCTGAAATGTCTGAGACAGCTTTTCATTCAGCTCATCCAGCCTGAGAACCAATAAAAGCACAGGCATTCAGATGACCTCAAGTCTACCCTACACGAACGTCTAGCCATTTAGCTCAGCAAAAAGTATAAACCAAGTTTGAGTTTAGAGTTGAGGACCATCCTGTCAATGGCAATAACCAGCTTCTCACTAATTTAATAATTCATCCATTGTCAGTTTTCGTCTCAGCATTTGTCACTATCTCATATCTAAAGAATTCTGTGGTGACTAAACCCACCTCCTCTGTAGGTTGCCCGTCTTTTGCCTTTCCCTGGTCAGCTTTTGGGCACTGTCACGGTAAGCCATCTGGAGGCAAAGGGAGAGGAATTAGCATTCGGCTGCGGTCAGATACATTACATTGCAAACCTGCTCTTAAAAATGTGATTGTGTTAGTCTTACCAGATTATCCTTTGCTTTGCCTTGATAGATCTGTATCTGCAATAAAAACAAAAGAGTTCCAACACTGAACTTCCCTGGATGAATTTGAATAATGTTTCAGGATCTGACTGATTGAATGTAAGTTTGAACAAAAACCATGAAGATGAATACGGAATATAAACTTAAGCACTTGCATAATGTAGTGGTTATGGCTGCAGTGTATCTCCTGTTAATTAGCTCTCACAATGAAACACCGGGGAAAATACATTTGCTGTAATTAGTAATTAAGTCAACAGACGTTTTATGTTGGATATGTATAGTACACTATGCTCATGAAAATCACTAAAAAGAAAGCTGCTTGAAATGGTTACAACCTAAATAAACTGCTACTAAGGACACTAGAATATGAAATAACACTATTATATCAGTATTATTAGTTCTGGAAAATTGGCTCACTTCATTCTTCAGATAACGCTGGCGCTCTTTGGTGACCGTCTTAATCTCCTCTCTATACTCGGCAAATTTCAAATTTGTTTGGGCTGTTCTGGCCTCCTCTTCAACCAGTTTCCTGTAACATAAGAATCCTTGGGATTCAGTACAACTTCTACTGCGCAACTCATTATTTTAGCCCATAATTCATGTTTCTTTCAAATACTGTATCATGTACATGCTTTGATGAGACAAGATTTATTCCACCAAGGCACTGTATTTACATATTGTCTCCAACCAGTTATTGCTGTCTGCAACTACTGTAATGACTGGAGGTAGAAGTTTGACACAGATGCTCGGATGACTGTCAGAATAAATACTGAGATTTCTTTAAATTGTTACTGCAGCTAAAATTGCTAACTCACCTAAATCATGGGAAGGGCACATTTGAGTGTGCAACAGCTGATGCTCATCAAAACTGACCTACGTTCTCTAACGAAGAGTGATTTTTATTCCTACTTCCTCATGACATTTGTGCTTGAAACTCACTGCTGGAAAGTGGTCTCCTTCTCCTGCATCTGGATGGACATCATGTCAAGCTTGTTCTGGAGCGTGTTCATCTCATCTTGGTGTGCTTTACGCTCCTGCTCGATGCTCGACTTCAGCACCATCATCTCCTCAGCCAAATTTGTAGTCATTACTTTGAAAGCCTTGCAAGACTCCTTTTTTGAATGTGGAATTGTGTAAACAGAGATTGATGCATGTTGAGCATTTTATTTATTTTTTCAGACATGACAGATGATAACAGTGCAGCATTATTGACAATGTTGGCACAGCTTCTTACCTTCAGCTCTTCTTTTTCTAATTGGGTTGTGTAAACCAATTTATCTCTGTTCACCAAATGTTCTAGGAGTTCCTTGATCTAAATTGGACAGCAAAGGGGAACACAGTCATGATTACAGTTGGTCCAAAATCTGTTTTATTGCAAGAAATCCAAAACATTAGGCAAGAGTGACAGAAGTACTACAGTAGCATTAGCCGGACTTGGTCACCTCGGCTTTGTGTGAATCTCCTATCTTTTCCCGCTCCATGCTCATTTCCTTTATGTTCAGCTCCAAAGCCTTAATCTTGGAGCTTAATTTAGTTTCTGTCTCTTGGTGAAGGGTCTGCTCCTGGTCCAGTTTCCTGAGAGACAGAGACCACAGGAGGCAGAGACCATGGGGCATTAAGACCTTGACTGCAAAACTCATTATTTTCTGATCATAACTGCTGTACTTTTTAAAAGTCTTGATTTTGTCCCAAAACTAAAAGATATCCTCCATGAAGGTTTGGGAAAAATATGATTTTCTAGTAAAAAGATGCAGTTTCTGGAATGCTGCTTGAGGAGTTAAGACTGTATTTATTAGTTACATTTTCCAGGACATTGAGTATCAGTTGTTTTAATCATTATCATTACAAATAAGATTATAATAACATCATTAGCATGGACTTGATTTTTATGTTAATCACAAAGTTCGTTTTTTCACATTACAGTTTGCTCAATATTTACTGCTGTAAAGTGGTCTCCTTCTCTTGGGCCAGGCTGGTGATCATCTCCAGTTTGTTCTTGAGGGCGTTAATCTCATCCTGATGAGTTTTACGGTCCTGGTCTAGAGTTGTCTTTAGGCGACTCATCTCCTCAGTTGAGGTTGTGGTCTGTACTTGGAAGGCCGTGCAAGATTCCTGTTTTAAACATGAAATTGCGAATGTAGGAACTTCTGCATGGCAAACACTCGACTTTCAGTCAGGACTCACATGAACATTATGTTAGCAAAGCATTATTGACGATGCTGGCACTTGGGCCAAAGGCCCATTTCAGCTTCTTACCCTCAGCTTTTCACTTTCCAATTTGGCAGCGTTAAGCAGTCTTTCCATGTCTGAGGACTGTTCTCTGAGTTCCTTCATCTAAATTGGACAAGGCAAGGAAACTAATTGATTACAGTTTTTCCCAAAACCTACACAGTATGCATAAAAAGTCCATGACAAAATAAATGTGATTCACGTAACAGGAAAAGTACAAATTGAATTAGCTGGACTTATTCACCTGGATCTTGTGTGAATTTTCTGTCTTTTCTCGCTCCATGGTCATTTGAATTATGTCCTGTTGGAAGGCCTTAAGCTTGGAGTTCAAGTTGGTCTCTGTCTCCTGGTGAAGAATCTGCTCCTGAGCCAGTTTCCTGAGAAACAGAGACCCCTGGAGACTGAGACCATGGGGTGTTAAGACCTCAAATGCACAACTCATTGTTTTCTGATCACAACTGCTGTACTTTTAAAATATATTTATTATGTCCCATAACTGAATGTCTCCATCACCAAAAAATTAGAAAAAAAATTACAGTACAAAGATACAGTTACTGTAATTATTCGTAACTAATTTCATCCCTTCATGTATCTTACCAATGTATTTATCATGTATTTACCAATGTCTTTGCAACTAAAATCATTATAAAACCATTGTCCTGAACTTGATTGTTTTCGCTGTCACCTTAAATATTCTCTAAGCTTCAAACTTACTGCTGTAGACTGCCCTCCCTCCGCTGAAGCAGTTTGGCAGTCATCTTCAGCGTGTTGTTGATTATTTCTGCCTCTTTTTCTAAGTTTTTCACCTTCTGTTTTAGTCTGCGGTTCACCTTAGCCGATTTCAAAGTTGTATCTTCATAGGCCTTGCAAGAAGCCTTTTTGAAAAAGAAATTGTGTAAATAGGAATGCCCATAATTATTATTGTTATTATTGTTAATAATATTTTTGTTGTTAATTTTATTATTGATATTTATTTTTTCTCTTGCCAATCACAATTCAGCCATGAATTACATGCAGACAGTTCAAGATATTTCAGATAAATATTTTGGTCTCACACAATTGCACATTTTTGGCAATGTTCACAATGTTCTCGCTTTACCTTAAGAAGCTTGTTGTCAGTTATTATGGTGGTCACAGTTCTTTTAATCCTCTTCAGATGGTCTTCAATGTCCTCTTTCTAAAATTGACAAGTATATGAAAAAGGTTAGTTGAAGTTATGCCCAAACCAACATATACAGTAAAGGGGTTTCCGAAACTTACTTTTTTATTCAGGTCTGAGATCTTGTTAAGAGCAGTATTTCTTTCTGCAGACAGTCGTTCCACTTTTTTCTTTGTCCCTAAACAAATTGAAAACCAGAGTAGGAACAAATCTTACACTGAAACAAGAGGGCTGGAACACAAGTAATCCATCATCTAAGATGAAATATACTAATGTGCTCAATGAATTGTTTAAACTTACATTGGTGTATCCTGCTTTTAACCTGGGGACAACAAGCAGGAGAAAGGAGAGGAAAAAATAATCAATAGTAAAAAACATAGTCAATGACAACACCTTCATTGCATGCAAAGGCACTGGTGAAGATTTCCTCAACAACATGACAAGTTTTGATCATGCCATCAGAGAGCAGAGATCTGAGACTATTTGCAGACAGCAAACATAGTGAAAGAAGCTTACCGTCGCTGCTGTCCTCCACACTATCAACACCCATGCTACGTTCAGCAGAAGTATATTAATCTCTTCCCAGTTTGGGCCCGCTCTCCAGCCCTCTGGGAGCTGGGTGATGAGCTGAACAAGATTCACAAAACCTTCCCAGGTCAGAGGACTGCACTTCAACCGGGTCAACTTGTACACATCTTATTACGGCAGTATTTTTTCCTTTGTCCATCAAACTGAATCAACTTTAATGACTTTATAATGCCTCAGTGTGGCCACACAATAGCTAAGTCTCCATCAGTTAAAATACACACTGATCCCCTTCATTACTATAGTTTCTCAGACAAGAAATCCCACCTTATCTAATGAAAATCTCATAAAATGGTATGAATGCACAATTAACAATAGCTTTTTGTTCATATTAATGCATCAAATATCACCATGCTGTAATGAATAATAAAGCCTTCAGAAAGTGGTATAAATTACCTTGTCAGACAGCCAAAGAAATACCTCTTTGGAGAAGGTAGGGATTGTCAGGGAATTCAGCACTGGGCAAAGGAAAGAATTGTATTGATTACAGATTAAATATTACTGAAATCACAATTCAGTGGTCAGCACAATTTCTTTGTCTATAAATGCTGGCAAAACAATGTACTTTACATTCCATTTTGGGAAATTGATATGTAGGCCAGGATATTTCAACCATACATACAACATAAAGCTCATTATTATTAAGCTGGTTGGAACGTACATTCCAATATGGAAATATGGCTGTCTATAGGTAACTGTATTTCTTTTTAATAATAATAATAATTGAGTCACTATACTGCTATTCATTACTGTAAATGTAAAGATGAACAAATAAAATCATCAATTGGAAGTCTGTGATAATAATGAGAACTGTTCTAATACAGTCAGCTAAAGTAGGTCCATAAGCTCCATGTAGCCTATATCTTCATACACAAATAATTTCCCCTAATCATTTGTCTATTTGGCTAATCATTTCTTGATGATATCTAGCATAAGTAGCATCATATGGAATAAGTTCAGCATTAGTTTCTTGTTCGGTGTTCATATCTTGGCAGTTCTTTCAGGCTATACAAGAAATTCATATTTCAATGCTGATTAATAACATAGAAGAAACCCATTTGTTAAACCACAGTACTTTCTAGAAACCAAAAGTTGGCACACTACACAGTTCAGACAAATAACCAGGACCAGCGGTTTTAAATTCAAATTAAACAAATGCACCCCTTTACTTACCAACGTTGGAAAATGCTGAATTTGTGAGGAAAAAGAAAATAAAAAGGGAAAAGGGGAAAACAAACAGCCACCAACGTGAAAACACGTTGGGTGGCATACTTACGTGCTACACTACGTATATATTTAGTAACAATTCTTGAAAAGAGCAGTAAATTAATAAATTAAATCAGTAACCAATACAATCTGTCAGCTTGCGTTAAGAATAGCAATGGTGAATAATTGAACTGCAGAGTTGCATGTAGTGACGGACATCCCTTGTGATGTCATAATACACAGAACTTTTAAAACATAATATTTTCATGGCTTTTAGAATTCTAGCCGACTTCCGCCTTGTGATGTCAGGCCTCATGGTTGTTGTAGCTGTATTTTTTTGAATATCATTTTAATTTGTTAATATTGGTAGGCCACAATAATTACAAATATTAACTTTGTGTCTTTTCAGCTTTTTAACAGTGAAGGTAGCTGAGCTAAATTGCAAAAGGAATACAGAATACACAAAGTATTTTTCAATTCATATATTTTTCAAAAGGCCTACTGCTTCCTTGGTTGCCTAGACAACCATATACTCAGTATTCCATTAGCCACTTGGCTAGCACTGCTCTCTGTGGTGCTGATCTTGAAAGAGAGTAACCATACTGACACAAATACTGTAGGCTCCCTGCTTGAACTTTTTTACCAAAGAAATGCCTACAGTGGAAAAATAGAGTACAACTGAACTTTATTTGCCCTTACAAAGCAAGTGTATCTTTCACATAAGTCCCAATGAAGATGTCTATGCACACTTATGCAATCACAGAGTTACCGGGGTCAATGAAAGGCATGTTCGGGGCATGCACTCCACATATCTCCAAAAGTGCTAACATAAAGATCAATACATCTCTGTGAAGTGCAAAGTGTAAGATACATTTGTTTTGCTACATGTGACAGGATAATGGTTATAATTACAGTTGTATATGCTCCCAAACATTCTGACCTTAGCCATTGTTACGGTGCATTTTCACTGTAGTAAGATATTTGTGTGTTTAACAATTTAAGAGGCAGAGCGGGTTTTGTGCTTGCTTTAGCGATTTGGTCTAATGGCTATTACAAACTGTCGCTGTGTTATGGTAGTGCCATTTACAAGCTAATATATGATGATTTTGGATGAAAGATTTTTAGTGGCACAGAATACACATATAGTACAGAATACTTATTATTCTGTAGTCTTGGTTGTGCTTGTGTTTCATCTGGTGTAAACACTAGAGGAGACACAATGTGGAACACTCCTGTGCTGTTTTGTACAATGTAGTCTTGAAGAACTATTTGGGTTTGCTTGGGAAATGAAACATCACTGCAGGGTCCACCGAGGTCACTCACACTGGGTGAGGCGGATGGGAGGGATCACCTCTTAAAGCCCTAATCTTAGAATAATGGGATTGGTGGGAAGGGTCAGCTTCTTTTTTCCCTTGTGGTACCGTACCGGGACATAAAAATATCACGTTGCCTTTTTCCCCACTGCTATTTTCTTTACCTAGAGCTGGCATGTCTCCTAACACTTTGTTCCCAAGTAGAAAAAAAAATTGACTCTTGTGAAGAAGGGAAAATCAAATGACTTGAACACTGTTGCCTACAGGGTATATGCATGCTTTAATTCTATTATTATTATTATTATTATTATTATTATTATTATTATTATTATTATTATTATTTCAGTTATTTCAATGCATCCCTGATATTCTACATATTTCTCTTTATTAAGGTTGAAATGTAGGCCTATCCACCATAAAAAATCTTTCCCTGGCTGATTCCAATGTAGAGTACCGCCTAAAATAATAGGCTGGTACTGATTCATATGCTTTTTTTAAAAATACGGTTTTGAATCAGGACCGCCAATTACAAAAAAATGTAAAAGTAGCAAGGAGAAAGTGAAAATTATCTCCGTAACAGCTCTGTGACTCAGAGAAAAAATTAAACAACTATTAATTCATAGCTTACAGTTCAGTTCAGTAACCCATCTTCGTTGTGGTGACAGTTTGGAGTGACACATTCACTACACGTAAAAGTATTCTTTATCTGCATCACATTATGATTATTTTTTCTGAATACATTTAGTATTTAAACTGTGATGAGGCAGTTTGTAATGTTGTGTACATCTACCATTATTCAGGAAGTTGTTTTAGCCCTGCCACTTGTTTTTTTATGCCTTCACCTGATGTGCTTGCTTTCTTTTCATGTTTACAGTTTACAGTAAATCAAAAATTGTTTATTACGAAAGCAGCTTGTCAGTCAACATCATTGATGTTGGCTAGATAGCATTGTCTAATTTGTATGCATTTTTGTATTTAGAATAGGTTTAGCAAGCCATTTGCCTCTTTCACTGATAACTATACCCAAGGATATTAAATTTTTATAGGTTTTGTGTAACAATGAACATGTAAAAACTGAATTTGATGTCACGACCAATTCAAAGTTCCTGTTCACCCCCTTTGGACTTATTTCACATTTTTCTATGTTGAAATTACAGTATATATAAATGTATAGATGAGTAAAAGCAAGCAATTCTTAATGCAATGATGAAAATAAAATTTAAATGAGATTCACCTGAAATCCACCTGCGTTTGAATAAATGTTCCTGCCTTTGTGAGGTCTCACGACTGGCACACCATCATAAAGATTCAAAGACCGGTCTGTGGATGTTTATAATGAACTTGTTCAAAACGTAGAGCTAGGGATGTGTGAACCTGAGAATATTCATAGATTAAGTCCATGATAATTAAATGGAAAATAAATATGGTGTAACTACAAATACGTTAAATGTGTTTAACTTAATGATAATTTCCACGTTTCATTGCATAAAACAAAATTAATTGAAGCATCAGTTATTTTAAATGCAACAGGTTTTCTTTTTTTAAGAAATGCTCTTAGCATTTGTAATGGCCCAATATGGAACCACGAAACCCAATTAATGTAGTAATGTCAAAATGCATCTTTCAGGCCCAGTTTTCCTCTAATCTGTCATTGCCACTGCAGTGGGGAGCACTGCCGCCTCACAGCAGGAAGGTCCTGGGTTCAAATCCGGCCTGAGCCTAGGCTAATTTTAGACTCTAAATTGCCCATAGCTATGAGTGTGTAAGTGAATGTTGTGTGTGATACATTGGCCAGGGTGTGTTCCTGCCTCTCGCCCAATGCACGTTGGGATAGGTTCCAGCACCCCTTGGGACCCTGCCCAGGATAAGTGAGTATAGATAATGGTTGGAAGATTGGAAATGGGGATGGCCTCCAGCTGCAATTTCCTAATATCTTCACTGTTATTTTCCACAGAATTACCTAAAGATATGTTAGCTAGCTAAGTGACTTCACATGAAAAGCTATTGAGCAACAACCATTCCTGCTGCCACGTCTGCCTATTCCTCTCTTCGCCCACAATACATGAGGCTGCACCGAAGAGTCAACCTTGTGTACTAAGTTCAGTCCCGCAAACAGCACAAACAAACAATTTTTCATTGCAAAGAAGTGTCTTCCGAGTGTTCTGCCTGCTTCTTTCTCACCCCTGTCCAAACCCTCCTTCCTTACCCCCAGGTGACATGGACATCTCGGTCGTACAAAGCTACATTGAAGAGAGGAAGAAAGATAGATAGATATACTTTATTGAACCCCGTGGGGTAATTTGTCCTCTGCATTTTGACCCATCCTAGTTACTTAGGAGCAGTGGGCAGCCGCAGTGCAGTGCCCGGGGCCCAACTCCAGTTCTGAGGCCAGTGCCTTAGTCAAGGGCAACTGCAGGAGTGCACCTAACATGCATGTCTTTGAGTGTGGGAGGAAACCGGAGTACCCAGAGTAAACCCACGCGAACACGGGGAGAACATGCAAACTCCGCACAGAAAGGCCCCAAGCCGAGATTCAAACCCACTACCTTCTTGCTGTGAGGCGACAGTGCTAACCACTGTGCCACCGTGTCCACCCAGCCGTGGAGGGCCGGATCAGGATCGCCAACTCTTCAGCGGCAGCAGTCGCCCGCCCCCTCACTGTGCCACTGCTCGGCTGGTTCTGGGTTTTGTCCGTGGGCCACTGAGACACCAGTAAACCGTCCAGCGCACTTTGGAGTTGAACACTGCCTCAGCAATGTCATCCTGTCACGCTAAATATTAATCCAAAGAAAGACAACATACTCCTGCTTTAATTGTGAGGCTTAGATATTTAAACACTCCCTTGAGGGAATGTTTTGATTGAATTCAACAAAAAACTGTCTTGAAGAAAGGCTGGCAGTGGAGATGATCAGTAAACATTATTGAAACGAGTGCAAAGTCACAAAAAAACTCTGTGGGCATGGACTAAGGCTTGTATGTCAAAAAGACCATCTGGCCAAGTTTTTATTTGAAAAATTTACAAAGTTGAAATTCAACACTTGTCCAGTGCTAATTCAACTCTAACAGGGTACATGAGTCCAATAGGGAGCATATGTACTCTGTAGGAGTTGATCTAACATAGGACATTTTAGTGTGTTTGCCTTTATTCTGAAACAATTCCAAGTTAATTTCTGCAAATTGGCATTCACATTAAACACTGCAAGCAAATAACTTTTCAGTAATTTGAGGGGTGGGTGTTTAGCATGTCTTCATTACAAATCTGAAAGAGATGGGCAGTAAATGGACATGCACATTCCATTAATGAAAACTGTCATCAGATAGCATTACATTAAAAAAGTAAAAGGATGTGAAAAAATTATTCAAAAGAGTAATGTTCTACCTCCGTGCAGCCAAAAACATGCCTTTGACTGTGTACAATTTGTTCAGTTCAATATGTTTCTTTAAAGACTTGATTGACTGTATTTTATGTAAATTAGCATGTACATAAAGTGACCCACAATTTGTTAAAGCCACACTTTCTTGCTTAGTTTTGTTGCGGTGAGGATGTCTGCATGGCAATATGCTACACTGGGCGAGGTATTAGTCTGCATCAGTCCTGCCATTACTGAACACTGCATTGTGGGAAGAGTCCATGGACATGCACTGAATGCATTTTTGAAGCTACTGGACCATTCTGCGTATGTGCCCATGGTCTGGGGCCATGTTCAAACTTCATGCCTCGAAAGCATGAAAATACAGAAGTCTGTGACTGACTAGCAAAGTCCTGACAAAACTCAACATACAGCAAGAGTGCACAGCAATTCCCGAATCTAATCTATTCTCATATACTTGATGATACATGCCCTGATCATTGGGAAAGGAAATGTTTTTTTTTTTTTTTTAAAGAATTAGATTCTTATGTTTTACTATTCACACTATTCATTTTGAGGGTACCCCTCTCATTTCAAAATGTCATTTGGAAAAGGTGGTAACACTTTACAATAAGGTCACTTGAAATAACATTAACTTATGTAGTTGGTAACTACTACTGACTGAAAAGTTAATATGTACAGCTTTGTTAATGTAGTTGTACATCATTAATTCATGTTAACAACTACATGACTTGCCAATGCCAATTCATATTGGAATAAGAAAAAAAAACAGTTCATTCATTTGTTAATGGCTAACTCATAAGTTTATCCCAAATGTATAATCGTGTAACTGCTCCATCAGTTAATGCATCTGCTAACTTAAAACTAATGAAAAGTTAGTCATGTTTAATTGATGTATTTGTACACCATTGATTAATGTTGACAACTATGTTAGTTAATGCAAATTTGTGCATGCAAAGTAATGAGCTCACGACCCAGAGTTTATATTTGAGATCTCCCATGACACCAAACCACAGGTTTATAAACGGAACCAGAAACGCCACAACAGAAGACCTTATTCTGAGGCTTTTTCCTGTTTCTCAGCACTGGGAAAATTGGCCTCAAAACCAAGATAAGTTGAAAAAAGTTTCCTCAAAGTCACACTTGGAAAATGTGGAAGTTTCTCGAAATTTGCACACCGCCTGGCAAAACTCAACTCAAAGGTATTATTTATTATTAAGGCAAAGACACTGGTTTTATGCTCTCACCTCCTTTTAGGTCACATTCCATGACTGAGCTCCCTCCCACATCTGCTCACTGACTGAAGCAGGAGACATACACATCTGGAGGGGTGGCAGAGTAACACTGGTTCTGAAATATACAGTATGTCCACCATAACTATAGGGCTAATAATAAAAAACGCCAAATTCAAACTTCACAAAAAGAAGTGAATGAAAACTAAATAACCAACTGCCATTTGTGTTTTAAAAGGAACAGAGTGAGAGAAATAAAGGGGAGAGAAATGTTAGAAATAAGGAAAGGGACATTGTTATGAGGAGACTATTGACAAAGGAGAGATTGGAGGACACAAAACATTTAATGATAAAAGAATGAAAGAAAAGAAATATAATAATTTGAACAATAAGAAGGGAAAAAAGGGAAAAGGAAAATGTGAATTTCTCCAGATTGGAATGGCCAGTCTGTATGCCAATTCACTTCACTGCAAGCTTCTTTCAGTTTGGAGGGGCTTGCTAACAAAATATGTGATGCCAAGCCATTGCTGCTCTTCACTCCACGGCCCACCAATTAAGCTTCCTCTGAGTCAACACTAATTTAGATAACGACACTGCCCTGTGCAGACTGCCGACTCCCAACTGACCAGCAGGAGTTGCTGTTGTGCGAAGAGGCACACGGATGTCCTGCTGATCGAGACCCCCCCCCCCCCGCCCCACCCTTCCCTGGGCGCGGCCACACCACATTACTTACCACCCAGCATGGCTGCCAGTCCTAACACAGTCTGAGCTCGATATCAGACCGCGGGGCTCCTCCACATACGACTGCCTTAACAGTAAATGCAGGACATCCGCCATTTTCAGCAATTAATATTTTAATAGCCATGACACACGTTCCACATATGTATGCCCTCACCGGCCACTTTATTAGGTACACCTGTTCAACTGCTCGTTAACGCAAATATCTAATCAGCGAATCAGGTGGCAGCAAGTCAATGCATTTAGGCATGTAAACATGCTCAAGACGATGTGCTCAAAGTTCAAACCAAGCATGAGAATGGGGAAGAAAGGTGATTTAAGTGACTTTGAACGTGGCATGGTTGTTGGTGCCACACGGGCTGGTTTGAGTATTTCAAAAACTACTGATCTCCTGGGATTTTCACGCACAACCATCTCTAGGGTTTACAGAGAATGGTCCGAAAAAGAGAAAATATCCAGTGAGCTGCAGTTCTCTGGGCGAAAATACCTTGTTGATGGCAGAGGTCAGAGGAGAATGGCCAGACTGGTTTGAACTGATAGAAAGGCAACAGTAACTCAAATAACCACTTGTTACAACCGAGGTATGCAGAAGAGCATCTCTGAACACACAACACCTTGAGCCTTGAAGCAGATGGGCTACAGCAGCAGAAGACCACACCGGGTGCCACTCCTGTCAGCTAAGAACAGGAAACTGAGGCTACAATTGGCACGGGCTCACCAAAATTGGACAATAGAAGAAAAACTTGCCTGGTCTGCTGAGTCTCGATTTCTGCTGAGGCATTCAGATGGTATGGTCAGAATTTGGCGTAAACAACATGAAAGCATGGATCCATCCTGCCTTGTATTAACAGTTCAGGCTGGTGGTGGTGGTGTAATGGTGTGGGGGATATTTTCTTGGCGCACTTTGGGCCCCTTGAGCAATTATTACTTTGGTACCAATTGAGCATCATTTAAACACCACAGCCTACCTGAGTATTGTTGCTGACCATGTCCATCCCTTTATGACCACAGTGTACCCATCTTCTAATGGCTACTTCCAGCAGGATAACGCACCATTTCACAAAGCTCAAATCATCTCAAACTGGTTTCTTGAACATGACAATGAGTTCACTGTACTCAAATGGCCTCCACAGTCACCAGATTTCAATCCAATAGAGTACCTTCGGGATGTTGTGGAATGGGAGATTCACATCATGGATGTGCAGCCGACAAATCTGCAGCAACTGTGTGATGCTATCATGTCAATATGGACCAAAATCTCTGAGGAATGTTTCCAGCACCTTGTTGAATCTATGCCATGAAGAATTAAAGCATTTCTGATGGCAAAGGGGGGTCCAACCCGGTACTAGCAAGGTTTACCTAATAAAGTGGCCGGTGAGTGTATGTCCATTTAATGTCTGTATCTGATGTTTTTATTGGCTGATATACCTACAATTCCAATGGGCAGACATATTTTTTGTGGGCCTAGATCATTTGTGATGATGTAATCAGGCAGGAAAAAGAAGAATAAGAAGAAGGAAAAAAATGCAAAATCCCTTTGGTTTTGGGGTTGTTTGTGAATTCTGTCAGTTGAAATGGGATAAGAAGGTACAGAAATTAATGTTTTTAAGGGCTGAGAGTCTGGTCATTGTGGTTATTTCTGTAGGGAACCCTGAATAGTGCCAAACTCTTGATGCTGTATAGGTATGGGGCATGCCTCCCCACCGAGTTGAACTTGGCAGCATGGCATACCTGCCATCCCAATTATACATGGCCCAGAAAGAAAGGGGGTGGGGAAGACTTAAAAGTGTTGGCCTCTGATTTTTTTAAATTATTTTTTGCATTATACTTTTAATTTAGGCTATATATTTTGGTCCTGGCTCTCATTCTGGTGTCTAGTTTTCTTCATTCTCTCTCTTTCTGTTTTCAGCACATTTTTGGGATGCTTTGGGACTAACTTTTTGGGATGCTTTTTGGATTTTCTATCCTCTATTATCAATCTCTTTTGTTATTTTAGCTTGTTTCATATTTTCATATTTTCATATGTATTCTTAATAAACTATCTTTTAATTTTAATCAGATTGTTTGAGTTGTATATTTTGACCAAGCTTGGCCCACCAGATTGCTCTACTTGTCAATGAAGTTGACAGTTTAATTGGTAACTGGAATCCATAATAATAATTACTGAATAATAAATGTATATTTTGCTTGTAGGATAAGTGAGGAGTTTTAGCATCTAATACCACTTGCAGTGTACATTCAGTATTCAGGGTGTTAAACATTAAACAAGGCTACTGACTGTTGAAATTGCCAAACTAAGAACATATACATTTTACTTAATTCTTACTTGCCCGAAAAGGCATGCCTACACCCTATGTAAACTATGTACCCCATAGAAATAAACCTATTAAAAATAAACACTTGTTATTACATTGTTTGGATATTGCATCAAACTCTGAATTCAAATGTCAGCACTCCAGGCTAGCAGACTCTCATGGACTAAGGTCTTATGTACCGTGATGTTGATCGTAGTGCTCAGCATCATATAGGACAAGTTTGCAAGGGCACAGGGCTGCAAGAGTAAATGCGCTGATGAGATGGGACTTCTGAACTCACTTGTTGCCATGGATGCAACCACTTATACATTTTAAAAAATAAATACAGACTTTGAAGAAGCCGCTAAACATTATTTAAATAAATGTGCTTTATTTTGTATGCGGACTCAGTGAAATATAAAACTGGGTAGCCCTAGCCTCTCTGCACTTAATAGCAACGTGCCCTTGAAGTCCACCATCTTGCAAGTGCGAGGAAGATCGGACATTTGGATTCAGCAAAATTGTGATGCCAGGAGCGTTGGAAGGAGGAGCACAGAAGGCCAATCCTCCTGTTTGGCTGCTGTCAGTACCTGTTCCATCCCACAGCCAGGGAGGCCTACAGGACCTTGGAGAGCAGTGGCCTCACACACAGGCACAGGTATGCTCACCTGAGGCTTATTGGAACTCAATCCAGGTATCATCAATTTCCTTTGTTGGGCTAGTTATAGGCACCGCCTACTGTGTCTTTAATAGAGAAACCCCGTTGAAACACAGCTACCATGTAGATGTATTTTCTCCAACTCTCTGAACCTGTGTAAACCTCTCCCCAAAATTATTTTTATTTGTTTTCTTCGTTTTGTTTTGTAATGCCCCAAATATCATGGGATGTATTTTTTTTTTCTTTTGCTAAAATTGAAACCACTTAAAACCATTACCTGATACTATGTCATACCAGTGTATTTGGCAGAAAAAGAGAAAAAAAAGCACATGAAAAAATACACCACAACAAAAAGCACACCAACAATGTAAGTCATATTTGAACGAATGCATATACAGCTACAACTTGTTGACAGCACAAAAATTGATAAATATTGAAATAAGTACATGCTCAATCCTCACATTATACTGATACACATGAACACTGAGCAAAACTACATAAAAACTGACCTTCATGATTGTCATCCTTAAAACATTTAAGGCACATTTTTCTAAATATATTGTGACAGATTACTACAAAAAAACAAAAAAGGCACTTTTTCCAGAATGGCTGCATGGTTTAAAATTTGTGGTAGTAGCAGGTGCTGCAGTGGCAGTCTGTGTGGTTCTCCAGTTTCATGTTATCCAGCTGAGAGAGAAAGGGGAAAAAAGAGAGAATTTCTCACCTATGCCTAGGGTCACAGCTGCAGCACCAACGTAAGATTGCATCACTTTGGTTTTACTAAAGGTTTTACTGGATTGGCTTTTATCCTGGGGACTTTAGGTAGAAGGAGGAAATGGACAATGACAATGCCACAAATTTTCTGTCAAAGATACAGACATGGTGCAGGCTCTGGTTGACTTTTTATTTACATTTTTGTCACACAATTTCTATTTCAAAAACTGTATTCCTCCCATTTTAGAAACATCCTCTTTAGGTTTGGAAGGGCATAGACTAGCCATTGCTTCCTCATAAACATATCCTGCCACCCAGCGGTTCAATAAATTTCTCCAGCTGAGCTGTCTGGTGCACCAAACAACTCATAAATGGAATATTAACTGGATGACCGGAATCTGACAGAGCATGTTCCCCAGCATTTCTAAACAAATATCTGGGCTCTTACCCTTGTCACCTCCCTGGCCACGCAGCACGTTGCCTCAGATGTGATGTTCTTTGGCACCAGCATGGTCTTCTTGGACCGCAGTGGTGTTGGGTACGCCCTGGAGAAACAGCACCCAACGCACTGGAAGATTGGAGCGCTGGGCTTGGAGAAGATCTTATTCTCCTGGAGTCGGCATTCATCGCAGCCACCTTTGAATGTTAAAAAACTTTAAATGTTATTTATATAATAAATTACAATAGAAGTGTTTTTCTTCCATCTTTGTTGTTTAGCTTCAGAATCTCAAAGATTTTCATTTAAAACATAGCTTCAGAGTAATAATACAGTTAATATAAACATTAAAACATTTAATTCACAGTTGGAATTTTTTAAACTGTCATTTAATGCTAAAACTGGTATGTTAAGGAAATCTATAAAATTGTATAACAATTACTGTCAATTTTGTAACCATTATGTTGAGCAAACCCAGGATTGAAAAAGTATGTGAAACCTGCCTCGTGCCATTTCGTTGTTGGGATAAGAATCTATGATGTGAAACAGCATCGACAGCATGAGGAGAGAGGCTCCTGGCTTTCCTGGACACACCATCATGCCTGAAATAAAATGAAAACACACATTATCCATAATTCAGCATTACTGTCCAAAGGAATAGTGTCTTGTCTTTGGATATGCATTAACTTAGTATTCAGATATCAATAATGGTTTTCTACACTTAAAATAAGAATTACTTCTACTACTACTAGTGCTACTACTAATAATAATAATAATAAGAATAAGAAGAAGAAGATGTCAAGCCGCCGCTGAAAAACATTTGCAGAAAGAAACATTGTTACCGTTTCTGAGAAACTGGAGCTTCAGCACTGCTTCGGTAGAGGTAAGTTACAGAGAGTCACTATACTAAGTGCAAGCAGTTTTATACTGACTTCCTCCTCCCACAGTTAGCTACTCACCTGAATGAGATAGCAACCCTCTGACCTTTATTAATGGCCCATGAGATTCACTGATCATTCTCCTACCCAATAATCCCCAGGCTGTACTACCCCCCGCCCCCACCTGGGCCCGCAACTCAGTATCATCGTCATTACGCCTTCATTATTTCCAAAACATATTTCCCGGCTGGCTCCTGTTCTCCTTGAACTGCAGGGCTCAAGCAGGACCTGTCATTTCACCTCACTCGGATTATGGGTAAAATAAACACAAGGTTTGTAGCCAGGTAACCACTGTCATTGAATCACGCTTCCGTTTCCTGTCGTTTTCCTTTTCTTTTTGGCCTTTAGTTTGTGTTTCCAGTGGCATGCAGTTGGCCTGCAGATTTTACCAATCTTTGGATGGTCAGAGACATCACGATTTTCTTTCTGGAAACTCTTATTATTTTTATTTGTGTTCTTAATTTTTGTTCTTATTATTATTATTATTTGTCAAAGTCAAAAATCCCCTATCTAAAAAAATATGGCAATAACTTATCAGAATATTAATTATTGATAATAATAATTAAATTTCATAATTAGGATTGAATTTTATCCAGCACCTTCCATGGATCTCATGACGGGGTGGGTCTCTTCTTGTTTTATTTGACTGGCCACGGCTCCAACTGAGTTTCCCCATCACTGTGCCACTCAGCCCCCTACTGCCCCTACCAGCCCCACATCCAGTGGACACCTGACTTTCGTATCACCCCGGTTTTATCACACACTGTTGCTTCATCGAGCAGTGTTTATGGAAAATGGTTTGAGCAGTATTCATGAACAGCCATTTTCATTTATTTAGTAGATTCAAATGTTCATACAATGGATATCCAAGAAAAGGAGTTTTATTAAGGCATGTTATACGTTGTATTAGGACCATGTGAAGTATTTGATTTTTGACAGAGTTGCACCTGGCCCGTAGGATGAGTTGGTTGACCTCTAAAGACAGTCAAGATTGGAACCTACCTGGCCATGGGATGAGAATGTGACAAATCCTGACCTGGCAGTTCGGACAAGGTATTTTGGTGTAATGGCTTGCCTGTGAAGATTAAATATACCTGGCCAGTAGGGAGAGGAGGTAATGTTTTCTGACCTGGCTATTAGGACAAGGTGGTAAGGCCTTGGTATAATATCCCTTTTAGAAAATTTGGACGAAGAGGTGGTAGACTTTTGTAGGAAAACAAGAAATTTCAGGATGAAAAGTGCTTCATGGTCAAGAGGTCATAGAAGTAATATATCCTGAGCACTGGCGATTGTTGCAGGCTGAAATTATGTGAAGGATGATGTTTTCAGGTAGTGAAAGCACAGGTTTCTTGTTGAACATAGTCTTTGATGACAAATTTGGTTTGGAGATTTAAAACAGGATATAGTAATAAGATATAGAGATTTTAAAGGTGAAAGGCCAATACTATGATCTATATGAAAATACCAGAAAGGATAGGATAGGAATGGCCATAAAACCAATGTTTTTATGAACAAGGTGTCCAGGACCTTGGGCTCAGCTGAGGATGACTGGGGATTTTGACTGCATCCCTCATCCATTTTAAAGGAATCAAAGCAGGATTTTCTCAGCCTGTGTTTACAATCAAAGAAGTTTCCTCCTCCATCTTCAACCCAGCCCATTATCCCCGGTACCCAACTGAGTCACAGACACATGAATTCATTAAAAACATTTGAGTAGCATGGCATGTACAAATCATTTGAAAACCGGACATCTGGCAATGCTAGCCGCACAGCTAGAGGTAACAGTATTAACAGGTTCAATAGAAAATATGCCATATCCACGTTGCTTTTAAGCCCTTTGGTGAACTTCAGCTGATGCCCTGAAGGGAAAGTAATTCCAAGGTTACAGTAACTTAAGGGGTGCATTCAAATTGTTTATTTTTTGCCTCCTTGCTTGCCTTCTTTGCGTCCTTTCCTAGTATGGAAGGCCAAACTGATAAAATATACATGAAATTGACATCTATAATCTTTTGTTGTCAATGCGTTGAGAACATGCGAACAGCACTTTGTCAACATGTTGACAATGCATGATTTCACTAGTGAATTTAATGTATTTTTTGACCCATTTGGCATTCTATACTAGGAAAGAACACACGGAAAGGTAGCAAGGATGGATAAAATAAGCGATTGGTTCATTCAAGAACTGAACTCCGTCAGCTTGTCATCCTGCTTCGCTGTGTATCTGGCCCATTACAGCGGATAGCTAGCTATAGCAACGAGCACTCCATTGAAATCTGATCCCAAACCACTGGCTCTCTAGCCACACCCACCCAAAAACATCCCAAACACATTTTAGAATAACAAATACAGGTAAAGATGCACAAATTTGGCAAAAATGCACAAAGACAGAGATTGCCAGTGCATTATTAGATATGCCTTAGCATGATTATTTTATGATGTTTTCAAGTTTAAAATCCTGCATAGTATGCCTTTAACTTAGAAGGCATTTACTGTGCTCACCCATAAAGATGACGTGTTAACTGCTGAAAATGAGTTATGGAAAAACAGGAAGCCTGTTATCTTCTCTGGCTTCCTTTTTTGCATGTCTGCAAGCCCTTTGTTCCAGAGCATGGGGTAATATTCACATAAGAAATAATCTCTTTATCTTTCATTGCCTGCTGTTTTTGTCATCACCTGGCCTTGGTTGTCTTGGGAACTAAGTCCTGGCTTCAGCCTGGAGTAACTGGACACCAGGGCATCAAGCACCTGGCAGCTGCTCTTCGTGGCCCTGGCCCTTCTCTGCCCTTATGCCTTGATGGTGGAATGATCTAACCCAATAAATCAGGAAGGCAGATTCACTGGATATCTTCCGAAAAGCTCATTTTCAGACTGTACACAAATGTCTCCGTTTAACACCACTGAAGGTGTCATATGATTCTAGCACTGTGTTTCTGTAACAGAATGCACCTTTACAAGCTGTTTAGCTGAATGAATAAATGCTCATTTATTCATTTATAGTGTGCAGAAACTGTCAGCTGAAACAAAGTCTGACATATATTACACCACATATTATATCCCACGACTAATTATTACATAAACACTCAACTAACTGCATATCTCAGGAATTTATTTGAATAAAGCATCGGTTTATGTACATGCGGCTCTGTTGAAATATATTAAATATACCTAATTTTTATTCATTTGTGACTGTATATCTGGTCAGGTTCTAGTGGAATGGAAATGTTCACTCATAAATGGGGCTACTAGTTTGCCTCTATCACATTACCTATAAGTATTCGATTATTTTTATGATTATTATTTTTTTTATTTTTTTTTTTATTTATTTTATTTTATAATCCATTTATTTATCATCGAACTTGTTGATTTCTTGTCAGCAGCCCTTCCTGCCGACATCGTCACTATTTTCCACACTGCAGACACACCGGCAATCATACATTGCCAATGTCGTCGGAGAATAACGAGGTCAGCATATTCTTGGTTCATACGCCCGGTCAAACCAGGCTGCTAGAGAGCAATGAGACCAACAGAACTAGCCGACTTACCACCTGTCGTCCTCGGCGAGGCTCAGCCAATTGTTACCACACCAATGTGGACCTCTGGCCATAGCCAACAATGCCGTGACCGAACACCCAGTCGCAGAGCTCCCGCTTTTGCTTTAGAACAAGCGTCTTTACAGTGTAAGCCACCCAGAGGCCGTCCTCTAATTGTTTCTTCCAGAGGTCCCTGTAGTCACCTAATCAGCGCAGTTTAGTGGCTAATTACACAATTAAGCTGCTAATTGCAGTGTTTATAAACAATTAGACCTACTATGGGGAGAGTGGGAGTGAATATGGATAGAACATAATATGCACACACTATGAAAAGCATGAATGAGTGCCACAGAATCCACCCTATACACTGCACATGAGCATATTTATTTTATGCAAAAGACAGCTTGAGAGGGGTTTAGATGCCATTCAAAATTTAAAATATGCAGTCTTAAGCGCAAATATTCAACTGAAAAAAAGTGGAAAAATTCCAAATTAATGAGGCATATAATAAACAGCAAGGAAATTCCATCAGCTAGACAGCAATGTCAGAATTGCTATTTCGCTTACCATTACGCAATAGAAAATTACCTCATGGAGGGATGGTACAACAATAGTCATTAATTCCTAAAGAGGGTAAGGATCCAACTGTGCTCCTATGGACCGCTTTCTCTCCTTAATGGAGATTGAATCATTCTAATACCTATCCTGGCTAGGCAGATGACTAAAATGATAACTAATGTTATTCACCCTGATAAAACTGGATTGATCACATTACTCAGGCAATAATTCCCCCAGGCTTCTCAACATCACTGTTTGTGCTCAGTCTGATGGAGGAGAGGCCATGATTATGTATTTTGATTCAGAAAAGGCACTTGATTGTGTTTCCAGGAAATCTTTATTTTTATTTTTTTACAGTCAGAGCACATGGGGCGCACATCGGATGTCTTTAACCTGGAACATGGGACACAGCTGGGACGCAATCTGTATACTCACTGTCTTCCATAGGTGCATGGAATATACTCCTCCCACACTAACTTCAAAAGGTAGTGCATCAAGGGTAGTAGACTTAATGAAAATTTTGATATCAAACAATTATTGTAAAATTTGTTCATTTATATCCAGTATGTTTGGGCATGTCTTCTAATCGAGAAACACCCATGCAAACTAGGGGCCATTTTCTTTCCTTTCCTTTTACACTGTCTTCATGGTGATTTGTTTCAGTATACTGCTCTGATCCAGATTTATGCTGTATGGTTATGAAAAATATGTTTATATAAGATGTTTAGTTGTTCTGACAGGTTCATACGGTGTTTGATTTCATGTTATATTATTTTTTTTATTTTTTTTTATGAAACATTATATTCACTATTACACAGTAATGTCCAGTATTAAGATGCATGACTTCCATGACACAAACATGACACATGATGCATGACAGAAACCTTTGAAGTCTGTATGGGAGGAGCACATCTCAGGTACTCACTGTAGGAGATTTAGGGTCCAATTCTTAAATTTTAATTTAAATCTAACTTAAATTTTTTTAATTCATTGGTTCTGATGAAGACCGATGTAGTAGAAACATCAACTGCTTGCACGATAAATTGAACATCTTTTTTTGTTTTCTGGAGCATTGAGCGAGGGTGCAAGTCTTTCCTTTCTATTCTTAACATGTTCCTGTGACCCAGCACCATGTGGAAGCTTTTTTTTTTTGGCGTGCTTATGTTTGCTCTGATACAGTGATGCAGTCTGTCCCCAATTCGTTTTTGCCATATGTGTTGAGCCTTTAGCGCAGATGGACAGTGTAACAATATAACAATATGTTTGTTGTTGTGTTTTGTTTTGCTATGCGTGTGTTGGTCTGGAATAGCAAATTCCATGACCATGTTATTTTATGTTGTTAAAACTTGACTGATAAATGAACTAGCCTTGTAACCCCTCCCACCCGCCCAAAGGGATCACAGAGCTTCTCCACCCTAGCTCCCCAGTGGTGGAACGAACTCCCCGTCCCTCTCCGAACCTCCCCCTCACTATCCATCTTCCGCCGTGGCCTGAAGACTCATCTCTTCAGACTATACCTAGACTAACCACCACCACGCTGTATAATAAAAAAAAAAAAATAAAAATAAAAATAAAAAAAAAACCCTCTTTCCTGTCACTTGTTACATGTTGCCCCATCCCTGCACTTCTTGGTAATTTGTATTTGTCCTAATACTGTAGCTTATTCTTCTGCCTAGTTGGCTTTGCAGATGTTAGACCAGAATAGTGTTCATTGTTCTCGGCTAGAAATAGCTGTGCATAATAAGTAATTGTACCTTACTGAACCCGTGTTCAGCAGTTGTCTACGACCATGAAATGCACTTTTTTGTACTTCGCTTTGGATAAAAGCGTCTGCCAAATGAATGTAATGTAATGTAATATATATTAACGTGCCACTATCCCAAAACACAAATTAACCTTCATTAAATGGTGATACTGTTAACTTCTATATTTATCTGATGCATAAATATAATTTCCTCTGATTAAGAATAGTGTAATATTACTTCTCATCTTATGCAAATTATTGTTTTCAATTTGCTTATTTATATATTCATTATCATGACCATTATCCAAACTATTGTCGTTGGGCTCTACAGACGTATAGAATTCTGATTGGTTGTTGATTTTAATTTGTTCTGAGTAAACCTGACCACACCTCACTACAACAGACACGACAAGAAAATTTATGGGATCTTAATTAGTGGACAGAAAGTTCTGGTTATGCAGATGATACCTTGATGTATTTGTAAAATACTTTTTTTCTATGCATTCTCTTAAAGATTTTATCAAACTGTTTGCTTTTTTTTCTTCTGGTTATAAGGTAAATGCCAAACGACTATGGCAATGTACAAAGGAGAACAGATTCTTCAAAGGGTTAAGGTTAACAGTGTATGGACAAATGGCCAATGGGAGGCATGAAGTATCTTGCAATCTTTATGTCTTGGTCACTGGACTGTAAAATGCTCAGAGTTCAGTCCTCTTACAGAGCACATGGTCTATATTGGACTCACATGTAGTCTACTTTGTACAGAGTTTAACTGGACATTTTACTGTGTAGGTACATGTAGGCTGTATCAGGCCAACAATGATAAGATAATTAACTGTATAAAAATGACCTAGATCACAGGCACACGCTACCCGGTTCAATTCTGAGAAGAGCAGGGCCTGTACATATGAATGAATGTCATCCCTAGATTGTTATCTCCATAACAAATGTTCCCTGATCCTATCCTCAAATCTACATTGACTTGCAGGATCATCTTATCCCATGTATCATATGGCAATGAAGGTGGCCATGTATCATATGGCTAGGAAGATTTAACACCCTACAGCTCCCAAAAGCAAAAGGATGCTGGCACTCCACAGCCTACGATTGTATTTCTGGGTAGCTCAGCTAAAGCCAGTGGCTTAACGGTGGGTAATACGGTTGACATCTGATGGGTGAATAGCAGCATATCATGATTGCAGAACTGCCCTTTGTAGGACAACCTCTGAAAGACTGCAAACTGAACAGATGGTCAAACATTTTACAACAAACCTGGGAAGATGCTTGGAAAGCATATGGATTACCCATCCCCATCTGCCGTAACTTTAAGGTTTGTGAAGGACCTTATCCCTTTCCACCTTGACACAGGTTTCAGATATGGTGTAATATATTTACACCATCTTTTTGATTGTTCTGGGCCTTATCTGAATTAATTTGAGTAAATAAGAGAAATATTAAACCTCCTGAGAATAGATGTTTACATATATTTGCTAATAAGACACATTCATAATAAACCTAATGGTTTTTACGATAGTAAAGCCGAAGGGCAACAGAAAGTTGGTAACCCATCAGGAAAAGCCATATGTAATATGCATCCAATAATTTCAAGAAAGTCCCATTAAATGAAAGAAGGTGGGAATCTGAATGAAAGCAAAAACTACATAGTGGAGAGCTGGAAAGAAATTGGCTCTGAGGCTCACTTAGAGTGCCTAGAGTGAACACCAGACACTGTAAAAAAAAAAGTAAACAAAAAAAAAAGGTTTATCTCCCCAAGTTGTTGCTGGAGGGACTGCAGAGAATACTTTCTGGTCATGCCCAAAACTGAAGGTTTACTGGGTTAACCTATATGAAATACTGAACAATGTCTTCTATATTGACATGCCAAGAAATTCCATGGTAGGTTTTCTGGGTGTGGCCGCTGAAGGAATTGAAGGGAGGTCTCATACTAACTTTCTTCTGATCTTATTTGCTGCAGCCATACAATTACTACTAATGGTTGAAAACTATCCCTTCTGCTCATGAGACATGTCTGCAGGCTTGGGGTCTGTATGGTATGGAACGGATAACACAACCCCTACGCCTTTGAAAACTCAAATGCGTTAAAATATGGAGCCCAGTGACGAGGATATTGATGCCCTGACCAATATGTGATTCATTTGTGTATCCTTATTTCCCCATTAAAAAAAAAAATTCTTGTTGTGTCAGGTGTTTCTTAGGTTTCATGTGCAAGTGACAGCGTGGTTGTGAGTGCTTGTGGGTACGTGCGCCGGTGTACATAGATGAGTGTATGTGTGTGCGTCCCCTTGTGGTCAGGGAGGTGGGTGTGGGAAGATGGGTGGATTATGTTGCAAAGGGGATTATGTGAGTGGAGGGAAGAGGGTGCGGGTTCTTGGGGAACACGTACGTAAATCTGGGTTCTTTATTACCATACTGATTACAACCATCTTGTTCACTTTCTTAGGCGTTTTATTTCTTTTTTTTTACCATACCATGCTTGTAACAAGAAACTCTCATGATAAAAAAGTGCCTGCCTTTGTGGCCAACAGTGCAAGCTATATGTTAAAAGCAGACTTCCATGCTCTTTTAAAAGGCTTATTGCCAAATTCATCAATCATTTTAACTTGCGATGCCCACATTGTGAAAATGGTTGAATTTGGCAAGTAATTTCCCTAAAGTTTACAAGCTCATGTCCAGTGTCAAGAACGTTATTAAACATTGCACAAGCTGGAAAATGTGCTACATGGAGCATACTAAGAGCAAGATTACAGAGCAAGGTTCTTTGTCAATAAAACTCCACTGAACCATGTAAAACCAGATGCGACAGCTGGTATTCTCATGCAGAGTGGCAGATCCCAAGGCATTGTTAAAGGATAAGTGTTTGGGTCCACAGTTCTTGATAGTCACTGAAAATTGCAAGAGTCTGATTGACATAAACCAGTGCTTTGAAAGTCATGATGTAACAAACCCAAAAACCTGTAATAAAATTCAACCGTTACAAATGAATATTGTGGCCTGGCTTAGCAACACAGCACAGACAAAATAACAAAACACCAGTGCCTCAAAACATTGAAGGCTACAGAGAAACCCAAAACATATTACTACGGTGATTAACTCCAACACAAACCACATTTCCTCTGTCAACCAACATGAGCGTCTTAAGGTTGTTAGGATTTCTGATACCAAGCAAGTGTGTAGACTTAAGAAATGACAATCCCCTGTTTCAACAAAAAATGTAGAACTGAGCTGGGTAATTAAAAACTATATGCACAAGAAAACTGCCCTGCAATATCACTGTTTGAATTATGGGATACAGCTGAATAAATATTTTCCAATTTTACTCAAATGACAAAATGATACTTGCCAATGTGTTACTTCATCTGGACGTGTTTTCACCAAGAATTATCAATTAATGATAGAATAGACATCTGAGAATTTTTCATTTGAACTGCACATGACATTCACCATGTTTATTTCATACATAATAACTTTTTGAATGTGTCTGAGCAGCAGATTAAATGTTACATAACTCCTCTAATTTTTAAATGTACAGCAAGCTCCATAATGTTTTGGACAAAGACATACTTTTTGTTTGATTTGATTTGCCTCTGTACTCTACTTTAGATTTGTAATCAAACAATTCACATGTGGTTAAAGTGCATATTTTCAAGTTTTATTAAAGGGTAATTTTATACATTTTAATTTAATACTGTAATGAAGAAATTACATCACTTTTTACACATAGCCCCTTCTCCCCCATTTCAGGGCACCATAATGTTTGAGACACTCATTCACAGGTTTGGAGTCAGGTGTGTTCAATTGCTTCCTTGGTGCAAGTATTAGAGAGCTTTCAGTATTGAGTCTTGATTCTAGGCTTTTTATTGCCTTTGCAGTCAGTATACTGCTGTCTGTCAACATGACGACCAAAGTTGTGCCAATGAACATCAAGGAAGCTATTATGAGACTGAGAAACAGGCCAGACCTTAGGCTTACCAAAATCACATGTGCTGTCTTCATCATTAAGAAGACAGCACTTGTGAGCTCAGCAATCTCAAAGGGCCTGGTAAGCCAAAGAAGACCTACAGTTGATGACCAAGGAATTCTCATCATAGAGAAGAAAAACTATCAAACACATGTCCAACATGATCAGTAATAATGTTTAAGAGGTAAGCGTGGATGTATCATTGACTACTGCCAAAGACTTCATGAAAAGAACAACAGAGGCTACACTGCAAGATTCAACCCACTAGTTAGTTCCAAAACAGGATGACCAGGTTACAATTCACCAAGCAGTACCTAAAAGAGACTGCCGTTCTGAATAAAAAGGTCTTGTGGACAGATGAGAACAAGATTCACTTGTATCAGAACAATGACAAGAGCAAAGTGTAGAGACCAAAAGGAACTTTCCAAGATCCAAAGCAGCCCACCTTATCTGTGAAACATGATGGTATGGGTGTTATGAATTGGGGATGTATGTCTGCCACAGGTACTGTCTAACTTGTCTTCACTGATGTCAACAGAATTCATTCTTTAGTGTACAGAAGCATCTTATCTTCAGTTCCACCAAATGGCTT
The DNA here is from genome assembly GCF_013347855.1 of Anguilla anguilla. Lineage (NCBI taxonomy): Eukaryota > Metazoa > Chordata > Actinopteri > Anguilliformes > Anguillidae > Anguilla > Anguilla anguilla. The sequence goes on from NC_049201.1 coordinate 28,420,462, forward strand.
CCAAACTCATTGGACAGTGCTTCATCCTACAGCTAGACAATAATCCCAAACATACTGTGAAAACAGCAAATTAGTTTTCCAAAACCAAAAACAGGAAAATTCTTGACGGGTCAAGTCATTCACCCAAACTGAATCCAATTGAACATGTGTATCTTATGCTGAAGAGAAAACTTAAGGCAACTAGCCCCCAAAACAAGAATGAGCTGAAAATGGCTGCAGCACAGGTCTGGAGTATCATCAGAGAAGATAGTCAGCATCTGGTGATGTCTATGGGTCACAGACTCCAAGCAGTCATTATATGCAAAAGATCTGTGACAAAGTACTGAACATGACAACTTTCATTTACATAAAATTAATATGTCTCAAACGTTATGGTGCCCTGAAATGGGGGGACTATGTACAAAAAGCACTCTAATTTCTACATGGTGAAAACAAAATGTATAAGAATTAAGATTACCATTATTTGTTGCTTTTTAGCCAAATTAATCATTTATTTTTGTTTATTTTATTAATTTATGTTTTTTGAATTTAAACTCAGTCCAGGGGACCCTCTGAATATGCTGGTTTTTGTTCCAACCAAAATTGTAATCCCAGAATTTTAACAAGCTATTAATCTTAATGAGGTACTTTTCATGTTTAGGTGGATTACTTACCCTCGTAAGCCACATCATGTCAGACCCTCTGAGTGTGCTGGTTTTTGTTCCAACCGAAATTGTAATCCCAGAATTTTAACAAGCTGTTAATCTTAATGAGCTACTTTTCATGTTTAGAGGGATTACTTACCCTCGTAAGCCACATCATGTCAGAAATAGCTATGCATGCCATGAAGAATAAGAGTCCCATGTTCACATTGTGCTTATTGTGCTATATTGCAAACAATTTCATAAAAATTATTTGACTGATCAAGAGGTCACTCAATAGGGTCCTAATGGGTGAAAGTGTGGACACCTGGCGACTAAAACTAACCATGTGGTAGATAATGAAGAATTCAAAGACAGCAAATGATAACAAGCTAAACGAGCATTGTGTTAAGAAGTTAAGAAGAAGAAGGGGGAAAAAAGTACTTAAACACGTGTTCAACAACCTAATTAGGAGCCTGTTGTTTCCCTCAGTCCTGAATTTGATCCATTTAAAATTTTTGCTACCTCTTTTTGTGAAGTTCTTTGCAATATGGCACTGAACATGGGACTTTTATGTTAATAGCATGCTTAACTATTTCTGACATAATGTGGGTTAAATATGAAAAGCACCTAATTAGGAAAAAATAACTGCTTGTTAAAATTTAGCGATTGCAACTGTGGTTGGAAAACCAGCATACACAGAGGGTCCCCAGGACCGAGTTTGAATATTCACTGATTTTGAGTAGAAAAATGGCTCTCTCGATGCATAGCTCTGCATTAAACAATTCAAAGCCTCCCTCTTGTGGCAGCACAATGAAATGGTAATAAGCCACTGGTTAGAAATGATGTTCAAAAAGACAAAAGCAATTGGTTCCTCTGGGGGGCATGTGTACGTGTGTCTGTATCATTGTGCGTCTGGTGTCATCCTGTGTGTGTGTGTGTGTGTGTGTGTGTGTCAGTGATTGCCTGAGCTTACTATACATGACAAGTGCTCAAAGCTAAAAACGCACCCTCCACCGATGTCATGCTCTAATACTATCCAGTAATATCCTGTACATCCGAAAAACATTTGATTTAAAAAATCAAACAAAAAACACTAAACAAAAGGAAATATAAAGCTCTATGGTTGACTCTATGGGTGTCCCTTGCACTTGAGGAGCATCTTGAATGCATGCTTGAAGTCCTCATTGAAGCTGGTGTAGATAAGCGGGTTGATAAGTGAATTGACGTAGCCGAGCCAGGTGAGGGCGTTGGAGAGCAGCATGGATTCCGAGTCCCGCAGCAGCTTCAGCCCCACCAGCAGCTCCTTGATGAAGAAGGGTAGCCAGCAGAGCACGAACGCCCCCAGGATGAGCCCCAGGGTCCGCGCCGCCTTCCTCTCCCTGCTGAGGCGGATCCTGGCCCTCTCCCTGGCCCCGCCCATCCCGCCCTCCGCAGGCCCTGAGACAATGACGTCGTCCAGCCTCTCCATTTCCGGGCCCGGGTCGGATGTCGACAGCTCGGGAACGCAGAAGGCGTGCACCGATCGGCAGTGGCCGAAGGAGTTCTGGCTGTCCAACCTCCCGGCCGCGCCCTGCTGCAGGGTGGAGCCCCTCTTCTTGTACAGGGCTTTCGCTGCAGCGTAGATCCGGCAGTAAAGCACGAGGATGAGCACCAGCGGGCCGTAGAACGCCCCAACAGTGGAGTAGAGGGTGTAGCCCACGTGGTCATGCGTGATCATGCAGTCAGTGTGGTTACCAGGGTTGCCGTGGCCACGCCTCCAGAAGAGGGGCGGTACAGAGATGAGGGCAGAGATCGCCCACACGGCGGCCACCATGACGGCAGCCCGGCGAGCCGTCCGCTTGTAGGTGTACTCCACGGCGTTGGTGATGGCCCAGTAGCGGTCCAGCGCGATGGCGCACAGGTGGAGAATGGAACAGGTGCAGCAGGTCATGTCCAGGCTCAGCCAGGCCTCACAGATGGCCGGCCCCAGTGGCCAGGTCTCCGTGGCGACGTAGAGGATGCTGGGCGGCATCACCAAGATGGCCACCAGGAAGTCGGTGACGGCCAGCGAGCAAATGAGGTAGTTGGCGGGCAGGTGGAGCTTCTTGGTGGTGCAGATGGCAGCTATGACGCCGCCGTTCAGGATGGTGGTGAGGAGGGTCAGGGTCCCCAAGCAGACCACCACCGCCACCTTCTCTGCTGCCATCGCTGACCCTGTCTTGCTGCCTGTGACATTGGCAGCTCCAGGGCTGTCCGCCACAAGCCAGCCCATCTCCTGCTGCCTCAGCTGTCCCCACTGGCCACAGTCACTAGAGGTGTGTATCCCCAGCTGGCCATGGTACACGCTCCTGGGAAACAGGAGGAGAAGCATGTGAGTTTATCGTTGAGACAGTCAGTCACACATAAATCCCAAAGGTAATATGATGTAATGAAACAATTATCACCATCACCATGTAAATTAGCATCTTACAATGATGATGAAGATGATTAATATTATGTTCCCTATATTTCATAACTACAACAATAATAATAATAATAATAATAATAATAATCGTTTTTTATTTTATTATTATTATTATTATTATTATTATTACTATTAGTAGTAGTAGTAGTAGTAATAGTAGAAAGACAATAGTGATCTTTAAATCTATATTTTTCATGTATAAACCACCTGTCTCTGATCAATAAATCAGTGAATAACTGTTTTATTCCTACTACACAGACCAGAGAGACTGTATTTCTTCTGTCTACACCATTTGTTTTTACTACAAAACACACATCATAATTTATTTTTATTTTCTGTAATAGATGTGTGGTGCTTAACTTTGATTATGACTTCTGATTTCACAACTGTAGAGTTAAAAAGACATCAAATTTCATGCCAATGAATTTAATTTCAGGGGGTTTCCCTGCTGTTAAACTCAGGAAATGGTTATTTTTTGACCCTGAGAACAACTGGAGGGTTAAACAAGGCCTGAACACATGTTGACATACAATGCTTCTCTGTTCCAAGAAAACCCCAAACAAAATGTGACTATGAGCTACATACAATAGAAACATTATGCATGTTTTCATAATGTTGTGAAAAGTATTTTTAAATACAAATACTTTTTAAGGCACTATACTGTATAACATTGAATTAAGAGTTGAAATTTACAAGCAGGGGGAACTCCAGTCAGGTATGTTTAATGTGCCCTGGTTCTAGAATAATCTCCAAAAATAATTTAGGTTACAAGAGCTCATACCTTAAAATACCTGATTTTAAAGGACAAAATATAATCTGGACAATGATTTGTACTATTAAGAAGTATGCATGAATTGCTGTATTTATTGCTGTGCCTGACCTCCTCTTTTATTTCCCAGACACTTAAAAACAATGATGATAATGGTATTATGCTCAATAATGATTTGTTAAATGTTAATTTAATGGAACCTTAATATGAAGTGTAACGGAGTATAAGCCTTACTCATTCATTCACCTTATGTTTAATTAAAAACAAACATAGGCAAGTAAATGTACATTTAAGACAACTGACTTTGAGATAGAGAACAATAAGACAGCTGAGTGAAACAAAAGTAAAATTAATAATGTTTCTTGCATGAAGCCAAATGTCCTGGGCATTTCCAGACACCACTGGCTTTTTGGAAATACCTATAATTATTTCACCAACAGGGTTTTTCTTGGTTCAAAATAGAGCTTAGGAAGTGACTTTGAGTGACAATGACTGTGGTTGGTCTGGCTTTACTGCCACCGTCAACTCAACGTGTCATTTCCCTATATTTAGCTACATTTAGAATGTAAAGTTCTGGTCTTCAATAGAACACCACAATGCACTGCAGCAGTTACATATTGTGGTGAACCGGGGTGGGTTCCATACAGCCTATATGGAAGTATTTACACATTGCAAGGGGTTCAATCTACCGGAATAGCAGTATATGGAATTGTCATACGTCTTGAAATGGGTTTCATTTTTGTCACTCAAACATAGGGTACAATATTAATGAACCTTTTTACTTAATGCATCCACAGAAATTCCAGCATGCTGTATTTAAAATATTTTTATGCATTCACAAAGAATGATTGCACCATCCTTTTTGTCACCGGTGTCTCTTGTACCCTACGCAATTTTAAAGAGTACAAGTACAGTTCAATCAGCACAGATCGGCAAAACAGTGTACGTTAATGCAGAAGAACCCACTTAATTGCATAACTGATTTTCGCATAATATGGATATCTGTGTCAGGGTCTGGGTTGGGACTCAGAAGCGGACCAGAGTTAGAAGATGCGATTTATTTTGCGAAGCACAGAATCAGAAGCAGTCTCTTAATCAAATACAGGCAGGGGTCAAAATCCGGGAAATCAGGTAGACAGGGCAGAGGCACAAAAACGGGAACTGGGGGGCAGGTCGATTAAACAGGCAAGGGTCAAAATACCAAGGCAAGGAATAACACGGGCAGGCTAAACCCGAGGTCGGAAACAAACAAGCAAAAGTCAAAAACCAGGAAGGACAAGAACACTAAACAAGGCTGGAAAGGCTACTCGAAAAATCAGAGGCACGATCTGGCAAAGAAAAAAGGTGCACACAGAAACTAAATAGCAACGCCAATGAGTGAAGATGGGATGCAGGTGAGGAAGGCAAGTGGAGGCTTGATTGCAGATGCGGAAACCGGTGGAACTGGGGCGGGGCGTGGGCGTGGACAGGAACCAGGAACCTAAGGGGGAAAAACAACAAACGCACACCCAAGCACACGAACACAGAAAACACAACCACAAGCGAAAACAAGTAAACTGAAAATAAAAATACACACTAGAAAATAAAAAATAAACAACTAAAACGGAACACAAGGAGAATCAGGCAGGATTCCTGACAGTACCCCCCCCCCCCCCCCGACGGACACCTCCTGGTGTCTCCACAAGGGGATGCCGGCGTTGGAAGTCCTGGATGAGGGACGGGTCCAGAATGTCTCGAGTGGGGACCCAGCTCCTCTCCTCCGGACCGTACCCCTCCCAGTCTACTAGGTACTGGAAACCACGCCCTCGGCGACGCACCTCGAGCAGACTTCTGACAGTGTAGGTGGGCGTGCCATCGATGAGCCGTGGGGGGGGGGGGGCACGCGAGGATCCTGGTGAACAGGCTTGATCCGGGAGACGTGGAAGGAGGGATGAACACGGCGCAGAGAACCTGGTAGCTTGAGGCGGACCACCGACGGGTTGATGACCCGGGAGATCAGGTAAGGCCCGATAAACCGAGGTGCTAGCTTCCGGGAGCTCTCCCTCAGCGGAATGTCCCTGGGAGACAGCCATACCCTCTGTCCGCGCCGGTAACGGGGAGCCGTGGTCCTGCGCCGGTCTGCTGCTCTCCTCATCCGATCCCCAGACCGGAGCAAGGCCGCCCGAGCCTGCCTCCAGGTACGCCGACACCGTTGTATAAAAGCCTGGACAGATGGGACGCTGGCCTCCTCCTCCTGAGAGGGGAACAGAGGGGGTTGGTAACCCAGACAACATTGAAATGGGGATAAACCAGAGGCGGCCACCGGAAGGGAGTTGTGGGCATATTCTGCCCAAGCCAGCCTCTCACTCCAGGAGGACAGGTTGTGGGAGGCGATGCAGCGCAACAGCAGGTCTTGATTGGCCCGCTCTGTTTGGCCATTGGTTTGGGGATGGTAACCGGAAGAAAGGCTAGCGGATGCCCCGATGAGGCGGCAAAACTCCCTCCAGAAGCAGGAAATGAACTGGGGGCCTCTGTCCGAGATGTCAGTGGGTAGGCCGTGAATCTTAAAAACATGATTAGTCATTAGTTCAGCAGTCTCTTTAGCAGACGGGAGCTTGACCAAAGGGATAAAATGAACGGACTTAGAAAAACGGTCTACCACTGTGAGGATAGTGGTGTTACCCTGGGAAGGGGGAAGCCCCGTCACAAAATCCAGGGCTAGGTGAGACCATGGGCGTCTCGGCACTGGCAGGGGGCGAAGCAGTCCAGCGGGGGGGGGGGGTGTTGGCGGACTTATTGCGAGCACAGACCTGACAGGCTGCGACGAAGCGCTTAATCTCCTCCTCCATGGCTGGCCACCAGAAACGCTGCAGGATGAAGGCCCGGGTTCTCCTGACCCCGGGGTGACAGGTCAGCTGGGAGGAGTGGCCCCACTGGAGAACCTGGGAACGAACAGACTTAGGGACAAACAGCAAGTTAGGAAGTACGTTACTCGGGGGGGGACTCCCTCTGCAGGGCGCAGCGCACCGCGCTCTCCACCTCCCACCCCACTGCCGCCACTAGGCAGTTAGCAGGCAAGATGGTCTCCTGCTCGGGGCCCTCCTCAGTGAGGCTGAACTGGCGGGAGAGAGCGTCAGGCTTGGTGTTCTTGGAGCCCGGCCTGTACGAGAGGGTGAAATTAAAACGGCCAAAGAATAAGGCCCAGCGAGCCTGGTGAGAGTTGAGACGCTTGGCCCCCCTGATATACTCCAGGTTCTTGTGATCGGTCCACACTAGAAAGGGAATCTGGGTGCCCTCCAGCCAGTGGCGCCACTCCTCCAAGGCCAACAGTTCACGGTCTCCAATCCTGTACTTCTGTTCTGTGGGGTTGAGACGGTGGGAAAAAAAAAAAAAAAAAAAAAAAAAAAAAAAAGCACAGGGGTGAAGCTTGTTATCACGACTAGAACGTTGAGACAAAACCGCCCCCACTCCCACGTCGGAGGCGTCCACTTCGACAATGAACTGGCGAGTAGGGTCAGCAGAAATCAGGATGGGAGCCTTCGTAAATCGTCTCTTGAGCTCGTTGAAGGCCTGATCTGCGATGTCTGACCAAAGGAACTTAACTGCCGGAGATGTAAGGGCAGTGAGGGGGGCAGCAACCCTGCTGTAGTCACACACGAATCTGCGATAAAAATTAGCGAATCCCAGAAACCTCTGAAGATCCTTACGCGTCTTAGGATTGGGCCACTCCGCCACGGCCCGGACCTTGACCTCGTCCATCTGGACGCCTCGGGAGGACACGATGAACCCCAGGAAGGACACTGACTCCTGGTGGAAGACACACTTCTCTGCCTTTACGTATAATTGGTTCTCCAGTAGCCGTTGTAGCACCCGCCGGACATGCTGCACGTGCTCCTGGCTGGACTTGGAAAAAATCAAAATGTCATCTATGTACACAAACACAAAACGATTGACCATGTCCCGCAGTAGGTCATTGACCAGGGCCTGAAAAACGGCAGGAGCGTTGGTGAGGCCGAATGGCATGACAAGATATTCGTAGTGCCCGGTGGGTGTATTAAAAGCGGTCTTCCACTTGTCCCCCTCCCGAATGCGGACCAGATGGTAGGCGCTGCGGAGATCCAACTTGGTAAAAACGGTGGCCCCCTGCAGGAGCTCAAAGGCGGAGGACAGAGGAAGCGGATAACGGTTTTTAACTGATTTCGTTAAGGCCCCGGTAATCAATGCAGGGTCGGAGAGAGCCGTCCTTTTTGCCCACAAAAAAGAACCCCGCGCCCGCCGGGGAGGAGGAGGGACGAATAATGCCAGCGGCCAGTGACTCACCAATGTATTTGTTCATCGCCTCGACCTCAGGGGGAGACAACGAGTAGAGGCGGCCCCGGGGAGGAGAAGTGCCAGGTAGCAGCTCGATGGGGCAGTCATACGGGCGATGCGGGGGCAGCGCAGTAGCTCGGGCCTTACTGAATACGGCCCGCAGGTCCTGATATTCAGGGGGAACGGAAGACAGGTCAGGGTTATCCTCCTGAGGCACAGGAGCAGAGGGCAGCAGACACAGAGCAGACCGGAGACAATGGGTGTGACAGTAGGTGCTCCAACCCATAACAGAGTTCTCTGATCAGTTAATGTGTGGGTTGTGTTTAACTAGCCAGGGGTGACCCAGCACCACCGGAACCAGGGCTGAGTCGAACAGGTATAGGACGATTTCCTCACCATGGTTGCCAGAAATGAGAAGACTCACCGGGGCTGTGACGTGGGTAACGGTGGCTAACCTCTCCGCTAACCGCAGGGCGACGACGGGCAGCCGCCACTGGGCGGCCAGGGAGGCGTCAATGAAGCTCTCGTCCGCGCCAGAGTCAATCAGAATGGTAATGGGCCGCCGCTGCCCCTCCCAGGAGAGGGTAGCAGGCAACAGGGTGCGTTGGGATGGGGAGCTTGGAACAACCTCCTCTGCCTCTCTGCCGGGGTTAGATGGGCGCGATCCACCTGCATAGGCTCCGACTCCCGCTGAGGAGGAGACCTGGAAACTGAGGCAACGCGTGGGTGAATTTCTGAAGATGACCACAAGGGGGCACTCACGGTTCTCTCCCGGCGGCGTTGGGTTAGTCGGTTGTCCACTCGGATCGCCAAATCAACTAAATCATCAAAACCGGAGGGGAGCTCGCGAGTAACAATCTCGTCCTTTATGTGCTCGGCAAGCCCGTGTAGGAAGGCATCAAACCGAGCGACCCCGTCCCACTCGCTCGTGGTGGCGAGGGTGCGGAACTCAATGGCATAGTCCGAGACCGACCGTCCTCCCTGGCGTATCCGGATTCACTGGGGGGGACGAGACGCTGGTTGGCGTCTGCTGGAGTCGCTGTAGCTGAGCAGTAACCTCCGTCATGGTATGAGCGAAGCAGTCCAGTGCCTGCTTAACCGCCTCCAGCTGGTGCTGATGTTCGCCTAACATGGCTCCCTGTCTTCCCAGCGCCGTCTGTAGTTGACCCAGGTCCGCTGAGTCCATGGTGGCCAGATCGTACTGTCAGGGTCTGGGGTGGGACTCAGAAGCGGACCAGAGTTAGAAGATGCGATTTATTTTGCGAAGCACAGAATCAGAAGCAGTCTCTTAATCGAATACAGGCAGGGGTCAAAATCCGGGAAATCAGGTAGACCGGGCAGAGGCACAAAAACGGGAACCGGGGGGCAGGTCGATTAAACAGGCAAGGGTCAAAATACCAAGGCAAGGAATAACACGGGCAGGCTAAACTCGAGGTCGGAAACAAACAAGCAAAAGTCAAAAACCAGGAAGGACAAGAACACTAAACAAGGCTGGAAAGGCTACTCGAAAAATCAGAGGCACGATCTGGCAAAGAAAAAAGGTGCACACAGAAACTAAATAGCAACGCCAATGAGTGAAGATGGGATGCAGGTGAGGAAGGTAAGTGGAGGCTTGATTGCAGATGCGGAAACCGGTGGAACTGGGGCGGGGCGTCGGCGTGGACAGGAACCAGGAACCTAAGGGGGAAAAACAATAACAAACGCACACCCAAACACACGAACACAGAAAACACAACCGCAAGCGAAAACAAGTAAACTGAAAATAAAAATAAATACACACTAGAAAATAAAAAATAAACAAAACTAAAACGGAACACAAGGAGAATCAGGCAGGATTCCTGACAATCTGCATATAATTGCCAAATCCCTAATGATTTCCCATTCATTCCATTGTAAAGAGATTGCATGCTTGAATAAAACAAATTTTAGATATGTTCGTGGAATTATGTCCAACTCCATCGCATAATAATCTTTAAACATGTCCTAAAAAGTTGGCAGATGTGGCATTCATAAACTGACAATTACCCTATAAAGACACAAAAAATTACTTAGGTAGACAGTTTCTGTTGAAAATCACGTCGACAGCTGACACCTAAGTGGCAGGCGTAGTCGTCAGCACTCTGCCTGTTTCATTCTTTTATGCAATTAAACGGATTCTACTGTTAGCGTGTTTGCGGTTGCACGTAAACTTGAAAGCAGTCAAAACATTAAAAACTCGAAATGCGGTATTGTTCAGGACGAAATTGCACTAATGACAAAACATTTAGGCAGCCCGCCTAACATATTTCAGAGCAGAAAAAACCAGATCAAAGATCGACCCACTTTCTTGAATATTTTTTTAATTTTTAATTTTTTTGTTAAGGAATGGCTTCAGTCTTGCCAGCTTACTCTAAAGCTCAGAATTTAGTACAGCACGCACAACTGTTGCTATGTGTATACAGTGGCCAGTCTTTGTCATAGAATCCTGTAGCTTTTTAAGGTTTCTGTTGGGGTCTTCTGACCTGATGAGCTTCCTCATGCTAGCTCCTTGTTGTAGGAAGACCTACTGGAACAGGTCATTTTATTCTGATCTAATCAGAATAATGTCAGCTGGTCACCAGGGAAGGCAACTTTGTGCATAATTTGGATGGAGGTTAACACTGCACAATTACAACTCCCACTATAAAGTGGGTGTGTAAATTTATCCAACCAAGCTGTTATGTCTTTCTATTTTTAATACATTTTCAGAAATGATTTGCCTTTTTTTTTACTTTTATGTTGGGGGTTACCATGTCTAAATGAAAGTGGGGAAAATCTGATTTTTCATTTCATTCTTCAAGGCAAACAAAAACAAGAGAGTCCACTGTATATCCAGCTGAATAATATTGATTCTGTAAAAACAAAGAATAAATGAATGAATACAAAAGCATGTGTGGAAATATATTCATAAATAAACATTTAAACATATTAATATATAAACAACAAAGCAATACATTCACAGATGACTTATCATTTGGTGATAAATTCATCACTGAATGAATTCCTGCTTTGCCAGCTATTAGTTTATTTGAAGACCAATGGCATTATTTTTTTTTTTTTTTGCCAAAGCCTGTGCAAAGAACAGTAAGATAAAGGATGGCAATATCATATAACATTAATGTAATGTTATATACATAAGTCACCCAGGATAACATTGTCTGCTGAGCATATAGATTGGATAATTTTCCTTTCCAGTTCCAGACAGCACTATTCATAATCTCTGCCTTAAGTATCGTGCTGAGGGCAGGTGGCTGCTTCCAGCTTAATAGGAGCCAAGCTGGGGAAATTAATGAAACTCCAAGGCCTGTCTCTATGTCTGTAGAACACCAGTGCTGGAAATTAACCTTGTGTCTTGTAATGGGTTCTATCACAGGGTAAAGGAAAGCAGACTGGTCGATATGCTGTGTGACTATGCTTGTGTGTGAGTGTGACTATGTGTCTGTGTGTGTGTGTGTTTGTGAGCAAGTGAATACATGCAAGGGACACTTGTTTCTGTTTCTGTTTCATTGCTGTTTTGTCAGTTGGTGACAGATCATGCTGTGCCACTTTACCTTACAAATGCTAGATTGTGTGAGCAGTTAGCTTTTTTATTTGTGGGTGGTGTGATTGAGCTCGATAAAGTGGATATTGTAAAGAATTTCACTCCAAAGGGCGACAAGGCCTCTTGTAGTGTTTTCTGTCAAAAGTTGATGGAGGGTCTGTCCAGTAGATGGCAGTAGGAATTCAGAGAAACTTTCCAGGGCTAAATTTGAATGCCATCTAATCGAACATTTAATGGATTTTTGGCCAGAAATTTCCTCGTAAAAAGTGTACTTCTGTTTTTACGACCACTTCCCTCCTCCCAACATCCAGAATGACTTTGAAATACATGACACTCTCGTTCAGGAAGTGCTCCAGCATATATCAATGTAATGTTTTCACACTTCAAATAAAGAAATGCCAGTGCCACATTTCTGCTCAGAATGCATTTATGAAGTTACCTACTACATGACACATTAAACTACCAGGGATATACATACCATTTCATCCAGACTTTAGTATTTCAAGATAGTTTTACTATTATTTTAGTTTGAAACTGTGTTGTTGTTATAATAATAATAATAATAATAATAATAATAATAATAATAATAATAATAATTATTATTATTATTATTATTATTATTATTATTATTATTCGTAGTAGTAGTAGTGGTATAAACAGGTACATCATCAACTGTAAATGGGTACATAAAGTTAAGAATCTATTTCAACCCAACCCTGCTCTAGAATGCCAAACTATCTTCAGTCACAGTGGCTCTGAAAGCTGGATCTATCTCCACGTATTCCAGATCAAAAGTCTGAAAAACCTTCACGCTTTTCCAGTGTGATCTGTGAATCTCTCTCCAACCATTCTGGCTCAAGATTCCACACACACTTGCTTCTGCCGATCTCTTTCTTTTTCTCCTCCAGACCCAATTAGCCAGCTGACAGACAAGCCTTTGGAGAGATGGATGGCGGGAGAATCTAATCCGCTGTCTTTCCTTCACGGAGGAGTGATAATAGAAGCTGAAGGCTGCTCTACCCCTGGGGCCTCTGTGGTAAGTAGAGGAAAAGGTATTTTCGTCTCCATTTATCCAGCGGGCAAACCTCAGGTGTGAAGACTACGTGGTTGATAGCCATAGCCCCACATTCAATCGATAGCCAGGTACCGGCACAGCAAAGAAAAAAGATATTTATTTTTTACCTCAGACACACACAGCACGCACACGTACACAATTAGATCATTGCTGAACCTGAATGACAGGGCTACTCATTTTAAACAGATCATAGATGAGTTAATAACAAAAAACCACATGTGGCCTCCCAACAGTAGTTCTCACAGTATATAATCCAATTGGCTTCTTCATCTTTTAGCTATGTGGCTCCTCTTTACCCTTAGAAGATTGTTTTCCTATTCCCAAAAAACATGCACTGGTATGTCATTTGTTTATCACAAATGTTGGGCCACTGAGAATTAAGTTATGTCTATTTCCTGAATCCAGCTGTTTTAACAGTCAATGCCCTTTTTCAGCATTTTGAATATTGAACACAAGTGATAATACATGCCCCTCCTCACTGATCCTACACGTAAAATATATTTAATTTAATTGAATCATTATTATCTAGGATGACAATTATCAGTTAAATCAGCGAATTCATTGTTCATTGATAGGCACAGCATTCTGGTGGATGACACTTTGTGAAAATATATGACTCAATCAATCATATTGAAATAAACAGCGTGTTTATTTAAAGTTACAGTACCAAGATAAAGAGAAATCATCACTCTAAAGACAAAGGTTATATCTTAATGAACATTACATCTAAAGACAAATGTAACCAGCTAAAATCACCACAAGAGATACAAAAATGAATATCAAACCACAGCTTGTTTGTCCCAAAGCATCTCAAAATGCCCCAACACACACAGCTACATAACAATACAAACTGAGTGAGAGTTCGGACCCAGAGTCAAGCCAACGTTTAATCAACCCAACTGACCATCTTCTCAGCAGTCATAAATACTTCACCCTACAGGGACTGAGGATGTTGACCCTGATTAGATGATGCCAACTTGAAGCACTGAATGGGGTGGTGGGGAGGGGGGAGTGGGAGGGTTGGATTCATGACAAGGGCTGTCTTATCTGAAAGCTGGCAAAATTACTGTTAGTTGGATTGATTCTGTCATCAAAAGATCCATGGTTTTAACCTTTTTAAGGAGACCAACAGAAATACCTTAGGACGTAATTTAGCTCAGCGATAGAACACCTTTACAAAATAGAAATTTACTCCTGTTTTTATCAACAGACTTGAGGACTGTAGGTAAATATTAAGCACAGCCAGCAGTGAAATCTCCACCTTTGGGCAAAATATTGCTGTTGTGTGAAAAGGCCAGCCCTAGATTCCAAACTGGCCAGCCTCAACAACCTTTATCTACATAAAAATTAAGACTTTAATTCAATTACCTCACTTGAATGTCAAACATTGGGCATTTATCCAAAAGACAACAATGACCCTGAGGTGTATGGTGTGGGCAAGCTGGGTAATAGCACTAAAAATAACTAGGTGTTCTAGTGTTTCTTCAGGGAGGTAATAAAGGCTTCCAGGAAAGAAGACATTGGGACACCCTTATTTTGTGCGAATAAATAAGGGCCCCGGTGTGTCTTTTAATTGACAAAGGAATTCTAGTGGATTTTGGAGAAAGGAGGAAGAGAAAAACAGGCTTTATGACCAGGTCAACCATAACAAGCTACTTTGTAAGAGAGTATAAGCTTCTTTTCCAAAAAACCTGTATCACAATGCTCTGTCCCTCTCTACTACAAGTCATATTTTAAAAGCTAGGCATCCAAGATCACTGGGACTTTAATTTATATTGAGGAGCAGGCATTTTACTGACAGAGTAAATATCAAATTTACTAAACCTGATATTTACCAATTTGGCAGAAGTTTATTATTCAAGGGTACAAAAAGCAGAATCCCACCCAGGATTTAAACCTTCTGGGTTCCATTTACCTTTCCACTATGCCACTATATCATCTGCATCCCTGTAATCACAAAACTAGTCTGCTAAGCAAACATAATGAGCTTTAGGTGAGTATATACAGCACACAACAAATAATACAATAACAATTAATTGGAGAACCAAACTGCAGCACTATGCCATGCATCTACACAGCAGAATTCAATTGTCGAGCCACATTGTAACAAGTAGCAGAGCCGCTCTGTTGCACAATGTGAGACGGCTGTGAGACACTGAAGCACGATGTTGTACAACCACGCTACGGCGCTACGTTGCAGAGCCACAATGAATTGCAGGCTGCATGTGTCACAGTGTGTGATAGTGCTCTGAGATGGTGACTGGCAGCTGCTCTCGGGTCATTAATCTTAGTGAAGAGGCCTTTTTGACAGCGGAGATGCACGGGGGGCGGGACTCATCCTGCCAGGAAATCAAAACATAAGCTGAGTATGTTTACAATTTCCTGCTTGCTTATTTTCAATTTCTGTCCTTTTATATTCATAATGCCTCATATGATACCACATCCACTGAAGGTTAAATATTTATTTAATTATCTTGAATTGATAGGTGTGAAAGGTGCTTTACTAAATATAACAGATTGATTGATTGATTGATTGATTGATTTATTGATTGTGAGGGCTAAATGTTAGCCAACTTTTAAGAGGTGTTGACAGGAGTCAAGAATTTAAAAATCCCACTGGAACCTCTAACAACCCCAGGCCTGGTCTTATCCCCCTAAGCCAGCTTGAAAGTACTGTAACAAGTGAAAGCGCCACAGATCGGCATTAAAAAAAAACCTGCTGATCTAGTTAAAGCTATTTCTCTCATCCAGTTCATCTCATCTCTCATTCAGTGGAATCCACCCCCATCCAAATAAACTCAACCATCATCCAAATGAAGCATCCCTCTTCCTTGCAGATGAGTTCTCATTCACCGAATTCACTGGTCCAATATGATACTCTTAAATTCCAAAGGCTGGCAGATTCTGTGCACATCTGATGGAAGAATGTAAAACGAATTTGTTGTACGTTTGTCACATGCGGGTGGGGGGCTTCATTCCCTGCCATGGCATTTTGTAAACTGTGGTTCCTCCCGTTACCCTCTCCGCTTTCTACCTATCTGAATAAATTAAAATTTTGAAAGGAGGGTGAACTATCCTGCGCTCTTCAAAAAAGAACACACTTCTGAAGTTTCCCCAGGATTTTTGTTCTTCAGAATAAGCGGACTACAAAGGGGCGAGACGAGAGAGAGACAATCATGACAAGCAATTGTCATAATGCAGACTTCACTTCTGTTATTCTGACAGTATGGAAGTTTACCTCAGGGGAAAAGGGAAATTGCTTGCCATCCTTGGAAATATTATTGTGAATATACACATTAAAATGAAAATTTACCACATTCTCCATGCAATTTTACCAGGAATTATGTTTAAGACTGAATACCTATCTAAAATTAGATTTTGAAATTGATTTGCTCTAGGGCAGCATGCTGGGCTCATTATTTTGCAGACTCTCACACACTTAATCAAATTGTTGACAAAAGAGCTATTACAAATAACTCAGCCTTTGGAGGAGGTTATGCAATACGAAATAATACATTTTGAGGCACAAATGGTAGTGAGAAAGTTTGCAAATTAAAGTGGGGTGGTCTTTTTAGGTTTTACTCCTTCCATCTCTTCAGAATCTATGATAATTACAATAGTAGTAGTTTGACCATTGGATTTCACAAAAAGAAGACAGGGCAGGCAGGTGTTATGGACATAATACCAGGCCAGTATTCATCTTCATTCCTGGTCCTGTCAGGCTGCAGGGTCTGCTGGTTTTTGTTATTACTTGGCAATTAATTTATCAATTAAAGCAGTCGATTACGCAGTTAACTGACAACACCTGGTTTCTCGGAATTTGAACTGGTTGTTGATATTAAGGAGGAAACAAAAACCAGCAGACCCTGCGGCCCACCTGGACCAGAAATGAAGAGGCTATTTGTTTAAATAATGGTCTATGGAATGAGCAAAGACATTTTTATGATTTTAGAAATCCTGCCTGGATGAATATATTTTGTCCTAAAAAGAAAGAAATGACCAGGAAAAAGAGGACGTCTGGTGAGCATACAGTAGTTACATAACAGAATATGCAGCTTAAAACAGTAGAAATACCTTTAGTTATCATCAAAAATATACTGCAGAAAACTTTGATGTTTTATTAAGTCTAGTTGTAGAGCACCCCTTGCAGTGATTAAAGAGGAAACGCATTTGAAGAAATTTCCTATTTACTTAAAATGGAAATAACATGTAATCTATACTAATGCTTTATATACCAACACACTTCCCTCCTAAAAAATAAATAATAAATGTGTATGTGTTTGTGTGCGTGTGTGTACTGCACTTCTACAACTGCAAAAAAAAAAAAAAACAGGATTTCATTTTGTCCACTTGTGGTTTGGACATTTCCCAACAGCACAAAATTAAGTAGAATGCATTGGAACTGAATAATACTTTTGATTTTTTTTATTCCTGAAAGACCGTTAGTAAGGTACTGTAGCTGTTGTCGGGGCATGCTATAAATCATGGAATCACCAATGTGGCCCTAATACAGAACAACAAGATTCTCTGTGAGGTCCTGGAAGGTTCCAGATCTGTGCACTTGAAAAGCATTGTGTTGAGATGAATCTAATCTTCAGTCTCATAAGTCATAAGTGGTTAGAGGTTCCTAATTATTAAAATAATCTGCAGGCTGCCTTTACTTAAAGGGACAGTTGCTTTCTGTAGACCACAAACCCCAAAATGCAATAATTCCTGCCATTGCAAAGCCAGAAAATAATTTGGCATTTCTGTAAGTATAAAAAATAGCATTTGTCATAAATGATTAAAAAATACTGATAATAAAAAGGTCAATAAAAAAACATGCATTAAAATGGAAAGAATATGGGAAAACCTCCCGAAAGTCACTTTATGTTGGCTGTTTTCTAGTGATGCTCAGTCGGGTTGTAGGTTCAAAGGGCTAGAACTCCACAGTTTGGGGTTGTTCACGCAAGCCAAATCATATTAATGCTAATAACCATTTCTATTTGGGCCTGCCCCCCCTGCTCTCCCCTCTTCCGGAAACAGGAAACAGGAAAGGGCCTTCCCCGAACTGTTGCCTTCCCCAAACTGTTGCCACAAAGTTGGAAGCACAGAATGTTCTAGAATGTCACTGCATTAAGATTAGCCTTCACTGTCACTAAGGGGTCTAGCCCAAACCATGAAGAACACCCCAGACCATATAGGGGTGTCCATATACTTTTGGTCATATCACGTATATCAGTGAGAATGGATATTGTTATGGTATATTACAGATGAGGCAAACATCTCAATGTCACCACATATTCCTCAGTAAGTGGAGGAGAGTGAAAATTAAAAAATAATTTGTTGAAGGTAGGTCTACACAGTACTCAGCACTCTCAGAAAAAAGGACCAAAAAAGTGATGAAAAAGTTGCTGAACAAAAGCTTATCACTGGGGTGGTACCCTATAGGTACATAAAATTATGCCCCCTGCCAGCAATATATAATTCATTTGGACCTTTTTTGCTTGGAAAAGGTACTTATTAGTACCCAAACAGAAAATGGTTGTACTTTCAGGGTACATTTGGGAAATGTGTTCCGTAATGGACAAACACGTTCCTCCACTATACCTTTATTTCTGAGAATGTGGACAGACCTGACATATTTGACTTTGGGAAACATTGCCTTCGTGCAATACATTTGGAATTTACTGTTGTAGCGTATTGGTAAAATGCAATATTCTTTTCTGAAATGTGCAGCTGACAATTGAACAGAAACTTCAAAGAATGTCAAATGAACCAAGAATTCTTAAATTAATCTAAATAAAAACCCACTTTATACAGAGAGCTGGCCGAAATGCTATGGGAAACCAGGTCTCTTTACATGTAAAAATTCCCCAAAGTGTAATGATTGCGACCCATAATATAAATCAAAAGGTTGAAATTTCATGTTGATATATTGAAGCAGGGATAAGTATACTCTCCTTTATTTGTGGGCTTTTACTTTAAGAATTGAAGGTGAGCTTGCTGAGTGCACTTAATGTAATGAAATTCTCATGGAGAAGATAATATTCAGTCCTCTTGCTAGGGAGTGAAATTAAATATAAGTGGTCTTGTTAATAACTCAAACACTGGAGATGATATATTACATCATAATCATAATAACAAGATTAAGGAGAAATTAGGTTTATTGCCATTTATAGATAGTTTCAGATTATTGTGAAGTCTCAAATTGAAAGGACAATGGAAAGGACGGTGAAGAGAATTTTTTTTTTCCTGTTAAATTCATAAATCTTCCAGTAAAGTATTCCCTAGATAAAGATAATAAATTTGCTTTTCTGCTCGAGCAGTTTAATATAGTGGCAAGTTCAGGAAACACAGCAAACACAAATGGCTACACTTAGAGAACTCTGACAATGGTAAGGCTATAACAATTGTCTGGGGTCATCAGCATATGATTTTTAAAAAGCAAGTTAGATCAGTCCTTATTGCATATATTTCAGCTGATGGACCAAAGCACGGTAGAAGATGATGTTCTGACATGCTAGGTTGGTAGAGGCACTTATTGGCTAGATTATTTAGGCCCTGCAAACTGATGGGTCAGGGTCAAACTGTTACACTTAACAGTAATAGAATTTCCACAAAAATGCAACCGGTCATTTGTCAATTGAAATTCAGAATGTTCTCAGCTTTTGTTTGTTGAACAAAATGAATTTAAGAAAACAGCTATACTGTGTCAAGTATTGACGCACTTAAAATCAAATTTTTGTACAGACTAAATGTGATCAGTTGCGCACAAAATATGTACTGTGTTCCTGTTTACTTTGTTCTAGTGCTAATTATTTCCCTTTCATTTAGACTTGTAGCTGCTTGTTGTAGTGTCATGAAAGTCATGTTGGACAGAAGTGCCTGCCAAATGAACAGATCTATTGTTAAATACTAGATTTAGTTCTACAAACAGCTCAGCCAAATTGTATTTGCATTTCAGGCCGTACTAAGGGAAATGAGGGGTGCTATGTAGATTAGGGCTATAACTATTGGCTATGGCCTGCCCCAACCCAAATAAATAACCAAAAATATAATATAATACAATTAGCAGCTATGATTACATCACTGAATGCAATTAGATTTTCATCCTTACTGCAGTGCAGTTGCAACTACCTTCAGATCTGTATTTAACTGAACACGATGAAGCTACATTTCCCTTACGAAAAAATAAATAAAATAAAAAATCATCATGTGAATTCAACATTTTCACATGTGAATTAAAATGTCACATGTGAACTGGACATTTTCACATGGGACTCACTTTTTCTCATTTTAACTACAATTTTCACATGTGAAAACAAAACTTGTGACATTACATACCATTGATTACCTTTTCTTTTTTTTCATAAGGATTACATAAATTGTTTTCATTTAGCAGACACTTTAGTCCAACTTCCATGAACATTGTAGCAAACAATGCCTGAAGCTAGGTGTTCCAGTTGTCCTGTTCCTTGTGTTTGGTTGTTTCTCAAGAAAAAAAAAGCAGAATCCCAAATTGCCTTGTTGGGGAAAAAAAGCTGCTTAATGCCTACTGCAAATTGACCATCACTGGTGAAATGTAGTGGCAACTCACTGAGGGGTACAGAACATGAAATGGTGGGTGGGTGGCAACATCATATCACATTAAAGGCAGTTTCGAGATGCCTGAAGTTTGTAGAAGTTACATGGCCTATGGAGCCTTTAAGAGACAAAAGAGCCAAAGATGTACTTGGACTAAGTACAAGAATGAAGAATCCAACAAAATTCAGTAATATTAGGCATACAGTGAGCTCCAATTTTTTTTTCATGATTGGACTCCGTACTCCACAATTTTAGATTTGTAATTGAACAATTCACATAGGGTTAAAGTGCACATTCTCAGGTTTTATTTAAGGGTAGTTTTATACACTTTACTTTTATCACAAATGAAAGCACTTTTTATATTCCCCCCATTGCAGAGTACCATAATGCTGGGGACAACATACTACATACTACTTTTACGTAAATGAAAGTAGTCATGCTTAGTCAGGGTTCGAGTTATAATCTGAGCTTTGTGGGGGTCTCTAAAATTATGTTTGGGGCGGAGATAAATAAATAAATAATAACCTAATGGGTGCACTTTTTTATATACAAAAATACACACTTAATCACACACTTAATTTTTACCATTGGAACGCACACAATTCAGAGCCTGTTTCTCTAAGGCCTCTTCCACTACCGTTCTCTTCTGCTGATTCTCTTTTGCTGCTTTTCTTGCTCCGTAGCAGCAAAGCTAGTGCTTGCTGTCATGCTAGCAGGTGAATTCCATTTGTCTAAAGCTGTTTTATGTTTCTTTGTGAAAAAACTGAAACTAGCCGGCGGCATGGTAGCTAGTCTATACTATTACTTTCTATTCAATATATTATAAAGATAATGTTGACTGATACATGTAGTGGCTTCTTCTTCCAAATGGGTTTGAACGTTTCAGGCTCGCGCGCTCTCAACAGGAACAGGCATAGTTCGCGCAATATTCTACTGCGCACCATGGTAGCTTGTTGGTGAAGTGCAGCCATACTGTCATTCACGAGAGAATATGGTGCGTTTAGTTCTTTTGGACATCATGTTTCTTTTAGCCTATTTATCTTGTTAATGTAAATAATAGTCATTACATTGAAAAATGCATTATTTGTGATTAGAATAATGGTTGTTGGTAATGTATTAGCGGCCCCCACAGATGTATGATTTTACTGCCTTCATGGGAGATCAGACCCCTCCATATGGGAGCTCAGCTCCCACTGGCTCCCACATAACTCGGACTCTGTGCTTAGTGCATATCACATATCTTTTGCACGCAATGATTGCTTGAAGTCTCTGACCCATAGAGATCACCAGGAGTGGAGTATCTTCTCTGGTGATGCTCTGCTAGGCTTGCACTGTAGCCATCTTCAGCTCCTTCTTGTTTCGGTGGCTAGTTGCCTTAAGTTTTCTGTTCAGCATATGAAAAACGTGTTCAACTGGATTTCGAATGGGAATCACTTAGTCAGTCAAGGGTTTTCTCGTTTTTGGCTTTGAAAAACTTTGTTGCTTTAGCAGTATCTTTTGGATCATTTTCTTGCTGTAGGATGAAGCAACTTGCAGTGTAGCCTCTGTAGTTCAGGTTGTGAAGTCTTCCGCTAACAGTAGTTACTGACACATCCATGCCTGCCTCCTGAAAAGTGTTTTTGATCTGTCGATCAGGTATTTGGACGTTTTTCTTCATAATGGTCACAATTCTTCAGTCCTCAACTGTAGAGAATAGCCTACCAGGCCCTTTGCAATTACTGAGCTCACCAGTGCTCTATTTCTTTTTAATGTTTTTCCAAACAATTGATTTTGGTGAGCCTAAGGTTTGGGCTATGTCTCTGACTATGTTTTCTTATTTCTCAGCTTAATAATGGCTTCTTTGACATTCACTACTCTGGTCCTCATGTTGACAAATGCCAATAATCAACTCTAAAAGCAATCAAAAGCCTGGAATCAAGACTAGATTTTGAAAGCTTTCTTAAACCTGAACTAAGAAAGCTTCTGAACATACCTGACTAATCAGAAACACCTATGAAGCCATTTGTTCTAAACGTTATTATGCCTTGAGATGGGGGGTACTATGCATAGAAAGTGCAGTACTTTCTAAAAAGGTGAAACCAAAATGTATAAAACAATACCCTTGAATAAAAGCTGAGAATCTGCACTTTAACCACATGCATATAGTTTGATTCAGGAAATCAAGAAAGAATGTGTTTTCGTCCCAAAAAATATGGAGCTGACTGTATGTTATGTACGGAATAGAAAGTATATAATATATTTTCACCAGTGGGATGTATAATGAATCTATAAAATAAAACTTGTAAACAGTAATTGAATGATTGAATATTCTTATATTCTTATAAGAATGTCAGGAATATTTTATGTCAGAATATATATATCAGGACATGCAATTGGCGTTGTTTTGTGAAAACCCTTTCTCCTACGCGGAACGTGCAGTGCCTGTAATGATTAGAACGTGATCACATTATGAGCCAAGCATTATGATATTGAAGGTATCCGTTAAGCGTGTCACTGTCCCCACAGTGGTGTAGTGCTGGTGATCTGAAATGAACCCTCGACTTCGCCGTGAGGTGAGATAGCCTACGCTATCGCTCAAATACATTCACTGAATACACGCCTGTCTTTCCACTGGGTCAATAAATTCCAACAATATGAGTTGGCTTTTGGCTACCCGCTTTGAGAACACAAAATAAAATCAAAAACAAAATCAGCATCTTCCACTTTAGTAGCCTATGTCATTAATATAACCATAAGATAATGTGTTTTTATTAATGTTTTTTTTTTATGTTTATGAATAGCCTAACACCTGACGAAACTAATTCAGTTTTATCGCTGTGTTTACCTGCCAAATCGGCATATCATATCAGTGTCAAACCGAATTAACTGTTCTATTAATCAATAAACTGATTAATAGAACAGGCACTAAAACTTTTAGAGATTTTCTATTGACTACAACTGACATTTACAGGATACTCTATTATACCAAGACGTACAAACAAATAGCATGTAGCCAACTCCACCTTTGCTGTTCGTCAAAACTCTTAATCGCAATATTTTATCAATAGTACACAATTATAATTGCAAGCGCAGTTAAATATCTTACCTTTGCGTTGACAGTTTTGCTGTAGCTATATAAGTCCGTCACGTTTGAATATTTTCAATAAAAAAGCATGTAAATAAATAAAACCTACCTCCGTTGTAAAAAAAAAAATAGAAAAAAAGACAAACAACGGGAAATAAATCGTGTAAAGACTGTCGGACAATAGAGATTTACTGCTGATTTCTACGACTGCAAAGTATTTGCTTAAATTGTATGCGTCCTGTTCGTGTCCTTTGCGAATATTTTTTCATCAGTAGGCTACGTTTCGTCATGTTTCGGCCAATTTCGGCGTCTTTGCTGTGGGGAGTAATTCAGTCCACGCACCTCAAAGGTAAAAGCAGTCTCCCAAAGTGTAGTATCCCGAATTAAGTCATCTGTCCACCTCAGGGGGTATGAGAGAGCTTAGCTCACTCACCTTGGGTATTACGCCTGGACACTAGCAGCGGCTCTCCTTCCGCAGTTTTTTCCCATGTAAAAATGGAACGTTACACCAGGGGGCACATTTTAGTCTGAATGAGTGAAGCTATTCTCAGGGACAAATTCTCAATGAGTCAGGTATTTGTCAATGACCTCTGTGATCATATTTCAGTCCATTGCATTGCATTTTACTAATTGCCTTGTGGACAAATGATTACAAACTGCTTTTCAACGTGCATGTTTTTAAATGAAATTACATCTTTAGTTAGCTTCTGCAGCCTCAAAGCAAATGCGGATCCTGGAGGATAACTGCTTGACAACACAGATGGTCACATGCTCAAGATTAAAGGGGTACTTCAAGCTGCTTTAAAGTCTCTTGAAGTGTGTTTTCGTGTATTGTGAAGCCAACAATTTGTGAGTTAATTATCCCATCTAAAATATCTATTGTATGCAACAGTGGATATTTCAGACAGGATAATTTACTACAAATTGTTGGCTTTGCAATACAAGAAAATACACTTCACTGTCTGGGCCAATCAAAAACATACACTAAAACTGAAATGATATATTAAAAAAAAAAACTCCTGAAAATGAACTATACTTGGGCCTTGTAATAATATATGAGACTGGCAAAATGTGCTTTGATGGCGAGCTTGACCATTTCAAGCATCACAAACCAACAGAGGAGTGTTCACTGTTATAGAAACAAAGTAACAGTCACTGCATACAGCATAGGTGATGGGAAGGGATGTCATAGATATAACTGAGCCTGCAATGTTTTATTATTATATATATATATATTTTTTTTTGTTTGTTTGTTTGTTTTTAGCTATAAAACCAATGCTATTTCCCTGAATATCAACCAGCACTTTTTTGAATGTGTGTCCTGCAGAAATTAACATTGCAGCTGTCATAATCAATTACTGTAAGTCTTTTGCATTACAACTTTATAACACATACTCAGGCTGACATTTTGTCATGGTGGATATTTGTAATGAATCTGCAGAAAAAGAAACATCTAGAAATTCCCAGCTATTAAGTTACATCTTTTGTAGGAAAGTGAAGTGACCCAGCAATTCCTGTCGAGTATACTGCGGTATATGTAAAGACAGTGCTGGTATGCCGCATCCAGAAACTATGGATTATATGTATAGCAGAGAAAGTAGGTTATTTTTGTGTATGCTGCAGTTTTGTTGAAAAGTCCATAAAAGAGTTTCAGAAACCTTTTCTGGAATGATCCACTTCCCCTGTAAGGGGCTGTTTTGTCACGGGGGGAATGCAGGACACACAGAAGGAGGAGACAAAGGGCGCCCCCCTGCAGTCCTGTCCAGATGGTGAAAACATAGCACGTCAGCAACGTGTTCCCAAAAAAGAGTGAAGAGCGCCCTTCCCATGGGGCCATATGGTGGATCATTTTGCTTATTCAATGAAAAAGTGCATTGAATTGGAAATATCGTGGTTAGGGTAGTCACCTTCCAAACAGGTAACCCATATTTCTTTTTGGCCAGTGCACAGAACTAGCTTTTTCATTCTGTTTTCAGCATTAGTGGGCACTTTGCAATATTATTGTTTTATGTCCCTGCTATTTCATCCTGTCTGCTACAAGAAGGACCAAAAATTTTGAACCTTGTGTCAGCTTTGATATTGATATTGATATTGTTTGAGTGCAATCATTATGCTTTATGTCTAATGCTGATTCTGTTGTATTTTAATTTTAAAATAGTCAGTCATACTAACTCATTAAAAACCAAATACTTGAAAAATACTTCTCCTAATTCCTGGGTTTCATTATCTTTTGAGTCTTTTAAATGCTCTCAAAGAGCAGAACAGCAGAACAGTGTCTTTATTTACTTCAAAATTACATATTACAGCAAACAGCCATGGACCATTAGCCGACAGTGAAAGGTGCATCTTTGTCAGGACTCAAGGTTGTTTTTTAAAATCTCATTTTTGCGGAATCGCACTACTGAGGAAAGGAGTGGGCCTCCGATTAATATAACCAACAGGCAAGGAATAGCTCAGGTTCGGATGAGGCCAGTAATCTAGCATCAGGTGACAGCATGCCCGTAATGGGCCCTGTGGGCCACAGTCTTGGAGAGCAATTAATCGTCTCTCCTCTGCTGTGGCCTTGAGATTGTAGGATTTACATTTTTATTTCATTAATGGGGCTGCAGGAAAAGTGACAGAATGTGACTAAGCCGCATTGTGTGAGGGCATGAGAGGTGGCCGCAATCCCTAATTTATGGGGGAGTAGCTGTGTTTATGCTATCTGACCAGTATTGAATAAAGAGATTTATCACAAATTGATGTAACGGTTGCTTTTTCAGAATTTAAAGGTAGAAACTGAGGTTCTTTTGATCCAAAATATCAGGAGCATCGTTATTCTACAAGGATGAAGTTTAAATGCAGATAAATAAATAAATAAATAAATACAATGTATATAGTTAAAGCGGCATACTAAAGATAATATTTTTTAATTAAAATGATTATTCATTATAGTACTAAATGTTTTAAAGTTCAAAAAGAAAACATCACAACATAAAACTCCAATTTTGCTATCTCTAATTTAGTTTTAAATTGCTTTTGGTTTGATAAGAATTTTTGGCTTCTTTTCATTTGGACATGACTGTTAAGTAGTAGCACTAACCCAAACTAATTGCCGTTGTCTTTTTAACGTATCCTATAGAGGGAATTCATTTTGGCTGTATATCTCAGCCTGTGGGTATTTATTTATTTATTTATTGCATGCATATACCAATACCCTGGGGGCGATGTGGAGACCAAGACAAACTGCTGCTCAGGACAGATGGAGAGAGGACAGCATGATTCACCTACGACACACTGGGGGAAACAGAGACAAAATATGCGGCTCAGAGACAGCCAAAAATAGAACTTTTACAGATTTTTTTATATCTGAATACAAGAGTGGGATTGATGTTGCTTGTCACATAGAAACCCAAGAGAACAACTCTTAACCAGATAAGTAAGAAAACAACATGCCACCAAATGTACTGTCCTCTAAACAAGATTAGGGAGTGTCTCTTCTCTAAATTACAAATATTGTCCCTGTCATTGTTGAACTTAAATGTTACTTCAGCTTAACTCCTTGGTGCATGCGATACTCTTGGTTTCTGCCCTAAACGACTTTACTAAGTACCGTAGTAGCACATAAAGTGCATTTCTGAAGGAAATCATTAACAATAAAACATGGCAATGGATGAACTGCAAGCTATTGCTATTCTCCAAGTATCTGGGTTCTTCTGTGATTCAGTTTCAATTTCTACTGACAATTACAGTCATTTTAACTGGAGGGAACGTCTGAAAGATCTGTGTAGATGATATTTTAAACACAGTTTTTAAAGCCACAACACTGTAATGCAACGCCAAAGTCAAATCTGACCATCAAAATACCAAAGTACATTCTTATGCAGCCTTATATATCAGCCAGAAAAGGCACACAGAAATGCACTGGAATCCTGAAGTAATTATTGTGATAAAATATGAATTGGCATAGGAGCTTGTCGGATACCTAGTTTTTAGATATCCGCCTTTAGGAAGTCAGTGATATTAATCTGGAAAACTTACTCTGTGTGACTACAAAAACGTTATCCGTTCTTCGCTGTTTATTTGTCTCTCTTCTCCTTCACAAACACCAAAGGAATGCCTTTGGAGCAATAATGACTACACCAAAGGTCTCTCAATGTATACAATGTCTTGGAATTTTCTCCCTTAGAAGTTTCTTTACTTTCTTATCTATTGGGGGGTCCTTGCGTGGCTATATGCAGCACAAACATCCACATTACTTTTAAGTTAGAATATACTCTGTAATATTAAATTGAACTCACTGAGTGAAATCCTCAATGTCTGCATAGATAAGGGTTGTGAGGCTATTGGAATCTACATTTTCAGGGTATTCCAGTTAAAAGTGAAAAATAACGTGGTATGATTGTTTTTGTTACAAGGAAAATATTTTACCTGAAGATGAAAAGAACAGCTTGCTGTCTTCAACAATTATTTGTTGACAGATTTCATCCCTTTCATCTAGTTTGGCAGTAACATCCTGTTTTTTCCATGGTTTTGGTCCCTCTTAACTACATTGGCTATTCAACAGGAATCTCACAGGACTGTTTCTGCATCACCTGTCTGTGCAGCAGCTTTACAATTATCAGTCTAATTACTCTGTCATTTTAACATGTAGGGCCAGCCGCAGTACAACAATGCACTGATCCCCAGCTGTGTACATACATCTGCTGATGCATCTGGACACATCTTCAGTGATGTTCCTGGAATCATTGAGTGTTTCGGGTCTTTCAACATCATACACTCTCCTCCAGGTGACCCAGCCGGGGCTGATCAGACCCCAGCTTGTGTCCAGATGCCTAGCTACTTATGACCCCATGGCTCTCCTCTTTTGAACCACAGCCATCTTGAAGCCCTCTCTGCTGCATCGGTGGTACTGCGGATGGCTCTCCTCTTCCTCTCTCCCTCGATGCCCAAATTGCTGAAGGCTCTGGCTAAAGAACGGGCTGCGAATCCCCTGCATCCAACCTCCACTGGGAGACACCTCGCTCTCCACCCAGCTTGCTGACATTTGCTGACCAGTCCCGCGTACTTGGAGAGTTTCCTTTCAAAGGCCTCTTACAAGCGATCTTCCCATGGGACTGTCAGCTCCAACAGCACAGCTTGCTTGGTGGACTCAGACACAAGAACAATGTCTGGTCGCAGGGTGGTTGCTGCGATATGGTTGGGGAACTTCAGCTGCCGTTCAAGGTCCACCAACAGTTGCCAGTCCCGTGCAGAGGTCAGGATGCCTGCAGATGTTCTTCTGGGGGGTTTTGGCTGCTCCCCAGCTCTGACAAAGGCGATGGTCTGCTTGGAGGGTCGGGACTGCTTCGCCCACTCAACTCCTGCGCTGATGGCTTCAGCGATGGTCTTCAGGACCTGATCATGCCTCCATCGGTACCGTCCCTCTCCAAGTGCCTTTGTGCAGCAGCTGAGGATGTGCTCCAGGGTTCCTCACTTGGAGCACAATGGGCATGCTGGTGACTCTGCTTTGCCCCATGTGTGCAGATTTGATGGGCTTGGAAGCACATCATACACTGCCTGGAGGAGAAATTTGATGCGGTGTGGCTCGGCTTTCCAAAGCTCAGCCCAGGCCACTTTCCTCCTCTAGTCCAAGCCCCCTGTTTCTTCATTCCCACCGCCTTGCAGGTTCTTGTCTCCTCGACTGCTGCTCTCGACCTCCTCCTGAACTAGGCGGTGCCTTTCCTTCCCTCTGATGGTATTCATTTGGGGAGTTGGAAAGGATCCTAGCCCAGCTCGGCCTCGTGTGACCACTCTCACCAGCCTCTTGTGACACAGCCTTGCCTCTGCTTCCTGAACAGCTTCCTGTGCCCTCCACTTCCTGCTAGTCCTCACTTGGATCCCTGCTTTGGCCACTTTCAGATCACTTGAGTCCCTGTACTGTACCACTTCTCTGGCTCTTGTTACCTTGAATTCCTCCTCCAAGGATTTGAAGGGTAGTTGCAGTTTGTTGTGGTGGCTGTAGAGTGCGATGCTGCTCAGGCTCTTTGGCAGCCCCAGCCATCTCCTGAAGTGGTTGCTGACCCTCCTCTCTAAGGTCACAACTGTCCTGATCGGAACTGCATAGACAGGTGGGGTCACAGGATTCTGGGAAGAATGCCATGCTGATACACCCAGGCTTTGAATTTCCCAGGTAGGCTAGACTTGTCCACAGCCTTCAGCCAGCTATCCAATTCGGTGCAGGTCGACTGGATGGATGTTGTGTCCCTCAGAGAGCTGTCAAAACCTTCCCTAAGCTCTTGACTGGCTTCTCTGTGATGGTTGGGATGGCTGTGCCTGCAATCTTGAACCGGAACTTGTCCTCCACCTTCCCTTTCCTCAGCACCACAGATCTAGATTTGGCTGGTTTGAAATGCATCTGGGCCCACTCCACCAGCTTTTCGAGCCCCTGCAGAATCCACCGGCAGCCTGGGACTGATTCTGTGGTGACTGTGAGGTCATCCATGAACGCCCTGATGGGTGGTTGCCGTTGAGCGGAATTCATTCTGGGCCATCTGCACTCCGCTTCAGCAGACTTAGTGAGCATGTTCATAGCTAGGGAGAACAGTGTCACAGAGATAGTGCACCCTGTGATGATGCCGATCTCCACCTTGTGCCAGCATGATGTAATTGCTCCTGAAGAGCCCCTCATCCTGAAGTTGCTGTAGTAATCAGCGATGAGGTCTCTGATTCTGCTGGGGACGTGATGTTTGGTCAGTGTTACTGCACCAGCTTGTGTGGAATGGAGCCATATGCATTTGCCAGGTCCGCAGACAGCCTGTGATCTAAGGGAAGATGATTACGTTGGCAGCTCCTCATAGGCACCCCTGTATATGACAGCAATACATTGTACATAATAGCTCACAAAATCAGCATTCCTCAGTAATTTTCTGCTTGTTGTACATCAGTACAGGGGTTTGGGTTGGTTGGTGAAAAATTATCTGAATTCAGTGGCCTTATTCAAGTAATACCAGGCTTCTTCAATCCAGGTTAACCTTTAAGAGACTACTAGCCTAAGCATATAATTTTCATTAGAGGGCCATGCACCAAGGGTGTGTAGGACCCCTATTTTTTCTGGATTCTTCTTTTTCTTTTTCTTCTTCTTCTTCTTCCTCCTCCTTCTATTCATCATCATCTTCTTCTTCTTCTTCTTCTTCTTCTCTGGCCAAATTTTCCCATGCTGGGAAACTTGCAAAATTTGGCAGGCATGTCTGGTATGGCTGCCAATGTATTATGTATGACACCTATGCCCAACTGACACCCTAGGTGGCTTACATAATTGCAAATTTGAAAAAAAATATTATGAATGTCTGTCCCGTTTCACTTAAATGCGACAAATTTATTTCACATGTGTACCTCCTCTTCCTGACCAAATTTGCTCATAGAACCCATAAAGTCTGCCTCATTTTTCCTTTTTTGAGAAATAAACTTTTTGTAATTCTCCTACAATGTTTGTCAGATTCTCACCAAATGTGGCATGGATGATCTACTGCACATCCCAGTGTTAAATTGTGAAGAAAATTTAGATGAGTCCAAAGATCGATGCAGGACAACAATTTAAATTCAACCAAAATGGCTGACCACTGCTAAATTATGTCTATAGCCACACATTTTTCTGATTGCAGTGATACCTCAGAGGATGATACAAACCCATGCACAGATGCGCAGTGTTATAATGCAGTATGGCCTATAGGAGATGCTATTTGCAAAATACTCATGTGCATTGTCTTCATAAGCCCAAATTGTATTAAATTTAACTAGGACCCTCAGACAGCTTCCCGGCAACAGTCCTGAGAAGCATGCCCCCTTGGTCCAAGACTCATAAAGAAGAATAAATATGAATATTCATTAATTGTGCCAAAGATATTTTACCATACCTCCTTTGAATCCAGCCTCTATTCCAAATTTTTGAAATGTACAAATGTAGATCATGCATATCAAATTTCATGCCACTTTCACCCAAGGTGGCGCTACAGCACAATTTCAAAATTGTAATTTTCAAATAATTATTACTGATGTACCCTTAAATCCGATACACACCAAAGATTTTACCCTTGGGGCTTGGCTCCTGACGTCACTGCAAGCAACTATTCTTTTTTCTCATAAGTTTTATAGAATTTCTTTGATGCAACAGCATCAATGCAGCAGTGACCTGCTCACTCAAGTAAGGGAGAACAGGATGAATTAAACTGTCAATCAATTATGAGTTTACCAACGAGCATATTGTACCCATTTCTTGTGTGTGAAAAGTAACTACAGGTAGTGAATATACAAAAAAATAAAAAGGAATTTGTTGAACTAGGTGGCTACCGTGTGAATCTGCCTGTTACAGCACTGGTGCAGTGAAGTCATCAGCCAATGGTATGATATAGCTAAGCCAAGCTGGTTACCACTGTATAGTTGCATTAAAATTGTCCAGGGCTGGAAGGGTTTCATGGATTTGGACTGCACTTATCAACTATAAAATAGTTTTTGATGATAGCTTAGAGAAAAAGAAAAAAATTCTGAGAAAAATATTTAATATACCTGACGTCTATGCTGTTTGTTTTGCGTTTTGTCTGCAGATGGTGCCTCTCCATACCCTGTGATTAGCCTTATGTCTTTCAGACAGTGAAGTTCAAGAGGTTTGTCACTGTTTTCACTTGTCAACTCTTAATTCTCTTCTTGTGACAATGCAATTTCATTCTGCTGGCAGGACTCTTTCAATGTTTCTTTCCGCTCTCTGTGGGTTTGAAAGTGGGCTTTGATGTTATTAATGATGCTGGCTGCCTTGGCTATAGAGATGTCAACACTTTGAAGCCCTTTGTTACGTTGTTAGCCACCTGCCTTGCTTACAAGGTGCTCTCAAATACAATCAAACAGGCAACAAATTCCATCCCTGAAATCTTTGTTAGAAAGCCAGTAGCCCCTACTGACCCCTTTTCAGCTTGTTGGTCCAGGTAATAGAGATGCTGTGTTGTTACAGCATAACAGGTTCTGTCTACACACACAGCCTTCCACTCGCATGTTCACTTTATATCATTCAGTAGTGTGATCAGACCTAGGGAAATCTAAATGTATAAATGCCTGTCTATAAATACCTGCTGATTTTCTGGATCATCATATCTCCCTGAATGTGCAATGGACCTGAGTGAGTGCATGTTTGATTAAAAAATTGAGTTTTGCCCCCAGTCATGTAGCCTTAAAATACTGGCCACAGGCAGTTTCA
The DNA here is from genome assembly GCF_013347855.1 of Anguilla anguilla. Taxonomy (NCBI): domain Eukaryota; kingdom Metazoa; phylum Chordata; class Actinopteri; order Anguilliformes; family Anguillidae; genus Anguilla; species Anguilla anguilla. The sequence continues at coordinate 28,453,056 of NC_049201.1, forward strand.
GGCTGGAAATGGCAGCAGAAGAAGCAGGATCATGAACTGCAGAAAATTCCCTCTGGCAGGATGTAACACTTCACTCAGAGTTAAGGACAGAACATGTTGTGGCTAGATTGAACAAAAGCTTTGATTCAGAATGTGGTAAATGTGGCAAAAGAGCTATTTGCAGTCTGAAAGCCCAAATAATGAGCTCAGCAAGAGGCCAGAATCCCAAACAGTGAAACCACAAGTGTATCAACTTCATTAACAACAATAAAATGTAAAAAATGTAAAAATAAAATGTCCAGAGATCACAAGGATGTGATTCTGAAATGCGGAGCTAGGATGACACCATAGATACCACCCCAGCTTTGTCATTTACTTTGCTTCAAGTGGCATAATAACTCCTGAATTTTACTCTCATCTTTCAGTCCACCCCATGGGTTTGCTAAGTGGGAAATTTGATATATGGGTTGAAGGAACTAATACAAACCATCCAGATCTCCCCTTTCACCTTTGAATCTTGGCTTTATCATCACCTTAAAATGATAAAATAATTGTTTCCATTCATGCTTTATAGTTACTGTTCCTAGGAGAAAAAAAGTGCAAATTGTATGTTCATTTTTTTAGGGTAAATTACAGCCATTTTCAAGGTGTCATTTTTAACTTCTGTGTGGTGGAAGGAATTCACTTGAAGCTGCACTCTTTCACAGTAGACAATGCTTTAAAAATATGCATATCAACATTACACCTAGCTGCAAGCATTGTACAGATTTAACACTGGGTAATGAGTCTATATTTAGAGCCAATAAACAATGACTATCTGATTACTTGATGCAAACTGTTAAATCCATGGGAACCTAGCTTTTCAAGTGCAACCAAAACATGTGACCTTGTGGAAAGACAATAAATCAAGTCTGAGCTTTTCACTTCCAAGCTGTCACCTGCATAAATGGAATTACTTACAAAAGAAGGAGGAGGCTTTGCTTCCATAGTGCTTAGACCGGCCCATATTTCGCAGAAGGAATAGAAAACCATTAAATGACAGATATCACTGAGCAATCGATAGGTGGACAACGGGTAATCGGATGGACACGTAATGATCTTAAAATATGGTTCTGAACACGAACATCAGCAAGTCACATTCAGTTACAGCAAGCCAGAAACAAACAGAACTTAACTTGCCAAACTTGTAAAGATCGCAATGATGAAAGTGAATCTTGAATTTATTTGTATGTCAAAGTTAAGAATAAATGTTGATTGAATGCTTGGAGTCCTGCTTGATGTATGCAGGTGTGAGATTTGTTTACAACCATCCACAGGGTCACAGCAGAGGATAGGATTTACAGAGGCGACTGACTTTCACTTGATTTTCCACTCACGTACTGTAACAGGAGGGCCCCCAGATGACCCTACACTCTGTATGGCTCAGCACAGCTTTGTTACAGCAAAGCCTACACCTGCACTCTCACAAAATGGTGGAGTTAAATAAGCAAGAATGGTGCAATCTAGCAAATCTGATAGGAAGTCGCTTGATAGTCGAGCAATGGCATGTGCGTTAGAAGAAGATGAAGAGGGATTCTGCTTTGACCTATTTCTGGAAAAGAACAAAACAACAGGGCCGCACTGATCAATGCTTTATTATTTCATTTAAGACTGTGCAGCACATAAAAATTGTTTCCAGAAGTGGAAATGGCCCTTTCCAGCATCAAATGAGGCCATAATTGAAAACACACAAATCACCCCAGCCTCTGATTGATTTTTATTCTCCTTTTTCACCTCAATTCAATTTCATTCTTAGATTCTTTTTTCATATTTAATCACATATTCCATAATTGAAGAGCCATCCTACATAATGTATGTTTGTATTGAAACGTTCGAAGGGAAATTTCTGAACAACCCATTATGAACTGATGTGAGGGGGGGTGGGGGGGGAGCCACAACACGCTGTCCATTTTCCTCTGCATTACTCTCAAATCAGAAATCAGCAGTTCCTGCTATTCACTTTTATGAGTTGCAGACCTCTTTACTGACAGGGTACTACATTTTCACATCCTGACCACCCCCCCCCCCCCCCACCCCCCGCCCCTTCCCCTGAAAAAAAATCAATAAAATGAAATATAATACATATGTGTCAGAATCACATCAAGGAGAAATTTTCCCAATATAAATATATTCATGAAAAGACTTGCGGATGGAAGGTAGATTCCCTGAGCTTAATTTCAACCCAATTCCTTTGGCATTTGAACAGATTAAGCTATTTAGAATTTCTTTGTAGGCAGACCAAAGTTGTAACCACTTATTGCAAGGTCAAGATATATTTAAATGGGAAATCTTAATCAGTTAAATATTTTATACTGATGGTTCAGGCAAAGTAATAGAAATGCTAAAACAGGGTTTGGGTAGTCCCATCTTAATCCTGCCATTGCAACCAAGATCCTCAATCACATAATCCATTTCCTTAACAAATGCCTTAATTCAAGGCAATGCACAGTAGACATTTTATAAATTACACTGAGGCAATTACATTACACCACCTTACTCAAGCTTTCAAATGCAGTCACCGTTCTGGAATTCAAAAAGGCTACTGTCTGTCCCACGTCACAAACCACAGTCTGACACCTGTTACAGTACATGTCAATGGACAGTCATCGGTGAATGATAAAGGTTGACCTCCTGCCTTGTTTCCTCGCTACTTTTCCATGGGCTTCATTTTCAGTCTGATCAGCCAGTTCATTATTATTCTAATTGTTCCATCAGAAATGCATTGCTATGGAAATAACTGCCAGCTCATCCAGCATTAGGCAATTGATTCCTCCCCAGTGTAAATTGGCATTTGATTGAATATCACACCTCTTCCTGCACAGCAGAAATCAGGGGCCCCATGTAACTGGTGCGGATTTCAGAAGGATAAGGTCAGAGAGTCGCCTATCAACTTTGGGATGATTTGCCATTTCAACACAAACCAGAATGCTAATATTTTCTATTCTTACAGTCAAGCACTTTAAAACAACCAGGCAGAGTGATTGACGGAAGACAGACTAAAACATTTTGCCACAGCTATTTTGCCAATACTGGAGTCGTCTTTATGTGGCTGGTAGGGTATCCACCTTTAGGATGTAGTCAGGAATAAAGTACCAACTCTCAAACATTCATCTCAATCAACATCTCACTACCTTTTCTAAAACCCATTTACCCCAAATACCCTCATTCTTCCATTTGTATATAACTTATCAAACTTTTAGCTCACTGTCAAGTTGAAGTCTTCCACACAGCAAGCTGACAGCCCAAGGATTCATAAGTCCTTTAGGACCTATAAACATATAGCTGGAATCAGTTTCGTATTGCTTCAAGTTTTTATTTTCTTCAGATGAGTTCTGACAAATGACTTAGTATCCAAAAAAGCATAAGCATTTCAGTTCAATAAAGATCTCTGAACTCTGTCATAGGCTAAAAGTGTAATATTTTGTAATATACTCTATTACATATCCTTGTCAAAGAAGTAGCAGAAGCAATCCTAGTGGAGTCACACATCATTCTCATCCAGTGGATTTACAGTTGTAGCCCTGTTGAGTTAGTGAAGTTGCAAGAAATAAATTACAGAAGCTGTCCCTCTGTGCTCTGTCCATCATTCCTGATCGTACAGCAAAGGAACAGTCAGTGCCTCAAAATCCAATCCCCCCAATAAATAAATAAATAAATAAATATTGTTAACCAAAATGTTGTTTTGACCGTGAGTATCTGCTACCTGTCATGCGACTATAAAATCCCAGTCTGATTAGCACTATGTCCCTGCCAAACAAAGTAATCACACATTCACAGTCCCTACATCTTAGAGTGATGCAGAGCCCCGTCTCAGAAAATGGCCGCATGCCTGTGCGCCGATGGGGAGAGGTCGTAAAAGTTTCATGACGAGGAGGGAGTTTGATAAAGTGCAGAGCTGATGCCCAGAGGTTGCAAATGGTCCCGTGGTGGAAGCGGGAACAACTGACAGCAGTGATTTGTGGCCTTGCTGCTGCCTGGGGCTGCAATGCTTCAGGAAAGCCAGTTGGTTGTCGTGTAGGGGGAACTGAGATAATGGGGTGGCATTGAGAATACACGGGGCTCTCTCTTATGCTCTGCGCAAAATGGTGGTGATCCAAACTTAAGTGTCTTTGCTTGTTTCAGACCAACAGAGTTGGCATTTTCCCATGCAGCTCCCACGTGGTTCAAAAGGCAAATGAAACTTGTGGGCGGGTTGGTCTTGGGATGAGGTGTGGCTGACCTAGTTGTTGGCTTATTGCTCTTTTGATGCTGCTGAGAGCGTTTGCGCTCTGACCAACAAAAACCTAAGACATTTTGCAGTTTCATTGTTATTTTAAGGGTGCAAAATTGAGATAGTAATGTGCCTCCTGTCTACTACACACACAAGGGGTATGCACAGACATGCACAAATATCAAGACTACAATGCCAATGATTATTGTTGATTATATCAGAAAATACACTAAAATAACATTCCATAAATATGTTGTCATAATATTGATCCAAGTTAGATAACTGTATTAATGACAAATAAAATTGGCTAATTATTTGACCAAACATGGCAACACACATCAGTATTTAAGCAGATGTGTGAGGTTGAGGGTGACTGCCAAGACCCAGCAAAGACTCTGTAAAGATCACGTAGATCACACATCTGAACTCTTGTTAAATTACTTTTGCACCACATCATTACAAGAACATGAAAGTTTAAAAAAACATCACTGGTTGAACTTTTCAGTCGTTGAATATAGATTCACACAGCCGCATGTAAATACATGATTGGACAAGGGATTGGGAGACAATGGAGGCGAGTGTCCCTCAGCGAAAGGGAATGCAACAGTAAGTTGCGCATATCTCAACAGGCTGAAGCAAACATCAGTCATTTCCTGGCGCGCTAGGAACGAATGGCTGCTGTGCACTCTGTGATGAGAAATTAAGTCACGGCTGAACTGTGAGTGGGTCGTTCCAGCCTCAAATAAGTTCAATTGGCATATCCTAATCTGCCATACATTTATACATGCAGTAACTCCGGAGTAAACCAGGAGTTCATGGTGTACATCGAGTGACACTGATTGCCTGCCCGTGCAGCTGCACTCCCCAGCTGACAATATTCTTAACCCTCCTATTATCTTTGGGGTCAATTTGACCCCATTCAATGTTTAAGGTCTCTAAATAAATGATTGACATCATTTTTTTTTCATATTTTATGACTTTTCCTAATTTCATGGGGACAACTGGGTAAATATAAAATAAACATGATGATATGTTTTCAATGTCCTGTACACATTTTGTACGCATCTGTGTTCTTTGGGGTCAATTTGACCCCAGGCTGTTTTAGCTGTATAAAACATAGAAGAAATATCAACATTTTACACACATTTGTTTTGGTTGTTTTGGATGATATTGAGGTCACTATAACATGCAATTTTATAATCTTCAAAAAACTTCCCTCTGCTTTAGGGCCCTAACCTAACATAACCATACCTGTAGTAGTGCTAGAACCACTGAGAGTTCACACAACACAGGGGAGGAGCAAACATATAAAAGCTTGCACAGCAGCCTTCTAAACCATTTCTCTTGGTGCTGTGTGCTCTCTCTTTATGCTCTCTCTCAATTGAAAATTTCTGTATGATTTTATTTACTCTGACTCCCCAATTGTTTTTGTTTATTTTATTGATCTTATGGGTTTGATTGCTCCTTTTTATCAGGTACTTTTGTTTTATGTTGTATTGTTAGTAACTCCTGTGTTAACTGCTGCCTATTTTGGCCAGGTCACTCTTGAAAAACTCTTGAGTTTTTTTACCTGGATAAATAAAGCTTAATAATAATAATAATAATAATAATAATAATAATAATAATAATGACCTCTAAGAAAAGGTTTTCTGCCAATGAGGTTTTGTCACAGCTCTTTAACAGTGAAAGCGACATAGAGGAGAATGTGTCTGAGACAGAGGATAATGTTGGGGAGGACCCTGATTATGAGGCATACTCCTCTGATGAGAATGAGACCCAGCAGACACGTTACCTTCCAAAAATGGAAAGTTATTATGGTCCCTCTCCCCACTTGAACGACAGGGTAGACTGCTAATGTCATCAAAATGGTTCCAGGCCCCACCAGATATGCTGTCAGCCATGTCCAAGACATAAAATCAGCATTTGAGCTCTTTGTAACACCATCAATTGAAAAATGATATACTTGAGATAACAAACTTAGAGGGGAGGCGCGTGTATGGGGCAGTTGGTAAGACTTGGAAATGACCCACTTGCAAGCCTACATTGGGTTGCTCATTTTGGCAGGAGTCTACAAGTCAAAAGGCGAAGCAACAGCAAGCCTTTGGAATGCTGACACTGGAAGGGCAATATTTCCAGCCACCATGTCTCTAAAGACATTCCATGTTTTCTCCTATGTCATATGCTTTGATGACAGAGAAACAAGGCAGGGCCGATGACAGCGTGACAAACTTGCAGCAATACGGGATGTATGGGACAAGTGGGTTCAGCAATTACCCTTTCTTTACAATCCAGGCCCCCACGTGACTGTGGATGAATGTCTGGTTGCGTTTTGTGGGCGCTGTCCCTTCAGACAATACATACCAAGCAAACTGGCCAAGTATGGTATCAAAATATGAGCAGCATGTGATGCACAGTCCAGCTATGCCTGGAATATGCAGATGTACACTGGTAAATCCCCTGGGGAAGCACCTGAAAAAAATCAGGGCATGAGGGTGGTACTAGACATGGCTGAAGGACTGAATGGTCATAACATTACATGTGATAACATTACATGTGATAATTATTATAATCATTCTCTGGAGGTTTAAATTGCTGGGGTCAAATTGACCCCAAGGATAAAAGATGTGAGTAAATTTGAAGATAACAGGAGGGTTAAATGAACCGTAAGAGAGCCCACTCCATCAACATCAAGATGATTTGTGATGCTACACGTAAAGTTACACACACATTTGTGCGTACAACACGGCAACAGTGCGTGAATTGTCATTCACGAAAAAACACGCTTTAATACAGAGTACTAAAGTTTGGAGTACTGAAAATGCACTTCAAATGTTTGGATCAGTCAGGTGGAGCATTTCAATACAACCCCCAAAGTCAGAGATTAATAGACATATCACCATTTTCTGTACAATTCTTTGTCACATTTTTTTTTAATTACAATGACCAGGTTTTCATACTGTCAGCAATTAAAACCCCACTGGATTGTTACTCCATAACAGAACAAAATAATTTTAACGAGCTTCGGTGGAACCCCATTTTTTCCATATATTCTCTGCTCCCATGCTTTAACCTCGCACACGAGCATGTCCGTTTCCTTCGCAGTAAATATTTATTTTTGCTGTCTTGCTAGATCTGCCATTATACTAGTGATAGGTGCAAATGCATGGCTTGGAAGGGAATGAAAGATGATGCTCTGATGGGTTTATTGGATGGTATGCCCAAAACGCTCCTATTAATTAATTAAGCCACTATGTTCAGCCCTTTTGAACTTTGCGCCTCACTTTTCGCTCAAACTTTCTGCTGTTAAACTAGCAAAAATGGGTTTGGCCATATGCAAAATGAACTTGTGCCATGCGCTTTAGACCATTAGACCATCATTCAAATACAGCCCATGCTGTGTCAATCCATTCAAGCCAATAAAAGCCCAAAACATGATTGAGGCAAATCACCAAATGACTCCAAATAAACTTGCACCTCACAAATCAACTGAAAAAAAAATGTCTTAGAGGACTCTTTAGAAGGCATTTGATGCAGTCTAAGAGCTTAATTTGTTTGGCTCCTTCAAGCACATGGTCCCCAAGTGAGGCTCATTTGTTTATAATGCATTTGTAATGCAATTAATAGGAATACTTGGGATTTATTTGCACCCATGGTACTAAAAGATATCTTGCGACTTAAATGAAGACTATTGAAATTCTGTGGTGTACTCGCCACATACAAATCCTAGATACAGAAACAGAATTTCAAAGTGAGATTTTTATGATATAATTGCTGCAGAGATATACAGCTGATGTGTCCAATCAACAGTACTTGCCACATGGATATGTCCCACTCTCTGATTCGGATGCTGACCGAACCACTGCCAATTGCGGTCATGTGGGGCACTGCACAACTGACCACAGCGGAGAAAGAGAAGTTTTCCACCATCTCATTAACAGCCACCAGCAGATGCGGGTTAAGTATAATGGTATAGATGGAAGATGGAAGTCCTGACTTGGACTAAGCGGTTAGAGAGAATGGATGGTATAGATGGAAGTCGCCGAGCGGTCTTACGTTTTTCTTCCTAATGGTTATGGTAAGGATTTAGGCAAGGGGAAGCTTCTTTCAATAAGCATGTGTAGTCCTCTGATGAAATGAATGCACATTCAGCATTCAGAGGAGCTATCGTTGTGACAATGTCATTTTGAAGGGATTTTGGCACTTAAATATTGCTGTGTTTAAAGTAATGGAACAGGAGCCAAATTCAAGTTGACCTCCAATTCATGACCTGGAAACAAATTAATGTGGATAGCTTCCAGATATTGCTTTAAATTACCAAACAAAACACTTCAGGTAGTGTAAGCGAAATTGCAGGTTATGATAAATGACACGTGGATAAGCATCAATCTACCTTATTTATGGCTTCCAAATAGCATGAAATAATGCATTTTCACAGGCCCTGTACACAATTCAACTCAATGTAAATGTGTAATAAAACGAGACGCTTAAAGCTGCTCAGTTGCATACTAAAGCAAGTGAAATGTATTATGCACTGTTCAATGGCCTCTAAGGATGGTTCTAGGACAAAACCCAGTAAGGGGCAAAAAGATATGCCTGTGCACTATGTAGCTGTGCACTCAGTGGCTATATTTACAAGCACACTAGTGGATATATGCTACCAACGTACTATAGCAACATAGTCAACAGGCTAACTTTAGCAGCATAGTCATTTTCAAATACTTGAATGTCAACAAATAGATTGTTGATAGTTCTATGGCGTGCATGATCACAATGGAATGGATTCCTACTAAACATCTTCTTTATTATTCAAATGAAATGTCTACAAAATTCATGAAATGTCCACACCTGATTTTGGCCTGATTGATTGGCTAGGCTAATGTATTGGTTGACCTCAAGTGGTTATTTACATAATTGTCAAACTCAACCATAGCCTTCAGTGCCTGCTTTGATTTTCATATGACAACACCTACCTGGAATACTGGTGGACATTCACTTATAACCCGTTTTATTCAAACATAAGGATAAATTCCATTTCCAGTTTGACACACCTTTAAATGTAAACTGTTAGGTGCATACACCCAAAAGGGGCCCACCAGGTATTTGTAACCTCACTGGGTTTGTGTGAGCCACAGTTTTTGTGGTACTTGATGCCTTCGGATTCATGCATCTGTGGATACTGACCCACAAGCATGAGGACAGTCCTGAAGGCCCTCAGCAAACGGAATTGGCAGTACCCCAGATGTCCAAAGAGGTCATCCCTCCAGTGCCCTGGCTGTGCTTCCGAGTCATGCAGATAGATGTGCTTAAATATTTATGACCCATTTAAATTCCGCCATGACGTGCATTGCCTATGAGGTAATGAAGCATTGCTAAAAGATATTCATATCATGACGGCTTTTCACTGATTGCACTTTTGTGTGTTGGCCCTTTTGATTCATATTTCAAGTGAATGTCATTACATCATCCTCTGGTGATTACGTTGCTGACCTGTTATACCTGAAGGTTTTTTTTTCCTTCTTATGGTGGGTAACAAACAACCGAGCATGCTCATTAATGTCAATGAAAGATAATATGTGAAATGCAATGCAGTTGTCAGACCTTTTGCATTTTAAGCATTGGCACACTGGCCACTGTCGTTCTCTGTATTAGTGGTTGAAGCACCATTGGGTCTGGGTGCCCTGAGCCACCACTGGCCATGAAGCTTGCTCTTTTCTTTTCCCTCCGTGAACCTCCATAGGTGTTGCTCATGATCCTCCATTAGAAGGCACAAAATGTCTGAGTCAGCTGGGATATCTTTCAGCTTGGAGTTTGTGGTTATCACAACCACGGGCCCTTCATTTCATTGCCTCCAAAATTATTGTCTGCAAAGACTGCATTCCTATTGGCTGATAGTTGTGAATCTGCATGCATTGTTGGACCACCCAGCATGCATGTGGTTACTGCAGGTGACCTTACATACATTCATAGCCAACTAGGTGATTATGACAACTTTTGCTAATCAGGTCATTGAGCTAAGTGTTTTCCATCTTCCCCAGTTTATAACGGATGAAGACCGGAGCTTGAACTGCGTGTCCCATCTGGGCCTTAAAGTATTATGTGCCTTAAACCCGACTGATCAGATCTGTAAATATCTGTTTGCTTTACTGAACTGTTGCTACAATACTTCTAGGGACAAGCCCTCATACAGACAGACAGTGGTTTGGAGATGCAATTTGAAAGCACTGGCTGCCCCTCCAGAGATGTGGAATTTATACTCCACCCAAGCCATAGCTGCCCTTAGCTTAGGTTCTTCTGCAGGTGGTAACAGAAATACAGATAACGAGAGAAGAAAACTCACTAGCAAAGAGAGGAGTCAATAACCATCCTATTCAAAATAGTTAAACATTTCCAATCAGTTTACTAAATATTAATAGCAGGAGCACATCCTTGCAATGCCTACTGGCTGGGTGCTCTCCCACAAAAAAAAAAAAAAGAAAATCAATGAGAAACAAAACAATGGTATAAAGCCATGGAAATGGTAGCATAGAAAAATTTAAAATAAAAAAGAAAATGGCTAATGCATTTTGGCATGGAGCCTTCATCAGAGCAACCCACCATTTCCATAGCTTTATACTGTAGTCTTTTTTTCTAATTAGTTTGTTACAGTTTATGAATGCTCTATTTTGTTGGGTTCCTAATTGTTCAGTGTCCTTTAAACTAGTGGTTTATTAATTATACAATAACTATATTTAGCTACAACTATCTATTTCTAGCTACTACTAAAACTAAACTTTATTGTTGTTTTGTCATAAACAAATGTGATATGATATAGGAATCAGTTTCAAACTTTGTTGTATACCCCTACAGCCTTTAGATTGCAGTGCTGGAGCACCAGGTTGTTCACACTGTCAGTGCAGAGCCTTGTTGCTGAACACAGTCCCTGAGGGAATGTCTTGTTGTCGGTATACACAGGCATTTCCTTGCTACAGATGAAAGCAGCAGCATCATTCTGGTGTGCTCCCCCCACTAGGTAAGAGGATCATAGTCCGTGCTTGGCAAGGCCAGAGCACAACAACCACACACCAGTTAAAGCAGCCTAGTCATAGAAGACCCTCTTCAGAACCCTGCTGTTGTCCCTAGTTGCTGAACACAAGGCTGTGATTACTCACTTTCATACCTCTAGCATCCTCTTAATGCACTCCACAATATGGCAGGATCCTGTGGAAAGTGCAGGGTCTCCAAGCAGTGGATTCCCCTATGGTCAGTAAGCAGCAAGTTAATGAACGGTGAAGCTTAAACAGGGTTCACCAGCTCTGCTGCAGCTGGCTGAAAATTACTGACCTGCAGCCCTGCTCTCGTCAATGCCTCATAAACTTCGCATACATCAGAGACTTTATTCTTGGAGACACAGTTCTTTGAAATCTGTTTTAACTGCCCTTTGGTTTATAGCAAAATTCTTGAATCATGGTTTAACCGCTAACTAGAATTAAATATAGCTGGTGATGAAAGGTGCCACTTCTTTATTTGGCAGCCTTTCTTCTTCGGAAATGGCTGAAAAAAGAATGTGCTGTTTGAAAAGCTGCTACAGTGGTGGGCCCCTGTGTGGTGGTCATAACTTGAGACTATACTTTTCCAGCAGCTTGTCTTTTTATGCTATAAATGGCTCCCTGTGTTTGTATGATGTAATTGCACATGTGCAGGCGTAAGTGTGCACATTAATGCTTTGAGTTACAACAAGTTACAGCATGTCCCTTTGAATTAACACAGGTAACAGAGGATGGTTAGCAATTTTAATGAAAGCAATAGAAACAACTTTGAATGTTACAGGTACATGCATGGTATACCTATACCATACCTATATCATCATTGAATGATATAGGATTGGTGTAGAACTCAAGCAAAGCAGGCTTTTGCACTATGCTTTTGCTCAAAGACAGAACCACAAACTATGTGCTGGAGATACCAGCAAGAATATTTGCCTTTAGAAACTGTAATTCACGCTTTTTATTTGTCACTGTTAAAATACAGTTTCTCAATAAAAACCATTTTGTGTTTAATAATACTGAAAGTAGTCCACCAAACTCAAAATCTCGTGTTTCAGCAGAAATTGCATACTAACACAATTTGGGTGTTTTAACTGACGTAGAATGAGCCTCAAACACCATAAATGGTTTCTACCGGCTTTAGCATAGCAGTAAGTATTGGGCTTGATTCCACTGAATCACAATTCTATACTCTGTGCGAATATCCATAAAGAGTCTAAGAGTAGGGGCGAAGGGGTGACCTACAATCAGATTTACCCCAGTCCATTCATTATAGACTCAAATCAGAAACTGTTCCTAGATAAACACTACTCAGAAATTTTATGAATGAAGAATCCTGGCAATCTGTTCAGTGATCCACTCACTTGGTTGCAGTGTGCAATTGCAGGTACATCATTGGATATGTATAAAATGTTGCGCTGTACTCAAATCACAGCTTAAGTAAACAAATTGATTGGCATCCTTAGTAAATGTCTTATATGCTTCCACCAGAATGTCATATGAAATTGATTATTGGATAATTACCAGTGGTCCTTATTAATAACGGGTTAAAGTGTGCCAGGTGTAAACGAGGCCTGCGTCAGTGATTTCAAACTCAGTCCCGAGGGACCTCTGTGTATGCTGGTTTTCTGTCCAATCACAGTCGCAGCCAATGAATTGTAACAACTGTTTTAATTTGACACTAAACACCAGGAATATGTGGAATATTTTAATTAGACACTAAACTGTCAGAAATATGTGTGGAGTGTATCTGATTTTATAATTTTATTCTGTGTGCATCTTTTCAATTCATTTGGAGTTGAATTATACAGTTGGATCTACACATCCAATGGCATGGGAAGTGGATTACTCACCTCATTAGACTAGTTTGTTGTCTCAAAACACCTGGCCGACTTTACTGTAAGTGCTCGATGAACGTCCCTGTAAGGTACACTAAATATAATGTAATGAGACTCCTGATGAAGAGAGTACGTATAAACCAATTATTGTCTTCCACAACTCCTGATGACGAGTGTACAAATACACCAAATATTGTGTCCCAGTTCTCCCAATGAGTTGTGTTTGTATTTGTGTTAAGATATAGTTCATTTAGTGTCGTAAGACCCTTAATGAGAAGTGTTTCTAAATTACTAATATAGAGTGTGCGAGTGTGTTTGGAGCCTGTCATTTAATGAAGGTTTGGGAAATGTCAAGAAGTAGAGTGTATAAACACATGTTGTGTTTCAAGACTTGCGTCAATTCAAATTTTGATTCACTTCAGAGAGTTCCAATGCACACAACATTTTGTGTAACAAAACACCGGCTGGTGTTTCACATTTCTTCACTGTCTTGATGCTCCATTAACAGAATTTGAAGCATGTGAGGGCCTATGTTTGGATATCTTTTTTTGTGGCAGCACAGTTACAACCTAGTTTGGTGTTTCAGGATACTTTCTGTTAACAGTGTATATATCTTAAATATTACAAGGACCATGCTTATGAATCAACCTGGTCATTTTCATATGCATAATGCTACTCTGATATCAGATTAAAGTTACCTGTTAATAATGTTACAGTCAAACCAATGACACTTTGTGACGCAGGGTTTTTGAACCAAATAATATGCCTGTTTGGAATTAAAGCCTAAACAATTAGCATTAACTGTGTGGTGGTCTGACATTTGCGAGGGACATTTCAAAGAATTAAACTAATAGCAGAATTGACTGAGCCCTGTGTTTTAATAGTGGCATGCAAACATCTCTAATTTCTGTTACAACAACCAAATGCACAATGCCATGTCAAAACTGAACCGCTGAGGTCAATATTAAAACTATAAAATATACCCACATTGGAATGGTTCAAATTTATACTCTCTGGGAAGCTCACACTTTAAGTGCACATTTTTCATATCATAAATGTTTAATTGAAGGCAAAGCGCTAAAGCAGAGCTATTTCTCTATGTACGCAGCAGTGTATACAGAACAGAACAGAACATACCCAAACTGTGCACTAGGTAATTCACCTTGGAATGGGGTCACTTTTTGGAATATGTTATTTAATACAAATGAGTTTTTAATCTCTTTTATAAGGTGCCATACAGCCACACCTATGAAATATGTGTATGGATATGCATTTATAGGCAGTAATTGATGTTTATTGCACAGTTGTGCTAAATTACACTGTCACTCTGGTGACACTGGAGACATAATGGATGATTATAATAAACAGTGAAGAGCATCCAAAATGATGCTATACATTGCTGTCAACCAGAAATGTCCTCGTTCTCAAACACAGAAGTGCACTACATAGCCAAAAGTATGTGGACACCTGACATACAACGTCTCATCCAAAATTATGAGAATTAATATGGAGTTGGTCCACTCTTTGCTGCTATAACAACCTCTACTTTTCTGGGAAAGCTTTATACTAGATGTTGGAGCATTGCTGCAGGGATTTGCTTACATTTAGGCAGAAGAGCATTAGTGAAGTCGGGCACTGATTGGACAATTAGGCCTGGTTCGCAGTTGGCTTTCCAGTTGATCCCAAATGTTTTGAATGGGGTTGAGGTCTGGGCTCTGTGCAGGCCGGTCAAGTTCTTCCATATCAATCTTGACAAAAAACATTTCTATATGGACCTCATCGTGTGCCTGGGGGCATTGTCATTCTGAGACAGGAAGGGCCTTCCCCAAACTGTTTGGGAAGCACAGAATTGTCTAGAATGTCATTGTATACTGTAGTATTAAGATTTGTCTTCACTGGAACTAAGGGACCTACCCCTAGCCATGAAAAACAGCCTCAGACCAAGGGGTGTCTAGATACCTTTGGTCATATAGAATATATAG
The DNA here is from genome assembly GCF_013347855.1 of Anguilla anguilla. Taxonomy (NCBI): domain Eukaryota; kingdom Metazoa; phylum Chordata; class Actinopteri; order Anguilliformes; family Anguillidae; genus Anguilla; species Anguilla anguilla. Next base: position 28,468,126 of record NC_049201.1, read on the forward strand.
TGGTGTCAATGATATTGTACCTGGTAACAGCCCATTTGGTGTCACTCCCTGTGGAATTGTGAAACATTAATAGGTATTAGAGTGTTTGCAGGTAAGCTGAGGCAAAGCCCACATTGTGTCACCTGCCTCTCCCTGCAACTGTCACTCAGTGGTGTGGGTGGGTGGAGAGTTGAAGGGTGGTGGAAGGTGGGAGTGTTGGTGTGTTGGAATAGGTGTGCAGTTGTTTCTGCGACTCAGGTGCTGAATAACGTTGAGGCAGTTGTAAATGATAAAGAAATTATACATGATTTTCCTTAAACTATCAAATCTTTGAGCTCAACTTCTGCCAGCATGCAGTCCTTTGGCTTGTGTGGCAGATTCTCAGCCAGAGCACCTCTCTTTAATTCCTCGCATAGGTTTTGCAGCCAGGTCACATATTGTAATAGAGCATTCGCTGTGGTAATTTGAAAAATGGTGCCCAGGAATGAGGGACGGAGCTATAAAATGCAGTTGCCGCTGCCAGCTTGAATCAATGTGACCTTCTCCTTCTGAACCTCCCTTGTATGGTAATGTGCCAAATGAAACTCCATTTGAAGACATCCCGGGATTCATTATGGACTTGGGGATTCATTGGAAACATAATGTGGAATCAGACCATAAACAGACAAGAATAATCAGTCACTTTTCTTCAGTGAGCTCGATTAGACACCATCTCTCGCTTATTAGACATTTGTGTTTTTTTGGGGGGCTTGGAAGGGGGAAGTATAATTTTTCTCCCAGAAAATATAAGATCTGCTGGAGTTGTATATTATCCCCTCATCCCCACCCCCACCAAACTCCCCTCCACCCACCCAGTCGCACTGTGGACACAATGTTCCAGCCACACACACACAAGACACACAGGAGCTAATGTCCACTGGCTATATGGCTACATTCCACATTGCATTACACACCCTGTACCACAGTGCTGATCAGTGATTAGTGCTTTTGGTGCAGTAGGCAAGATCTTGTCTCACCCTCCAAAGAGACACTGGATGCATTTTCACAAAATAACTTTTTATTGCTTAGAGATAGGTTAAATCATTTGCAAGCAATATTTATACATAACAAAGTTACACAGGTAAGGCAGATAACCAGATCCAAGGCCTAAAAAGGCTAAATAAATGTTCAATCATTTAAAAAATTACACCCATAAATGAAGTTGAACAAAGTCTGATCTCCTGTGTGATGACATCGAATGCCTAAGAATTTTTGCCATAGGAACACAGCAAGCTAACTGAAAAACATTTGCATATCTATCAAAATTGGACAAAGGGGTTCTTATCAGCACTACTCATTAAGAATGTAATCTGGAAAAACAGTGTTTGATATACAGAATGTCTCAAAGGGAGCACTGTAGTGAAACATGAGATGCACCAAAAAATCTATATACAAAGGAATAATATGTGATCACTCTTACTGCAAATACAGAGCCAAGTTTTTATAATGCCCCCCAAGCAGTTACACAGTAGACACAAAAGTAAAAAGGCGAATGAAAAATAACTAGAGTAAAAGGAAACTCCCCCCCCCCCCCAAAAAAAAGTGCTTGTCTGACATAAAACAATGGGGGGAAGAAACTATATATAAACACTTTAAAAGAAATGAATGACACGTGGGGCCCCATAGATGGACGAGTCCTGATGTAATTGCCTGTGCTGCTTACGCCTATGGCCAGCTATGACCTGCTGAGCAGCTGAGAGCATGTGCTCTCAATGGCAACCAAGGGCAAGCTGGCAAGATTGAGCCCACTTTTTCCCTAGAGGGATGAAGCCAAATATGTCTGGCTGCATTCTCCTTGAGGTATGTTTGAAATAGGAGTCACCTTCGTTTACCTGTGTGAATGATGCTGTCATCATGGCTGACACAAAGCAAGCAAGCTAAAGAACATGACCAACCTTAGTTTATGGGTATGGGACTGACCCACTATGTAGATCAGCGAGTAAAACATTCACACTAAGGGCATTGGCATGGGTGTGGTTGATTTGTTCAGCGTTTATTTCCAAATTATAATGTTATTTTCCATGTGGCTTAAAACTGCTTAATATAATATGAAATTAGGTAGGAGGGAGATGTCACTATTGGCATTTGTATTTTTTTCAAACAACAAAATTATTTGTATTTGTATTTGGATAAAAAACAGGAAGTGGGCATGGCATAAACCAGAAGTGGAGTTTACTACAGAAGATGTATTAAATGCAAAGAATCCCAGATTGTTTTACTATTATAACCACTGGAAATAGTATTGCTGAGAAATTGAATGGTTTCCCCAATAATCCAGTTTAACAACAGGTCATTTGCATTTTAAAGCTGTATTTAACAAACAATAACCAATATGTTACATAGCCATAACAGGCTTTTATAACGCTGAGGTAAACAAATAGTCAAATCAAGTTTCAAACATAGGCAGAATGTTTTTAGAAATCAAAACATAGTTACTCTGAGGGTCACTGAAGTCAATTATGAACTGAAAAAAATACTTTCATAATAAAAAATAATCCACATCCCCATCTTCATTATGAACTTCTGTATGCAACAAACTACAGAATTTAAAGTTACAATCTCAAAGATTTCAGTTTCGTTCTCTTTGGCGGTACCAATGGCGAGAAGCGGTAATTGCAGGTGTGTTTTTGGACCTCACTTCCCATAGACCCAACCGGATCCAACCAGTGTCGCCTGTGTGACGTCAGTCAGTTGGCACCTGGGCCACGCCAACTATTACACTTATTATTTACTGAATAAAAAATGCTTGTTATACAAGTAACGTTATGTACATACTCATTCATTGTCTAACATTAGGCTAACTTAAGCTGTCTTTACACTGCCGAGCCGGGTTAAAATGCTGTAGCAGACCTGGGGTAGAATTAGTGATGATCAATTTCCACAAACGTTCTTTATCCACCTTTTGCTCGGTATGAACATCTTTACAGTGCAGAGAAGAATTTGCGGGATTCGCTGTGGCTCGTGCAATTATGTATCTCGTGCATCATCATCGTAAATGATTGTTGTGAGATATTTTTGAAACAATTGCCTTGTTTCTGGTTTTGCTAGCAATCAGAAATTAGCAATCAGAAGAAGAAGAATAAAACAAAAACAAAGGAGATTTCATCAAAAAAGGGCATCAAGGCTGAAGGAACATATGAGGAAGCGTAATAAAATAATAACAACGCTAATCCATACTGCCGTATTACATTATTTAGTTTTCTCCAGCTTGACATCTTTACACAGAAATCAGACCCGACTCTGCTCCACCTATATCCCGGCTTATATATTGATGAACTTGATGGCAATGTAAATAACAGTAACGTTAAGGCCAGTTAAGATCAATGATTCGCAACGAGACGAAACGGGTTTAGAATGTTGCAGAGAAAATTGCAGCGGTGTGAACTGGTTAGTTGCAGAGCCTCTGAAACCGTTGCCTAGGGTCTCAAAAGACCCACCTTGTCAAATCGCCAAATGCAGTTTTAGAATGTTTACAATCAGACGTCTTGGAATTTTGCAAGTTGCACCCAGTCTCGTTGCGAATCATTGATCTGAACTGGCCTTTAGTTAGCTACATTGCAATGCTGCAACAAGGTAGCATGCATTCGAGAGACGGTTTGCGAGGTCGGTACCTGTCGGTGGCGTTAGCTAGCGTTTTTTCTAATTGTTAGCTGACATTAGATTGTGTTAATTACATTAGCTAGCTAGCTAACGCAACGTTACCTGATATGAGAGATGGATACTGTGCGCAACGTTGTCTAAACTAATGTTGCCTTTATTGACATGGTCCGGTAGCTAGCGTTAGCTGTGCAAATAGCTATGTAATTGTCATCAAATGTAATACGAAATCTACATCAACAAATAATATGACCTCTCATGTTACATTAAAACTTATTAGGTTTCATAACCCCCCCACCTTTAACGCTAGCAGACACCGGAAAACACAGTACACCACTCACACACAAGTGAGTTGAAGAGCAAGCCTGTTGCGTTAGCTCCGCCTACCCTCTCTGGCGGACCAACCACTGATGGGTGATTGAAAACGCGTCACTATCTATGCACCGCTTGTGATTTATTCCCGGGAATGTCGCCACAGACACCCAGTTCTTTAATCATAAATTATTATAATAATAATAATATAAATTAATATAATAATAGGCTCAATCACCATTGTGTTACCTAATTCAGCGATAGATAGTGACTTAACAGATATTTATTTTAATGAAAATCTTCGAGATTATGACTTTAAGGCTAAAATGTTTTGTTGTTTTTGTTTGTTAATACTTTTTCTTCCCTCTTTGTTGAAGCCCCATATTGTTTGTATGTTTGTATGTTTGATTTGTATAAGCTTAGGTTAATTAAAGAAAAAGTCGAAAAGCTTCCCTGGATGGAATATAACTTCAGCTATGATGTTTTACTCAAACTTCCCCCAATTGTATTTTGTAAAAACATGCTCCTGCACACGAGCTGGGAGCAGTGTAGAGTGATGGGGAGGCATAACATCCCTTGCTATATTGAAAAGTTGCTTGAAACACTTGTTGGGGGGCAGGTCAGATATTTTTGAGCCAGTGCTGGGTGTGTCATTCGCCAACAGCCTGTGCCTGTAATGTTTTAATACTAGAAAGGCCTGAGGGAATGGCATCAAAGAGATGGGAAGAAAAGATCAGAATCCAAATAATATTGGCCGGATTCGGAAGAAGAAAACATTCAGAGAGAATGCATTATTTGTATTATAGTGTTGCTGAATATGGTATTTGTATTCGGCACCATCCCTAGTAAATGTACGTATTGAAATGATAACTGCGATAATTAGTAGATAACATCATAGAACAATCTGTGGTGCCATTTAAGAGTTCCAAAGTTTAGTATTTCCAAGATACCAGCAAGAAACCAGGAAAACATTAGAACCTGAAGTCTGAAATTAATTTGCAAGCTTGACACACAAAACCCTATACTCAAATCCAAAATAGATTCAAAGTTCAAAGCAGAGAAAAAAAGACACAGAAAGAAAGAGAGAGAAAATTGAATGAATAATGCATTTTATAGTTCAGAATTAAACCAATAATTTGACTTTAACTCATACTTATCAATATGCAATTTCAAGTTCCATGTTTTTATGTACCATATATTTTGTCAGTATTAAACAAATGTATTCTGTGCTAATAAAGGATATTAAAGTTAATTTAACTGCTTGAAATATTGGCACATATGCTAACACACACATTATAAAAGTATTGATTTTTACAACAACAAAAAAAATATATAAATATGTATATACTGTATATTATATATATATATATATATATATATGTTGAATAAAACATAATTGGGTGGGTGATGCAGAGTGGGCCTATGTCATAAAATCGGCTTGAGGTTGGAGGGTTATTCTCCCCTCAGTCAGTGCCTCTCCTGGCACTGCCTCCACCCACACCCCAAGTTTGATGGAAGATATAAATATCTTCATGCAAATGCAATTCAGAGGGACCCAGGTGGCCATTGGAAGCTGTAAAAAATGTCCCTGTGAAATTGTTAACATTTTTTTTTATCCTCATGCAAATGACTTTGGATTAAATGCTATCCTCAAATTATGAAACTTGTTATAGTCTAGTGTTCTAAATTTTTATAGTTGGACAATGATTTTTAGAAATATTTTTTTGGGTTTATGACAGCAATTCTGTCAGCTAATATCCTTAGCGGCATTAAATTAAAAATATTTTTGCCAAGCCAAATGGTATATTTTATTACATTTGGCAATACGGTTGTTTTAAACATTTTTATGGTTAGGTTGTCTCTGATTGCATGGTTTATTTGAGTTTTCCTCCAGTGGAATTCTCATAATGGCTATAATGAATGAATAAGCAAGTAAATAGAAATGTGAACAAGGCATTTTAATTAAAAACCAAAAACTGTCTACTACGATCCCATTCATCACAGTGAAGATAATATCATCATTGTATATACGGTTTGATTTCAACAATTCACACTGGAAAGACCAGCGGGGCATTGATGTGATCAGAATTTGGTCAATGTTTTTCATCCACCTAGCAAACATTAGTTTACAGTGGCTGGAGTTTGTTATTATTTGTGACTTCAACCCTGTTGGACAGCACAGATGTTCAATTGATTTTTCTATACTATGCAAATATTCAAAATGTAGAAATGTTTTATAAACTACTTGTGATTTTCTACATTATATTACTGGCATTAGGCAGACTCTCTTACCCAGAACGACTTAGAACAAGAAGAGAAGTGCATAAATCTGGGTCAAGAGCTACAGTAACCCCAGAGGTGGGATGTAAATACTCCAAAACTACAGTTGTGAAAACCTAGGATCGGCTGTAAACTAGTTGAGATTGTTAGGGAAAATATATGAGGATTACACACCAACAAAACGCAATAAGTAGAATATAGTAAAATGACAAGATTGCAATGATAAAATATCTATAACAAACAATCTAACTATAAAATCGAAGTACAATCAATAGTGATGAATCACAGCTGCAGTAGTTCAGCTATTGGTAGAGGTGCTATAGAGGGCCGGGTACACTTTGAAGAGGTGAGTCTTCAGTCAGCGGCGGAAGGTGGGTAGAGTGTCTGCGGTTCTGACTGATGTGGGGAGGTCATTCCACCATCGGGTGGCCAGGACAGACAGCAGGCATGACCTTCAAGTGCAGAAACACAGAGGGGGAGGAGCACTGCAAAAAGTCTGTCTTAACAAGGGTTTTAGTATCATAATGAGACTTAAAATCTTATTTTTTCTCTCTCCCTCTAGTAGAAAATATTAGCTTGTTTAAAGCTACTTTTTGCTTGTCAAGTGAAATTGTCTTACTCCATTGGCAAATCTTGAAATTAGTAAAACTGTTTCACCTCGAAAGTAATGTAAATAAGATGTTAATAATGTTAATTATGATGCAGCTTCCCTGTAGATAACATTTGCTCCTCATACAGGAAGGGCACAGCCGTATGCCAGAGCATGCCTGGTGCAGCAGTACTTCCTGATATACAGGAAAAACTTCACAATCTTATCTCTTTATCTGCACTGTGTGTATCTAAATCATACATACAAATGCTAACATTGAGCTTGCTCTGATTCAGTTTGGTAGTATGAGGAGGTGCGAGCTGGGGAGAGCTCCTCTGTGCCTGGTGATAGTATAATCTGATGTTGAATAATCTGATCCAGCAGAGCACCTCAGCGCTTTCTCTTTGGACACAGTGAGAGCTTTCAGCACAGGTCTGCTGTTGCTGGCTCGGACTGAAAGGGTAACCTGGGCTCTTCAGCTGGGCCCTTCTGAGTGTGTACTGAACACTGCACCTGGAAATCTTAAGATTCTTTGCAGTTTCTCACTGGTAATAATATTGTCACAATATGTTTAATTGGGTCCGAACATCTAAGCCAAACTCCTACTTCTTTGTCATATTTCTTGCAGCTTTGGTGTCTGTTTTACTTAAACTATAGGCTAATGGTATTAGGCAACCAGTGGTTTTAAAAAGATTGATAAGATTTCTGTCAATTTAACTACCCCTCCAGCTCCCTCCCACCTCTCCACCTCCAACTTAGCAAAATGATTAGATACACTTTGTTTAATTGCATTTAAAGGCAAAGGAGGCTATTATTTTTAAGTAAAAGTCATTTTTTGTGTTATTGTTGGTAGACCTTAAGCATAACCTGAAAGATACACCAAACATTGTGTATCTTTTGGTTTACTCTTCACACTCCTGGTGAAGAGTAAACCAAATATTGTCTTCCACAACTCCTGATGAGGAGTGTACAAATACACCAAATATTGTGCACCGAAACTCCCAGTGAGTGGTGTATTTGTATTTGTGTCAAGATATGGTTCATTTAGTGTCGTAAGAAAAGACACCTAATGAGAAGTTTTAAGAAATCCCTAACTAAGAGTGAGTCTAGGCTCTACAAGTGTCTTTCAAGCCTCTCATTAAATGAAGGTTTTTGAAAATTTCAAGAAGTAGAGTATGTAGACACACGTGGTGTTTCAAGATCTGTATTGATTTGATTTTTGATTCACTTCAGAAAGTTTAAATCCACATAGCATTGTGTATAGCAAAACACTACCTGGTGTTTCACATGTTCTCACTGTAAGTGACTTGATGCTCCATTAACTGAATTTTAAACATGTGAGGACCCATGTGTGGATACTCCTCTATGTTTTTCAACACACCAAAAAAACTGTGTTTGGAAATACTTTGAAATACATTTTATTTTATTGGTGTCAGCACAGTTACCACATAGTTTAGTGTTACGGGACACTTTCTGTTAACAGTGTATCAATCTGAAATCCTAAATCTTCTAACCTCCATAAACTGTTCTATACCTTCCCTCCTCCTGCCCACCACCTCCTCTACCTCCATCTTTTCTCTCTAAAGATGACTTTGAAACCTAATTTGCTGAGAATATTGTAGACATCCGCAGCTCCTTCAAGACAACAGAAGCTCTTAGGTCTGTTATCTCTTCTCCCATCCCTCTTCCCTCGTTGCGCCCACTGCTCTTTCCCTTCCTCTCCGCCTTCTCTCCCCTCATGCTGATGTATCTGAACTCCTGCTCTATCATTGTCCAACCACCTGTGCCCTGGACCCAATACCCTCATCTCTCCTCCAGTCCATCACTCCTGACATCCTCCAATTTATCACCTGCCTGGTGAACGTCTTATTTACTGGGTGTTTTTCCTCCTCCTCCATGTTGGCTCACATCACCCCTTAATAAAACCTACTCTCAACTCCTCTGCCATCATTTACTACTTCTCAAGTTGCTGGTTATGTGAAAATTCCATGTTTGTCTAAAATTACAATGGGTGGTGGACCCTTCTCTAAGCTTCAGTCTTATGGAACAATCTCCCTATGTATGTCTGGGTTTCAGACACACTCTCTGTCTTTAAGTGGAGGCTTAAAATTGACCTTGTTAGCCTAGCCAGTCCTATAGTTAGTTATTCCTATAATCCCATATCCTGTTAAATGGTCAAGTTTAATCATGGATTTTATGAAGTTGGCCTGTGATTGTCTGGACTGCTGAGTGGGCCAGGGCACATTTGCAGTACTGCCATTCAAGCCAGCAGGACCAGATGCTCGCTTATCAAATCCAAAGGAACACTTGTTATTGGGCTGTTTACTGACATCTGAGGTTTCAAGCAGGCCGTTACAGAGCTGACACACTTGGTAGTTTAGTGTCAATTGTCAAGCTGGCTTTTGAGGGTTTTTCTCCAAATGGGAGAATTTTACCTCATGTGCTTGCTGTTTGGGGGTTCAGGCTTGGTTTCTGCTCATTTGCTCTGTTTCAACCCAGCTACTCTGTAAAGCATCTTTGTGACTGTTCTCTGTAAAAAGCGCAACACAAAGAAAATAGATTTGATTCTGATTTGATACTGACCTGTCTCTCTGTCACCTGGGGTGGTGCTGTTTCAACACCCTGCAGTATCTCCACAGGTGTCCCCCAGGGCTCTGTTCTTCCCCCTCCTCTTCTCCCTCTACACCAGATCTCTTGGACCTGTCATTTCTGCCTATGGTTTGTCATATAATTTCTATATTGATGACAATCAACTCTTTGGAAGGACAGATGGAAAAACAACATCTAAAGCTCAACCAATCAAAGACTGAGATCTGTCACTGTGCCCTTGCCAATTCCTTTCAATCTCACTTCTCTATCATCCTGGGTGATACCACAATATCCTCTTCCTCCACTGCCAAGAACCTCAGAGTGGTGCTGAACAGCACACTGATCCATGCGGAAAACATTGCAGCAGTGAGCCAGGCATGCAGATTCTTCCTTCATAACATCTGGATTATCTGCCAATTCTCACCACCTACACAACCCAGGTTTTGGTCCAAGCCCTGGTTCTCTCCCGACTTAATTACTCCAACTCTCTTCTTGCTGACCTCCGTGCTTCTGCCATCAGGCCCCTCTAGCTCATCCAGAATGCTGCAGCTGGTCTAATCTACAACCTCCAAAAAGCGTGTCACTCCCCTTCTCACTTCCTTCAACTGGCTACCTATTGTAGCTTGCATCAAATTCAAAACCTTGGTGCTAGCCTATTGGGTTGCTAAGGGGACTACACTGGTTTATCTTCAGGAGATCATCAAAACTTACAGACCACCTAGACCCCTTCGCTCTGCAACCTCAGCATGCCTGGCTCAATGCAAAAACCAAAAATTAAGTTAATCGTAACACGTATTTTAATCTTATATTTAGACTTAACATCTTATAATGGCTCCAGTAACACATAAGGAACCCATATGCTACCAGCCGCCAATGAGAGATGCATATCCTCCAATTTGTGCTAGCTTCTTCCTGTCATAATGTGTGGTCTGTAGGATGTTGAACAGGCATGCTGTGCCTCAGAGCAGTGTACATAATGTCAACTGCAGTGTTCCCAGTATGCAGGTATGGGTGACAGTGGCAATATACAGTAGTTAAATATAAAATATTTTAAAATATGTATTTTCAACTGCTCAGAAATGAGTTTGTGCACCTATAAAAAAAATCAGCAAACCTATGCTTGTTCTCATCTTCATTCCTATTTTATCATCTTCAGAGGTGGGTAGTAACGCGTTATATTTACTCCGTTACATTTACTTAAGTAACTTTTTGAATAAATTGTACTTGTAAGAGTAGTTTTAATGCAACATACTTTTCACTTTTACTCGAGTATATTTGCGAAGAAAAAATGTTACTTTTACTCTGTTATATTCGGCTACATTTCGCTCGTTACTTTTATTTTTTACCCATTTTTTATTCAATGCACGTTCTGTTTGTTTCATTCTCTCAGAGAGACTTCAGCCAAAGAGGCTGACTGGTCTTTGCTTTGGCTCTGTCACAGCCCCAAATGACTCCGTTTCACCAATCAAACGTAGCCAGTCACAGCACACAGAAGGATGAGTGGGCGACAACAATGGCTGAAACAACGGCGGGTGATTCGTAGGAGGGAGAACACCCCTGGCCTCGCGTTCAAACTATGTTATACCACACACCTTGTTTACGGCGTTGTCGCCCTTTTTAGTACAGTCTGGCTTGATTGACAATTCATTTATTCAGTAGGTGAGAGTATAAGCTTTCTAACGATGTATAACATGTCTAATTTTGCTTTTGGAATAGCGTTTTTTTAGGTCAGCGTAACCGAAATTTTTCTTATGCATTCACTCACGAAACGTGGTCAACTATTATTCGTAATTTCTTGGGAAATACTATTATTATTGAGGACTTCTGGGCATAGCTAAGCCGCATGTTTGCTGATAGACCTAGCTGACATCGTTTTCTGGAGCAAAACAGAAGCGGATTGAACTGTATTGTTGATTTACTGTCTCTGTCTCCATCTACTGAACACAGATGAGATTTCATCATTGCTATGTAAGTAGGCTATTATTGTTCAAAATACTTCGGTTATATACGTTATTTTTGAAATTGAGTGTGTTTAAATAGGTTACTGGTATTAATGTGGATATTTCACACTGTAATGTAAGCGTTAGTTAGTAGTGTAATAGTTTTTGTGAAGCATGCAACAGTCATGACGTGAGCGCTGGAACATTGCATAGCATTGCATAGCATAAATTTGTTTATGCTAAACCGGAAGTTCTGCACATGTTCCGCGCAAGGCATCATGGGACTTTGGAATATTGTGGATAAGTGCATCATAAGGTACAATAATGGTGCAACAAACCATTATGTTTTCCACATATAAAGTTTCTGTTTGAATTTGAGCAGGTTCCTCTTTGTTGTGATGATGAGTCTATTTTAATGGATAAATCCCCTGTAGCCTCATTGATATTTTTTCTGTCAACGGACGGTTCACCCCAACAAACTGATGAGGTATACAGACTTAATAGAGTACAACAGAAAGCGAAAATCCTCCTCTTCTGATGAACCTCCTGTGTATTGTTTTATTTAAAGGGATATGATTTAGGCCATATTTGAATTTGCACATGGCTATTTTATATTTTGTTTATTTCTATTGGACAAGCATTTACAATTTTATTTTTTGGACATTTGGATTTTTACGTTCATCTTGCTCTGCTTATTTCAACATTAAATCAGATTATATGAAGTAACTCTTGAGTAGTCTTTTCACAAGATATTTTCTTACTCTTACTCAAGTAATTATTTGGATGACTACTTTTACTTCTACTTGAGTCATTATTATTTTAAAGTAACAATACTTTTACTTGAGTACAGTTTTTGGCTACTCTACCCACCTCTGATCATCTTTGATTTCTCCCTCTGTTTTGATTTTCAGGTGTTCACAGGGGTATACTACGAAGGAAGCTTAACATACCCAGGGTTTCTTTGTATTAGCTGGCTTCGCTAAACCTTACAACCACAATCAGGCTTAACCGGTATCACAGAGGTGGTTATCAACTTGCTAAGTGAACACAGGCTTTGTTAAACAATCTCTGCATGTTCCCATGGCAGTGTCTTCAAAAATGAACCTATGGCAGTACAGCATAAACCGTACTCAAGCAGTGAATTTCTCACTGATCAAAAGATTGATATGGATGAATATAATCAACAGACACAAAGAACTTAAAACAAGAAAACACCCTCAGCTATGATCCTACAACAATGGAGATGCCTTTTACCAAGGAGTTGATTGGTCTAAGGGCAGTGCTTTTTATGTCTTAGTCTGATTGCCTGGACATAGCCTGCCCTGGACCAGGTTAGCTGTGCAGCATAAGTTACCATGTTGATGTACTCCGATTTAAAGTGAGACAAACCAAGGTTAAAGCTTAAATTAGCTTGCTAACCTCGTAATTTTGCTTTGTAGTACACCCCTCTGGGACCTGCCATGTTTGTTGACATCTGACAGCTGATCTCATTCACCCTGCCTACAATATTCTTACTTATGTAATTTGAATAAACTGAGATCCGACCACAATTACAAGCATGAATGTGAGGCTTGTCATTGGATGTCATTATCCGGATAATGTATCTAGATTCAGGCTGCATTTTTTATGCCAGTATATGCCAGGGCCTGCACCAGTGGTTTTCAAATTCAATTAATCCCGAGGGACCCCTTTGTATGCTGGTTTACTTTCCAACCATAGTTGCAGTCAATGAATTGTAATAATTTTTTTAATTAGCTACTAAACACTCATAATTTCACTAATCTCATATTTCATATTGCAGTGCTTTTAGTCTGATGAACTAATGCTCTCATTCTCCTATTGTGCTATGAACTAAATGATTCTGTTAATTTATAAAATTATAGATTGATAGGTGAATCAATGGGGTCCTAATTTGTGAAAGTGTAGACACCAGGTGTCCACAGGCAACCAGACCTTGCCAGGGGACATGAGGCCTGTCCTCCTGTCTTCTTCCTGCTTGTGAGTGTGAAAGATAGTCCCCGGTTTACGGTCCAGTGTGCTGGAGGGTGTACAGGCTTCAGACATAGTGAACCCTGAGAGGGATGGCACAGCTGACCATTTCAAACAGAGGAAAGAAATGGGGGATGGACCATTGGAAAGAACTATTCATTTAGTCCACCCCCATAGGGGAACACCCTCGACACATCCGCTGCTCATTAAGAGATCCCAGCGCATCTATAGACCTTTTTTAATCTTTTATCTTCACAACTTGGTTTGTTTCTGAAGATATCTGGTTATTTTCTGATGTGGTTTTCTTTTTCTTTGAACTTCACATGATAACCCTTTGTATGGAACTGATTTGTCCATGTATATTTGTTTAATCATTTTTGTGCAGTATGTAGTTTTTATTGTGTTTTAGTGTTTAGTATTTTATGCTCTTTTGGCATTTTTTTGTATTTCAAGACCATGTGTTTTTGGATGTATTGTATATCTGTATTGTATATCTCCTTATTTAATTTTAAAAAAATGAAATTACTTTATAATTTGGAAGAGTGTATAATCCAATAAATGATGCATACAGCAAAAAAAGCACACAAAAATGGCTATATAATTCATCTCAAATTGCTGTAGTATGTGATAACCTATAAAAGACCTTTATCTCATTTAATGCTGTGTGTTTTTGCATGAATAATGTTAAATCATTCTTTCAAATCAAATTGAAATAATAAATGATCATTAGTTAGATACAGGTTTGAAACATTCTCTGCATAAGTACGCAAATGCAAACGACATTTGCATTTGCGATTGCTTCATCTTGTTGTTGCCTGCTATAGTACCCCTCTTTGCAATGCTTGACACTGCAGCTCGCTCTTGTGTTGCAAAGAATTTCAGGTGACATATTGTAGGATGCAACGATGCATGAAATCGACTCACGCTCAAAGCATCTGTGTTTGTGTACTTATGTAGGGTATGCTCCCAGCCTTACTTGAACAACTAAAAGTACAACATTGGAACAATAAAAACTTCTTAAGCACATTAACATTTTCAACTTTATTTTACAGTGAGGGAATGGACGCATCTAGGCACTGGTGTATTAAGCCTAACAACGATGATTGGCTGGTTTGTATTGTAAATTCAATGTTTGGCACATGATGTTATTAATAGTGTTTCGATAAATTATCAGAAATAATGTCTACATTCTTCTCTAGCTAGCCAATTGGCTATAATAACTTACTTATCCAACATCTATGAAAAGCTATTGGTAAGTGGTAAGGTGAGAAACTGTGATCTGTGAGACTAAGGTTCAATGCTTTCGTAGATAATTATTTTTTCTCATCAACTTGCTTATGTTATGTTTTAAAGTTACTACCATATTTCAATATGGGAATTAATGACCCTGATTGTTAGATTCCTTGTTTAAAACAGATTAGCAAGCATAGGCTCGGTCAGTAATCACCTTGTGAATGTATGCCCAAATGACATTTTCACAGGAATTTCAAGGGGGTACCCAGAGTTTATTTTAGCTGAACTTCTGCCATTTTCTCAGTGATGTGGAAAATATTTTATTGTTTAACTTCTCAAATGTTGCATAAAATACAGTTTCAAGCCCATTTTAAGTGACTTACAGTAAACACCTGAATTGTGTTAGCATGCAATATCTGTTGAAACACAAGATTTTGAATTGGTACACAACAAAATGTTTTTCGAAAAAATTTATTTTAACAGTGTAGACGTTGACTTTAACAGAGGTAACAGTAAATGAAAATGCAGAGAGAAGGAACCAGTAGTTATACAGATCAGTGGCAGCCCGGGATTTGTGCCATTTTCTTTCCGCTACCCGTAGTTCAGCACTGTTGGTGCGGGGGTTGGACAGCTATGGACTGGGGGAGGAGGATGTGTGTGCAGATCTGGAAACAGAAGTGAAGCAGAGGTTGAGGAGAGAGAGGAAACAAGAGAAACCCTAGCAGAGTTAGTTGAGAAATGAGTGAAAGACTTAAGAGGAGAGGAAGGAGAGAGGCTGTTGAGGTATGAAGGACAGTGAAGGAGGTTGTGGTGGGGGGGGGGGGGGGGTGCAGGGGTAGGGGTGGGTACTGCAGGAGAGAGTGGGAGGGAGAAAGAGACAGAGTGGTCAATTAATTGGTTCAGGTGGGTCACTGCAAGGTTGGAAGAGGGGCAGTTTCTCACGATAACCAGCTTGTGGAGGTTGCCAACTTTGTGAGGGGACTGAAGCAGAGTGAGGTCAATTGAGTTGAATGGAAGGAAGGCACTGGACTGAGAGGCTTGCAAGTGGATGCTGAAATCTCACAGTAAATTTAGCAGGGTGCCATCCCTAGAAAAGAGCTTAGAAGGGAGTCTAGCTCATCAGGAAAGCTTCCCAGAAGGCGTGGAGTACAATAAATAACAACAATGCAAAGTTTAGTACATAAAGCAAGGCTATTATTTTAATAAATGTAACTGACCAAATTAAAGATTTAGATGAATCAATAGGCCCCTTACTGGTGAAAGTGTGGACACATGGCCAGTAAAAGCGGCCATTTTGTAGATAATGAAGAATTCAAAGACAAAACAAATGATGATGAACCAAAACTGCAGGAAAAAATGAGAGAATTTAAACGTGTCCCACAACCTTAACTGAGAAAGAAATTGGCTTTGACGAAAACCGGCAAACACAGTGGTCCCCAGGACTGAGTTTGAGAACCAGTAGCCTAATACATTAGGGCAATGCAACAAGTCTAATTAAGAAGAATTTGTGTTTAATTAAGAACAATTAGCAGTTATGTATTGTAAAGAGCTGCTAATTGTTCTTAACTGGACACTAATTGTTCTTAATTAGATTTTTAAAAATGTACTGAAAGATGAATTACCCTATTAAAGCCACATTATGCCAGAGAAGGCCATGTATGCCCTTACAAATATATGTCCCATATTCACATCCCAGGAATTGCGCTTTAATTTACCATAACGTATGTTCTATATAGCAAATAATTACAATTGAAAAAGGTTCTATTTTTAATTGATTCATTTAAAAACCTGACAAAAAACAGTTGAGTCCCAGTTGCTCAGTGTGAAAACCTGAAAGCATTTGTGTAAAATGAATGGCTTTTAATGAATGGCTGACAGCTAGTGGCGACTAGCCGTCATCAATTGGGTTAAAGTAAGTTTAAACACACAATTATGGTAGAACACATTTTCAACAACTTTAAATGATCAAGAGATTGGCTTTACACAAAAACCAGCATGCACAGTGGGTCCCTAGGACCAGGGTTGAGAAACATTTTATCAGGGATGCACAACAGCAGCCAAGCCTTCGGGATTTTGCGTCAACTTCTGCTCTTAATTATTTAATTAGCTTACTCATGTCTTGATCAGACATTTGTATATAAGCACCAGCCACAGCCGCAAACTGCAAGTGTATCCTAAATATTTTACTGTGCTCAAGTATAGGAGTGAATCAGCGTGGTTTATAGACCTGTCTGAACACTGAAACTGAAGTAATTAGTTGGAATATAAACCAGCATGCAGACCGGCCCTCCAAGACTGGAGTTGTGTGCACCCCTGTAATAGATCCATAATAATAGAAATGCTTCCATATTCTTATGCAGGGATCTCAGACTCCAATCAGCACTTTCAATCAGCAGCCAATTTAGGCCTTCAAAAGGAGGTGTGCAGCCAATCAATGACTTAGGGGAGACAGAGTGTTGCTTGGCACACTTTTCACTCTTTGCCATATTTCTCTGGCATAATATATGTTAGAATATTCCAACTAGTAGCAAATGAAAGGCTTAGGTCTTAGCTATACATAAATATATTTTAATGTCCACAAATGTAGCTGGAAGTAATACATTTCCCATATTTCTATCTAACACAGTTTTATGATACATTTATTGTGAAGACCATTTTTTTTTACTTTTGATACTACAAAACTGAAATGTTCGCCTCACAAAAAAGTGAGAGACTTTTTAAGTATTAACATAATACAGTCCAGGTCACGAAAACACATTTTGTTGTCACATGTTTGTGTCTGCAACCTTCAAAGGACCAGAAAATAGCTGTGTGCCAACCAACCCTGGCGCCAAACAACCTTGGTCTCCCCTAAATTAAGCACTTAAGTGCAGAAACATATCAAAGTCCCACAGACTTCCAGGATTTGAGTTTGACATCCCAAGCCTTGCATGTTAATGAGTCACTGTATTCCATTCTGTTGGGCTTGTTGGATAAAATACTTTATTGAGGCGGGGGTCCTCAGCCAGTGGGTGATCATTTTCATTACCCATTCAGATGTTTAGAACCCCTCTACTGATGTTAAATCAGTAATACTCACTGTTCTGTGTACATAGGTCTAACACAGGCATGCACTGCCCTGCGATGGACTGGCAAACTGTCCAGGGTGTATTCTTCCCTCTCGCCCAGAGCACGCTAGGACAGGCTCCAGCACCTCCTGCGACCCTGACCAGGAATAAGTGGGTATAGATAATGGATGGAGGTATGCACTCCATGTGATGGGTTACTCAATGGAAAGGGCCATGTATGGCGTTTGCAGTAAAAAATATCAAATATAAATATACATATAAAAATAAATATCAATATTTGATGGGTTCAGAGGTGTGTTCTGAATACGTACTCAAGCGTGTGTGTATTGATTAATAATTTAGTATAAGAGGCAAGGCCTGGCTTATTCCTCGGGGCCTAGGTTGCAAATTGTGTGGGTGGAGGTCAAGGGTCGAGGTGGGATAGGTCTCTGCCTCACTGAGTGGACACCAAGACGCCACAAGGTATCGGACAAGATTGAAAGCATGTGATGTTGACGAACACAAGTCTGGAGCAAACAGATGAGATGGACGTGTGCATAGAGTCAAGGCCTCCAAGGGCGTTTAAGCCAGGCCATACGACCAGTGTGTTGAAGGTTGCTGTAGGTTGCTGTACTGCAAACTTGTGTTGTTTATGGAAATTCCTTGATCAGAATTTGTTCTCAATGTTTACATGCCAAATTATTTCTGAATAAAAAACAATCATGCATTTATCTGAGGATACATTTTTATTGAATACAGACCTCAGAGGACAATGAAAAACGTCTGCGTTTTTGTACCGACTGTACTCTGTTATGCATTGCACTTATTTAGTCAATGAGAACACTATGCACTTTTGTACGTCGCTTTGGACAAACGTGTCTGCCAAATATATGTATTGTAGCACACTAATTTGTGAAAAAGTAAGTCATGATTAATGAGAAGACAGGATATAGAAGGGCAGGACAAATAACATGGAATTGAACAAGGCAGGTCTTCATACTTTGCATGATCGTCCATGATGGTCCTCCCACAGTAACTTCAATTTAAATGTGGTTGGATGAAGACAGAAAATGATGATTGCAATGAGGAGACTGTATTTAGAAGAGCAGGCTGGATGCCAAGGAAATGAGCGATGTATGCGTCTTCATAACACGTACAAAGTAATCTAATCACATTCCAATTAAAGCGACCCTGAACACTGTGATGCTAATGCATGAACTAGATGGATATCTGTAACATGAGTGTCTTGGAAATATATACGGTAATGTGCCCTCCTGAAATACTAGGCCACACTGTCTGCAGACCACTCAAATTAAAAAATAACATTTAAGGAGGACTCAGCAGTTTGCATGGCCATTATCCCTTCTACAACATTATTGTTTGTGGATTCTAATGATAAAATTAATCAATTGTTCTTGGGCCGTGGATCAGAGTCCGAAGAAAATAAGTCCTTAAAGGGAATCTGAGGACATCTAAATGGCTCCAGCAATAAATGAAGTTGCTTTTTTAAAAAAAAACCTATAGATAATTCCATGAAAATTCAAAATGTACACCAGGCAAAGTGCTTAGTCGGAAGTGCCAAGTGCAAAATAAAGTCAATGGCGCATATGTGAGGTGATTAATGGGTCTGTGGTATAATAAAGGCATTCAGACAAATAGTTGAGAGAAAAGACATGTCCTTCCATGACTTTACAGGTTCTGTAGAAACTTAAAGGAAAGACACATAAAATGAGAAATGTGAAATGCAATAATTGCTTTTAATAATTGCTCAAAGGGACACTTGGGTACCAACAGTTGAAATAACTAAAAATACATTTTTTATGAGTAACGAAAATGTAACAAATGCTTAAATTCTTTACTCAAGGTCTCCTGCATATCCAGGTTAAGCAATGATTCCTGGGGCATTGATGATCCTGACGCTTCAGAATCGAAACCTGACCAAGCCAGAGCCGACTGTAGCTATGAGACCTGCAGAACAATAAGGTGTGCTGTCACGCAAAGGAGGGTTTCTGTCAGAAGACTATTCACTGCTTCAATGTGCAGAAGCAGAATGATCAGACATTTGCATTCATCAGGAGAAAGTTGTCCAAGATGTGCCGTCCTCTCGCACAGCGCCTGCATGGCTAAGATTGCAGTCGCTGGAGCATAAAGCTGGCTAGACTCCAATCTGGGGAATTTGTGTTCTCATCCACACTCTCCAAATGACTCTCGATTGAACGAGTGATGGGATGGCTCTACAAATAAAAGCGTGCAGCCCAAAGCGAGTCAATAACAGGGGAATAAAAAGTTCTTAAAATATATTTAACTTCATCAACTTAACCGAGCTAAAAGACAAAGTGTATTGCCTTAGGGCTGCATGCAGAAGCTACAGATTAATAAACATAGGACAAATTCTGATGACTTCAGCTAGTTTTCATTTTCTTTTTTTTAAAAACAGCATATACTATAAACACCTTTTATTTTCTTTGGGTAAGCTCTTCATGTGCAGTATGCAGATTTGGTATCATTAAGCTCACTTTTTTCTCTTTTTCCTAGAGGATTTTTTTGGGTTATCTGAAAAGAGAAACTAATAAATCAGGTTTGACATTTTCTGTTGGGAGAACTTAGCACCCGGCAGTCAATGCAAGTCAGTTACTTATATCATAATTATATTCAGCTCTTAAGGCTGAAATATAAGGGTTTCACAAGCCTGCGACACACTAACAAGTTGTAACATTTCAGCCCAACTGTGTGGTGTTTCCCTGGTTACAGTGTGGTTTGGTAAATGCAGTTGGGACCGAAACATATCCTTTTGTGGCAGGCGTCATTTGATTTTCATTCTAACAAACAGAGGGACTGATAGAAGCCAAAGCCATGACTGATTTGCCTACAATATGAATTTTAATTTACATCATGCAGAATGCTGTACAGAACACTGTACATACAATAGTGTTATTGTTTTTGTTTCCCAGTACAGCACAATGTTCAGTTCCAGGAATTATTCAAACTGAAACTCTAATGTCATCTCCAATAGAAGAAAGACCCATGTAATGTTCTGAAAACATGTTCACTTGATCATGTGATCGATCATATTTATTTTCCTTTCCATTGTGTTATTTTCATGAGCTACAATACAAGTTTATTTATTCCCTCAGGGCATTGATCTTCATTTCTTGTTCATGAGAGCTGCAGGATTTGCTGGTTTTTTGTTTTCGCCTTAATATCAGCAACCAATTAAGACCAAAGAAACCAGGTGAGCTGAGTTAACAGCCTAATCAACTGCTTTAATTGATCAATAAAGTGTTGGTTAACAACTAAAATCAGCAGACTCTGTGGCTCTCCAGGCCCAGGAGTGAAAGCCACTGCCTTAGGACAATTAAAAAGGACTACAGTGCACAACTGATTACCTTCCACATGATCAACACCCTGATGTAATGGCTTACTTAAGAGAATGGATGATAACTTAGGGCCTGTCAAAGAGTGATGTTTAACATACTGGTGCTTTCATTCACATAACCTACTTTTATAAACTAATAAAGTATTCTTCTACAAATCTATATTCTATCTCTGTACACTGTGGAATAAAGGCACTGGAGTGGTTGACATTTAATGCTAGACTTATTTGGCAGCGCCGTGTGGGGAATGACCTAAATTCTGGTGTTCCTGAATTTTACCTTTTTGCATAGTTATACAGGGCAAGGGTTCCCAAATACGATCCAAAAACTCAGGTCATTGAGAAAAAGTTCCTTTTAAAATTTTTAATGAATTTCATGAATTAACAACAAATTACATATTCTAAACTTTGACATAAAATTTGTCATGTACGCCTGTGCTTTACCCAAGTGCAGAGAGAAACACAAGGAGCAGGATAAATGATTAAGCGCAGTTTTAATAAACAAAAATAAGAATGAGTTCAGTAAGAGATAGAAGAAGAAAAGGACTTTTTTTTTTTTTTTTTTAACACA
This sequence comes from Anguilla anguilla, assembly GCF_013347855.1. Taxonomy (NCBI): domain Eukaryota; kingdom Metazoa; phylum Chordata; class Actinopteri; order Anguilliformes; family Anguillidae; genus Anguilla; species Anguilla anguilla. The sequence goes on from NC_049201.1 coordinate 28,489,664, forward strand.
GCAGGAAGCACAAGGCACCTAGCAAGCAACTCTCAGACTGAGCAACAAAGGGGAGAATTGTGGCAACGAAGATGCAAGACAGCAAGGAACAGGTGAGAATAACATTATTGGTTAACTTGAATATTCAGAATTTAATGAACACATGTCTGGTAAATATGGCATATGAAATAGCATTTAGACATGCTGCTGTGTACGAATGTGTAAGTAACCACTTCATTTCACCCTGTAGATAGTGCTCCATGGAGATATCAACAGTTTCTGAAATAAAAAAAAAAAATTAAAATCTTTTGGAGGTGGGGGCTCTCAGCTATAGGGTGGTTATTTAAGTGGTCATTCAGAAAAAAAGTTTGTAACTCACTCTTCCATGTGTCCAACAGGTGGGAGCTTTTAAAAGGATCATCTTTAAAACAATTTTTTTTTTTTTAAAGACAAAGGAGGTTTTAAGGTTAAAAAGTGTGGGACTATTTTGTAGACTATAACATGTCTGGCTATTGTGGTACTTGAAATTGTGGATTGTCTCCTTCCCTCCTGTTGTCTTAAAATTTAAAAGAAGCATCTGATAAAGTGCTCTCAAAGTAAGTCTGTGTAAGTGAGTTACAGCGCACATTCTCAGCTTTTGTTTAAGGGTATTTTTATACACTTTGGCTATGCCATGTAGACATTTTTATTCATAACCCCCCCCCCCCCCCCCCATTTCAGGGCTCCATAATGTTTGTGGTATATTAATATTATGAAGGTAGTCAAGTTTAGTACTTTTGCATGTCCTTTGCATGCAATGACTGCTTGAAGACTGTGACCCATAGACATCACCAGGTGTCAAGTATTAAGTTGTGATGCTCGGTCAGGCCTGTCTGCCGCCATCTTCAGCTCCTGCATGTTTTGGAGGCTAGTTGCCTTAGGTTTTCTCTTCAGGATATGACATGCATGTTCAATTGAATTCAGACTGAGTGAATGTCTTGGCCAGCTTTTGGCTTTGAAAAACTCCTTCATTACTTTAGTAGTATGTCTGGGATCATTATCTTGCTGCAGGGACGAAGCTCCTTCCAATGAGATTTGGAGGCATTTGCTAGAACCTGAGCAGATAAGATGCTTTGGTACACTTCAGAATTCACTCTGTTGCTGCTATCGGTAGTTACATCATCAATGAAAACAAGTGAGCCAGTCCCTGTAGCAGCCATACATGCCCAAACCATTGCACCCCATCACCATGTTTCACAGATGAGAGGGAGTGGGCAGTTTTTTTTGGCCTCCATACTTTGCTCTTGCCATCACTAATACAAGTGAATCTTGGTCATATCTGTCCAGAAGACCGTATTCCAGAACTCTGCAAGCTCTTTTTGGTACTTCTTAGAAAACCATAAACTGGCAATCCTGTTTCCGTGGCTAACTAGTTGTTTTCATCTTGCGGTCTAGCCTCTGTAGTTCTGTTTGTGAAGTGTTCTGCAGAAAGTAGTCACTTACACATCCACGCCTGCCTCCTAAAGAGTGTTTTTGATCTGTCTGACATTTGGTATTTTTTTCATTATGGTTATAATTCTTTGGTCATCAACTGTAGAAGTCGTCCTTGGCCTACCAGGCCCTTTGCAATGACTGAGCTCACCAGTGCTTCTTTCTACTTAATGATGTTCCAAACAGTTGATTTTGGTAAGCCTAAGGGTTGGCTTATGTCTGACAGCTATTATTTTCTCATTTCTCAGCTTCACTCTCGACTTTCATTGGCACAACACAATGTTGGTCCTCATGTTGGCAAACTCCAGTAACAAACTCCAAAGGAAATAAAAAACCTAGAATCAAGACTAGATACTAAAAGCACTCTCATACCAGCACTAAGGAAGTAATTAAACACACCTGCCTAATGAAAAACACCTGTGAAACCATTTGTCCCAAACAACAAGCTGCCCTGAAATGGGCGGACTATGTATAAAAAGTGCAGTAATCACTACATGGTAAAACCAAAATTAATTTAAAACATTTTTTTTTATTACAAATCCAAAATTGAGTATAGTACAATTTGAGTTAAATTTTGTCTCTGTAAAAAAAATGTCTCTGTCCCAAATATTATGGAGCTCACTGTATAAACACAGATTACATTACTATTATTATTATTATTATTATTATTGTTGTTGTTGTTATTATTATTACATGGTGTATGCCTTCAACAGCCAAGACATTTATTTTATGTATTAAATATTGCTCATTTATGTTTCTAGACATTTATTGAAGCAGTTCCCTATTTAAAGGCAAAGAACCCTGCAGGAAAGCAGATAAAGCAATGTCCTGCATAAATAATTCTCTCCCTTTGCAAAAATACATACACATTATTTTGCAGCAGACATTATTTTGAAACAACTTTAAACCCATTTAAACACTTTGCTCACCTATCCACATTCATCATGGGCTTCTGAACCAATCAGATTCCCCAATCACAATCAAATGTTCTCTGAAGCAATATTGGGGAGAGAGTGACACCTTGTGGTGGAAGGCCTTACATGTAGATATGTCCTTACAGTGCCATACCAATATACAGTCTTTCATCATCCTTTGTATGCTACAGTATATATTATGTACACTTTATTAGGTACACTTGCTCGTTAATGCAAATAGCCTGGTCCTACAAACAACAAATCATGTGGCTGAAACTCAATATATAAAGTAAGAACACATAGTGAGGAGGTTTAATTTTTTGTTTGAACAAACATTACGATGGGAAAGATGCATGATCTAAGCAACTGTGACCGTGGTATGATTGTTGTGTGAGACGTGGTGGTCTCGCGTCTCAGGAACAGCTGCCCTCCTGGGATTTTCATACAAAACAGAGTTTATGCTGAATAGTGTGATAAACAAAAAAAGGCAGCAGTTCTGTGGTTGAAAACACCTTGTTAATGAGAGAGGTCTGAGGAGAATGGGCATACTTGTCCAAGCCAAAAGAAAGGCCACAAATGTTCAAATAACAGCTGATTATAAGTGGTGTGCAGAAGGGCGTCTCTGAACACACAACACATTGACTCTTGAAGCAAATGGGCTACAGCAGGAGAACACCACACCGGGTTCCACTCCTGTCCATGCCACGAATTCAGGCTGCTCTGGAGGCAAAAAGGAGGTCCTACCTGGTAATAGATAGGTGTACTTAGTAAAGTAGCCAGTGAGTTTATGTTATTTTCTTTTAGTACAACTTAATTTTTCTTAATGATGCACTGACTGTATATGCATATGTATATGTATATGCTTGCATTGAATAGCAATTTTTTAAGCACTATCTTTTCCTTTTAATTTCGGAGTGTCAAAGTCCCGCCTATCGCAAATACATGACTGGACCTAGGAAGCGTCATCGTTATCGAGCTCTCGCCAGCCAACAACGGAGAATGCTGCGGAGAGCTCGGTGACGTAAATGTTTCTGAAGTTACAGAACAGAATTTTTAAATAGATTTTTTTTTTTTACAATCACATGTAAAAACGTTGTTTGGAGAAAGACGTTGTATAATTGTTTGCTCATGAGAAGAAGTTTTCTTCTATGGGAATTCCCATTGTTTCAAACCACCAGTCACTTTTTCAAATATGGTTTTTGATTATTTGGGGGCATGCCCCCCTTGACCTGGCCCTGAGATGGCTTCTGTGTTCTGAACTATATTACAGTTAATGTATATGTTTGTTAATCCTGACCGCACTCCAAATCATTCCCAACTAAAATGATATTTTTATGGATTTATATAATATGATTATGGTTTTATGTTTTTAATTTGGTTTGTTCAAGATGTAGCGTTTAGAATTTGCACTTTGGTACGCGGATAGCATTCTTTCACTGGTGAATGAATGTAATGTATTAAGAGGTGTGCATAAGTGCAGATAATCCAGTCATTTGGGGGATTTATTCATGATAGTAGTCTTTAGGGCTGCGCAATTCACCTCTCAACTGAGTCGATTATTCTATTTTGCTTTCCAAGACAAAGCAAGTGCAAATTATGTTGTACTGCTGTTTAGTCTTTTCGTTACATCTTTTACAGGAAGATATGAATCATTACAGTGAAGCAGTATTCTGCTGAAAAATGTTTAGCAGAGCACTTTCTCAGTTGGGCTGGATGTTTCCATGCACAGATGTGTTCCAGATTCCCAGATTGGCAGTTACAATATGTGGTACTGATTATACCCCTCCCTCAGGTATGGTCTGAGCCTGTGGATAAGGCTGACCTTAACAGCTGTCTATAAAGGCGACGTTTCTCTTTTGAGTACGTTGGCACGTTGGCGAGCTGCACGCTGTCTGTTCACGTGGACTGTTAAGGCCAACGGAACACACGCGATACTAAAGTTGAACTGTGCTTCCTGTCAGAGGTAGTCTCTCTCTCCAACCTAGACCTGTCTGTACACATGTTTGCATTAGATCCTCCAACCTTAACTGTAGAATGTTATTACTTACTATCTATTTATTTATCATCATGTTTATTTATTCCTGATAGCAGACAATTCTGGGCCAAATATGGTTGAGGTTAGGCACTTAAGGATCAGTAATGGCAAAGGAAAGTGTATTGTGGGTCAAAATGCAACCAACCACATGTAAGGTCTGTGCAGCATTTCAATTTTGGGCCAGAATTTCCCGAACAGTAGCCAGCCACATTTACTGTACTGCTCATCACGGTATTGAGATTCTGGGCCAAACATGACCCAAATGCATATCATACCGGAGACATGATCTCATCAAGGCTGAGTTGTGGCTGGGTTCTGGCAGCCAGATTCGGATGGTTTCATTACCGTCATTCCAAGGCGTCGGTATGTGGGCCAAGTGAAGTGGTAAGTGTGGACTGGCACTGATCCAGCACTCAGTGGCTATCTGGGTCATCCTTTATTGTCAAGCGCCAAGGTGCATAATAAATATAAGTTGTCAAAGCATGGAGAGGTTTTTTTATTTTTAAGTAGCAGCTTGTTAGAACAAAGCTGATATTTTGGATCATTCCAGGAGAACACAGGTCAGCAGGGAGTTTTCTTATAATGGACATGAAGGTTAATAAATACTTGTGATTAACCTACAATGACTTAATGTAATCACTCTAGCCCATTCATGCAGAAGACAAGGAATAAGTTAGAAGTTAGTGTTTTTGCATTTGTAGCAAAATGAAAATGATAACCTATGATGTATCCTGGGCCTCTGAAGTTTCAGAAGTATCATGCATGAACAACATTTCTACATAGTCATTAATGGTAAAAAAAAATGGTAGCTAGAACCAGCCCTGTCTTTGCCTCCTATGAAAAACTCAAATTAGTTCTAAAATAAAAATGCAATTGTCAGCTTCCTTAAAGTGGGGGTACTATTGAAAAAAATGGGCTGTAATTCCTACATGGATAACCCAATATGGATCTGAATACTCTCACATTAAAACTGACAATCAGCACTTTAACCACATATTTATTATTTTATTTCAAATCCAATGTGCTGGAGTAAAGAAAGAAAAAAAATGCATCACTGTCCCAATACTTTTGCATTTAACTGTATTATACACTGAATGGCCACTCTATTGTGTACACCTGTTGGTTAATGCAATTGTTCCTCCAAACAGCAAATCATGTATACACGTGTGTGTGTGTGCACACGCGCACAGAGTAAAACTTGGAACCCTCCCAAATCTGGAATATGGACTGAAGTAAAAAGAACTGTTCCGGGTTTTACTCAGCACAGTTATCCAGCTAACTCTGCAATCTTGCTTTGTGAAATATCCTCCAGAACAAGTAGCCTAATACCAGTATTGATATCTGGCTCATTTTTCACATATTTCACGAGTATTTATAATTGCCAAGCATGGCTTTTGCATCACCAATTTTATCCGTGTGTAGACTTGGCTACTACAGGCCTTACAAGGAACCCAATATGATTAGAACCTTTGCCCTCAGAACTGTTCTGTGGACAAGGACAATTGTGTCTTGCCACAATGAACTCCCAGTCATACCGGGCTAATAAAATTGCTGTGGCTTGCTTGATATCATGACTACAGATCTCAGGAGACCCAACAGCATTTTCTGACTTACTTACTGTTCACACTATTTAGATTAATTAAGTTTAGCAATATTTCCCCTACATAGAGGCAGCAGCACGGTGCAGTGCCACTGCTGAAATGAAGGCATTGTTGCATACCACGCAGGATTTTTTAGCCTTGCTGTGGTCTTGTGTTTACAATCAAATTAGTCTCCTCATCTTCAACCCCGCCCACTCACCCTGAGTAACCTACTTTGGCCCTATAGCTATCCAATGTAGCTGGATAGCTTGAGGTAGTGCAATGTTACTAGAGATGAAGGTCCAACAGAAAACATGCCAACTCTATGTCGCTTTTCATCCCGTTTGTGAACTTCAGCTGTTACCATGGAGGAAAAGCAACTCTGAGGTTGACTCTGGTTTTTGAATGAACCTAGCTGTTGACTTGTGGTATCCCTTATCTTGTGCTTCTTCACCTCCGCAATTACTGTATAGCTAACTACAAACGCTCTTCTAAAACCTGATCCCACCCCAAAAGCTCTGTAGCCACAGCCCCCTCTCCCCACACAGAAAAGATTGTCACACCCAGAAATGTCCCAAATGCATTTTAGAACAAATACAGGCAGAAGAGAACAGATTAGGCAAATGTGTGCAAAGATCGAGACTGCCAGTGCATCATAGATATGACTGAACATGGTTATTTTATATTTTCAAGGTTAAAATCCTGTAATAAGTATGCCTTTAAGCTGTGCTTAGAGGCAAATGGGTTAATTAGCTGTGAATAACTTTGTTGAAACACATGAGTAAAGCTGTGGCGTATAGAATCTCGCAAAACATTTTTCCTCAATGCTATCAGCAGAAAATTAGGTTAATCGTAGTTTTGCTATATTGTACATATTTAGGCATGAAACTTGCTCATTTACTTTACACAACACAAGTGTAGGATAACACACCTGAACAAGATGCTGGCATGAACATTGGTGAATCTGCTGAGGCACAAATCAGCTGTACAAAAGTTCCTAGAATCAGCTACTGGTGCGCACCTGCATATCGAGTTGCACTGGAAACCTGAGAACCCTTATACTAGCCCAGCCCATGCAACACTTCTGGAGAAAATCCTAGGGGAAACAAATTCTAATATAATTATTTATGCAAGTGTATCTAAATTAAACTCTTCAACTGCAGAGTAGAGGCCTACATATTCCCCTGTCATTTGGTATACTCTCTCAATATGTGTCTAACAAATCGATCAAAATGACAGCCTACCACGTGTTCCATAAAAATGACTAACTTATGAAAAAAGCAATATCTCATCAGCACTAAATGTTCGATCGGACTTTCTGGATATTTCTGAATGATCTCATATTTAATACAATAAGAACAAAAGTTTAGAAAAACTAGTTTCTGGTCGCTTTCAGCCTTCTGCAAAATCGAGGCACAATTTGAAGACGAAGAACACATCCCTTAAAACCCCGCCTGCCATCGATGACAGGGCCAGCCTAATAACAAGAAACACATAATTTCCCCTTCACTTCTCTTATACCACTTCAAGGCATTAAAAACTTGGTAAATACATCAATGGTAGTGGAAACTTACTATCCAAAGCAGAACAAAACATTTAATTTCGGTCTTTCTATTGATTAATGAGCTTCGGCACTACTCCCTAATGACTCCGCCTTCATTGTAAGTGGCTCAGCCTGCGAAAAAGGCGAGCCCGTGCGTTGTTGTCCGTGAAACCCCATCTGTGCGAGCAAACTCACGGCGTGAGCAAATCCGCCATTTTACATCCTTCAGAGTGACAGACCGGAGCCGGACTCGTGCCGGGAGTTGTGCACCTTTCTCTTTTTTTGGAAAACTTTTCCCTTCCAAAATAACCCAGGCCGTACAGTTTGGATACCCGTCAACAGGTAAGGTCAATGTTTACCAGACTGTCAAGCCGGAGAGCTGCAGTGTGCAACAGATATAAATGTTCTGTGTTCTTAAACAAAGTAGAAAGTGGTTTGGGATGTTCCTGGGACCGGCTTTTTGAAAATGGACTCCATTCAGCCAGCTATGTGGCGGCACGCTGGCCAGCTGGGCCTTTGCATAAACTAATGTAGCAAGAACGATGTGTTTTTGGGACGTCTTAACTCAGATCTACAGATCTTATAAGTGGAGGTGATTCGATTCCAGCGTTACCTGATGGTGTTTTATGTGATGATTGGATTTAGCGGGCTGTTGACAAGATTTTTCCTTGCTAACTAGTAACGTTTCTCGGTGGATTTTTCAAGTTATCATTCTTGACTATTTCATGTTGCTAGTTAACTAATAAAATGTATGTCAGCCATCTAGCTACATGTTGTCGGGCCCGATCATACACTTTTAGACCATGGCACAACTAGGTTAATTGAACTGTCTTGCTATACACGATGCTAACTGAACTAGATGCAGAAGTTCTCATGAATAAGTTAAGTTGGTTAACATGCTATTCAACTAACTGTTAGTCTAACCCTTAACTTTTTAATTGTTCTAAAGAGTTGGTTAGCTGCCATTGTCGCGAAGCGTTACTCGTGAGAGGGACCGGTTTGCACAGTTAAGAAACGTGTGCATGGCTGTGTATGGATGTCATGGATTAGCTAGCTAACGCGGTTTGCTGTCTCTTCGCAACCTTGTTCGTTACGACAGCTATCCAACCATCTAACTTGGCATTTGTTATTAAGTGGGAACGGTCTCTGCCTCATTAAGGTTTTTGTAACAGCATGCTAGATTTATCGATGTAATTACCATATTACTTGCCGTGTAGTTATTTGTTACAGTGCATTGTTTCGCGGTGCAAGGAATAAGGTGACTAACTCGCCTTGCTGGGCGGATAGCTAATCGTTGGATGAATTGGGTGGATGCTTACATAATGTTAGTTCTTCCACATGCTTTGTTGCCCTTTTAGCTAGAATGCAACTTGTTCTGATTTTTAGCATGCAGATCGCTATCTTTCTTGTGATGTCGGGCAAGTACCGGAAACTTGTGTGGTGGTGCTGGAAGGAACACGTGTACTAGCTACTGTACACTGCACAGCGCTCAGGCTCCTGTCGGGTGTGGAAGGGCCTTTGTTTGGGAGCAGTGGTCGTCTCGACTTTATTTGCAAGTGTAGTTCAAGGCGAGGACACTGAAATTGTTGACACATTCTCCCAACAAAAGAATCGATCACGCGAAAGTTGAAGGTTGCAAAAAGAGCTCCCCTAGATAGCTCGCGACGGTTACGTTTCTGTCTGTAGTTCATTACTCTGCTGACTGTTAAGATGGCTAGATATATAATATTTGTTACAGTAATATAACTAGCACGTTATCTTGCCTTTTGTTTTACCCTGGTAAACCGCAATGTGCAATGACAGATTTGTCGCGAAGTCATTACTGTTTTCTGAATTTCAGTAAGGTTGGGGCTATCAATGGTAGCCGTCTGTGTGCTTGTGCATCTTGTCAATTCATGAATATAATGACCGCATAATCTAACATTCTTTCAACTTTCCCTCCAATTTTTGGATTAATTTGGCTCATTGCATTTGCACAGATTTCTGGAGACATGGCCTCTGAACATATTAATGGAAATGGTACAGAAGAACCCACGGACACCTCTGATGCAGTTACCCATTCTGAACACTTCCAGACTTTATTAGAAGCTGGTTTACCACAGAAAGTTGCTGAAAAACTAGATGAAATTTACCTAGCAGGTAAGACTCACCAAACACCCCCCAAAAAGCATTTTATTCATTCAAATTTTCTTTTTTTCCCCACAATTGCATGTTTTGCTGCATTTAAGTATTCCCCTGTAATTGAATGTGGGAATTGGTATACGAAAGCAACTTTTTGTGGTTTCCTAACAAAATGGGTACTGCAGAAAAAAAATAATTTTCCACTCATAAGCATAAGAAAAAATCATTTATATTATATAGTTCCTTTTGAGTCATGACAGTAGAACCGTTGTATTATTGTTAGCCGTGGTCAGGGAGCTGGGCTTGTATCCAGAAGGTCAAGGGTTCAAATCCCAGTCATGGCCGTATTGTTGTCCCAGGGCTTAGTTAATCCCAATATCTTTATTAAGTGTCTATCTGTACAAGTGGGATAATGGTGTAAGTCCAGTGAGTGAGTAAATGGAAAGTACCGTGTTCCTGAAACCACAAGGGGCCGGAGGCCTCACGCTGTTCGGATGCAGCGGCCGGAAGAAGCCTTTGCACTCTGGCTCTCTGGGGAAGGGGTGGGGGGGTGGATGGGTACCAGCCAGATGGGTACATGCGTAAACAATGGCAGCAGCTGCCCAGGGCTGGGGACAGGTGACATGCCCCTCCAAAAAAAGACCGTGGACAAGCTAATTATAGCGGGGGAAGACGGCGAGATCGGGTTACACCCGCCGCCTCCCCTCCCCTCCCCGTCACATCTGCTACGATTAGCTCCGACAAGGTGGAATAATGCCCCGTTGGTGACCGCGTCCTCGTCCTCGTCCGCGTCCTCGCGGAGCGTTTTGTTTCCCCTCGCGTCTTTGTTCCAGAGTGCACGTCCACTTTCCTTTCTCCTCCTCCTCCTTTTGCATGAGCTGTCAGATTTTTGTTGAAGGCTTCCGGAAAAAGTTTTTCCTTCCCCATTGCAGGTTTTTTTCGAATGACCAGCTGTCTTTAAAAAAATTACAGCGCTGTCTTGCAGTGGCCCCGGCCACAGAAATGCTAAATGTAGAAAAGGGAACCCTTGTGTTTTCTCTCGTGTCGGAACTGCAGTGCTCGTAATTCACAGTCTGGATTGTCGGTTCCTTCTGTTTATGTCCAAAATTTATGTCGCCGCGACAGTTCGATGCTAGCGTCCCGACTAGGCAACGCGTCCCCTTTTCGCAAAGAGCTAACCTCCGTTGTGTGTCCCCTCACCCACCCGCAGGTTTGGTAGCGCACAAAGACCTAGATGAGAGGGCATTGGAGGCGTTGAAAGAGTTTAATGAAGAAGGCGCCCTGCAAGTTCTGCTGCAGTTCAAGGACAGCGACCTCTCGCATGTTCAGGTGAGCGCTTTCGAGCCAGCACGCTCTCCGGAACACAGAACCACGATGACCTTTTTACCCCTGTAGTCACGGGGGCCTAAGGTCAGTCGCGTGCTCAGTCATTCGACAGCACGCTGTTTCTCAAAATGCACAACGCCAGTACACACGCACCGTGCGGGTGCAGGCGAGCTCGCCCTCCCGTCTCGTCGCGGAACAAAAGCGCCTTTCTCCGCGGGGCAACGAAGACCCACGGCCGGTCGCCGGCGTACGCGCTCGCACGCTCACATCGCTAACTCTCGCCCTCTTTCCGCAGAACAAAAGTGCCTTTCTCTGCGGAGTGATGAAGACCTACAGACAGAGGGAGAAACAGGGGACCAAAGTGTCAGATTCCAATAAAGGACCAGATGAAGCAAAAGTAAAGGTACGTTGCCGAGGGCAGTATTTCAAAGACGCGCGGTTGCTTAGGAGCCAGGCTCAGTGGGTGGGGGATGTTGACTCTGTTCACCTTCTGCAGGCCACAGACCTCAAGCTTCGGCAAAAGGCTACAGGGACAATGGTAGCCGAGCGTACCTTTCAGCGTTTCGGGCCGTGTCCAGTGTACTTTCTGCCTGCTTGTGATGAGCAGTTTGGTTGTTTTCCGACAGGCGCTCCTGGAGAGGACCAGCTACACGCTCGACGTAACGACGGGCCAGCGGAAGTACGGCGGGCCACCTCCGGAGTCCGTCTATTCGGGAGCCCAGCCCACCATTGGCACAGAGGTAAGGGTGTGGGCGTGGCCTCCGAGCTCATGCTAGCCTTGGTACTCAGATGATGAAACACGTACTCTATCCTGGAGTGACTTCGGTTACGCTGATAGTTTACCGCTAAGATCTGACCGGGTACCTTTTTTATTCTCTTCTGTGGCAATTTTTAAATATTGCTGTCACTTTTGTTTCTTTTTGTGCAGGGGTTTGGTTACTGGTTTGTGCTGCATTGTCCTCAAAAACTTTTGACCTCCCCAGATTTTCGTGGGGAAGATCCCGCGGGACTTGTTTGAGGATGAGCTGGTCCCGCTGTTCGAGAAGGCGGGGCCCATCTGGGACCTGCGCCTCATGATGGACCCCCTCAGCGGGCTGAACAGGGGATACGCCTTCGTCACCTTCTGCACTAAAGACGCAGCTCAGGACGCCGTGAAGCTGGTATGCATGGCCTGCATGTGTCCTGCACGTTCCCTACACAACCTTTCCTCCCTCGCATGCGCCACTAATGTCCGTCACATCCCCTATGCGTCCCTTACGGTTGTCCCCTCCATGCCCCACTACTGTTTGACATGTCCCGTACACGTTCCTTACGATCGTCCCTGACACGCCCTGCTACTGTGTCGCATGTCTACACATCGCTTGTTGTCATCCCCCACACACTACTACTGTCTGACGGGTCCGCTGAATGTTCCTGACAATTATCCTCCAAATGCCTTGCTACTGTCTGACACGTCTGCTAAACGCCCGCTTCAACTCACCTACATGTTCTCTAAGCTACTTCTGTCTACTCATCCCTTATACACATCTCCCTGTGAGCCGCATACGTATGTGTTGTGCTTACCTCCCACATGCCCATTGTGTACTTCCAAACACTCCCTACCCAGACAGCGCACTGAGAAAAGCAACATAGGGCCGGCGTAGGCGCTCTGTCAGTTTCCGTCTGTGGGAGGCAGTCGAAATGTGGCGTAGGGGTAATTTGCCCATTGGGAAGATGTTGCAGCTACGTTTGCTCACCACCGCTGTATTATAGAATCAGCTTTGTGTCAAAAGTATCAGACAAAAACACTGTGACACAAGTATCAAACAGCAGTTTATACAGGCATAGAAATTGAATAGCTTGGAATATTTTTCCGTTTTGTTCCAACTCAAGTCTTTAAGTTTTACTCAATGAAATCAATATTTTTCTTTGCAATCATAATTTCTTTGCTCATAATCAGAAATGTTTTGCTTGATAATTCTGAAACAAAGCTGTGTCAAAAGGATCATGTTTCCTTTGATAATTTTGACTGAAATCTGATTCCACAGTAAGCAATGTGTCGCCATAACATATTCCCAATGGGCAAACTACCTCCACGCTGTGTTTCTGCTATTGCCCACAGAATAAGCGTCCACAACTGGACTTAGTTTTTTAAAACTGACTGCCTGGTCTTGTTGAGAGACGTTGCTAGCTAGCTCCCGTGCGGTTGGCTCCAGTATAGGTGTTTCAGCCAATAAGTCAATAATTTTTTCTCCCGCTAGAAAATGTAGTTGCAGTAGGTCTTTTTTCTTCATCTAATGTCTCCCCATGTGCCAATTTGTTAAGTTATTGTGTTATTTGGATAAGATTTTAATATTTTGTGGATGAATCTGGGACAGTTTGCGGTTAGTGTACAACCCAGGCTCAGCCGGACTTCATGCCCATACAAGGGTCTCCCTCTTCCTTACTGTGTAGTGTGTCGTTTGCGAACGATTCGTTCAAAAGAACAAATCTTTTGGGTGAACGAAGTGTACTGAATCACTTTGTGAAACAATTTGTTCGCGAACGTGAACTGGTAGTTCACTGACTGACTATCGTTCGCAGTTCAGTGATTCGTTCGCTGAAAGTACTGCGCCCACCCCGAATCGTTCTCGAACGACAGTACACTTGCACGAATCGTTCACGAACAACAGTGCACTTGCCCGAATCGTTCGCGAACGACACAACAATAGTTCGTTCCACTTGCTGTAGCGAATGAGGAGTCTCTGGTGAGGAAAGTGGGTATGGAAATATAGATAATAAATGGATAATAATCGAACATCACTGTCAAGTGTGCTGTTTATTTTCAATGAAATAACAAGCCTTTTTTTAAAAACATGTCTCAAAGTAGGCTAGCCAAGGCTACTATTTTATAGACTACATTTTATGAGAAAACGATAGCCTATATCTACTTAGCCAACGTATATCAGCACTTTCTCTTTCAAGCAGCCGTTAGTCTCGGTAGAGTCACGGTAAAGAAATCAGCATCTAGGGCTAAAACAACACATTTTGGGAAATTTAGTAAAATAAAATGGCCATATCAAACACATTCTTTCAAACTAAATTGTTTAGAATAAAATCGAAAACAAAATTTTATTAAAAATAGGGAAAGAAAGTGCTTGGTTCTTTGGCTATTAAATATTCTGTGGGAAAATGCTCCGTCTATAGCCTACTTTTTAAACTGGAAAACTATATTCAATTAAAATAAAATAATGTGCTAATATATGAACCACGGTTCGCCTGTTTTCATTTTCGGTAGGCTACTAACCGTCAGCTATTTTCGGTCCGATTTTTCGGTACACTCGAACCCCCCCCAACATCCACAGACCTTAATTTCTGCACGTTTCATCTAACCAATTCTGCCGTATTATGCCATTCGTGTAGGCTATATCTTAGCATATGGCTCATGCAGGCGGGCTAGTATGAAACTTGAGTGATGGTGACGTGATGGAATGCATTGGTTGTGGTTTCAATATAGCAACTTGTCTGCGACTTACTTTTTTAAAGCACGTAATGGCTTCGAAATTCTTGTTTGAGATTTTAAGAGGCGTAATTTATTTTGTAGAACTTCTCCACCACTCAAGTTTCATACAAGTCCGCCTGCACAAGACTTAGCGTGAATATCGGCTACACACTTTGCATGCTTTGTGCAGAAATGAATATGTGTGGATGTTCATGAGTAACCACCGGGTTATATTTGGAAATGGCCATTGCTGTGCAGAAATTAATCTCTGCGTGCGTTTCTGAGTACCCGCAGGGTTATATTTGTAAAGAGACGTTGCCATTGACTTTTAAAATTCTAAATTTTGGTGCTTTGAAGCTACCCGAAGATGGCCCCACAATGTCAATTTTATCAGGGTGAGCTGCAGCAAATATCTAGGAAACTTGTCGCATTGCAACAAAACTGTCTGGAAGGACAGATACTACACGGAGTAAGCAGAAACGTCTCTTAATTTCATTTTTGGGTGAACTGCCCCTTTAAGTCGCTGTGCTGTGGGTACATATCCGCTACACCTTTCCCACGTGTCTGCTACACCTTTCCTACATATCCTCTACCTCTTTTTTTTTCCTCCGCTACACCTACCCTTACACTGATATTTTATCAGCATAAGGAACGGCCTCAGACTTACCTGGTGTTCCTAGTTATTTCCTTGTTATTACTGCTTATCCTACTCTTCTCTTTCCTCAGTGTAATAACAGCGAAATTCGGCCCGGGAAGCACATCGGCGTGTGCATCTCCGTGGCCAACAACAGACTGTTCGTGGGCTCCATCCCCAAGAGCAAAACGAAAGAACAGATCGTAGAGGAGTTTGCCAAAGTCACAGGTAAGTGAACCGACATCGCCTCATACCGCACCTGTAACGCGCGACACAAATTAGCCAATCGGAACGGGGGAAATTCTTAGCTTCTATCTGCCCCGTGACTGTCAGTACCGAGATGTGGGAAAGGGCGATTTGCCAGTCGATTTTCCCCAGTGAAACGGAATATCCATTGCTGCCTAATTTTCATTGAGCAAAGGATTTGTCTTCCTCCCCTCATAAGCCTACATGTTTTCATGGCTCATTGTTGACATTAAAATGAAACATCTGTCTGCTGTCATGTTCTCACCAGATGGTTGCACTGGCTGTCCCTTATGGTCCATAAACATAATTCATTCAGTTTGTCGTTTAATGCCTGTACAAATTTTAAATGTTTTATAATTTTTTAGAAATCTGACAGTTGCAGAGGTAGGCATTGTGCTCAGTTTAACTGTTTTGCTTTGCTGTCAATTTTAACTGATTTAAATGTAATTAATTAAAATCAATATAATTGATTTTTTTCATATGGTGCTTTTTATGCCTCCGTGACGGCACAGCCATGGCCGGAGGCATTATGTTTTCGGGTTGTACGTCTGTCCCGATTCTCATGAACGCAATATCTCAGGAACATGTTGAGGGAATTTCTTCGAATTTAGGACAAACGTCCACTTGGACTCAAGGATGAACTGATTAGATTTTGGTGGTCAAAGGTCAAGGTCACTGTGACCTCACAAAACACGTTTTTTTGCCTTGAGAGAGTGCAAAACACGTTTTTGCCTTGAGAGAATTTCTCCACATTTGGCACACACGTCCACTTGGACTCAAAGATGAACTGATTAGGTTTTGGTGGTCAAAGGTCAAGGTCACTGTGACCGCACGTCCGTCCCATTCTCTCATGAACGCGCTATCTCAGGAATGCCTTGAGGGAATTTCTTCAAATTTGGCACAAACGTCCACTTGGACTTAAGGATGAACTGATTAGATTTTTGTGGGCAAAGGTCAAGGTCACTGTGACCTCACAAAACATGTTTTGCCTTGGTTGGGGGAGGCATACAACCGCGAGGCGGTATTTCTAATTTTGGTAGAAGGATGTTGCCCTTCTTTAAATGCTGCTGTTAAAGCATTTTGTGGTTAGGTTGAATACATTTAATTGCATTACCTTAAGGACAGGCTTTAGTCCGTCATTCAGCCATGTTTGACGATAACACGGCATTTAGTTCAGCATTAGGCTAACTCACAAGGCTAGCGCTATGTCAAGCTTAGTCTTGAACACCCCATGGGCTCCCGGCTATTCTCCCTGAGCTGACACGCCCTCTCCCCTCCCCATTTTCTCTCTTGCGCAGAGGGTCTTAACGACGTCATACTGTACCATCAGCCGGACGACAAGAAAAAGAACAGAGGCTTCTGCTTCTTGGAGTACGAAGACCATAAATCTGCGGCCATGGCGCGGCGGCGGCTGATGAGCGGCAAGGTGAAGGTGTGGGGCAACGTGACGGTGACGGTGGAGTGGGCCGACCCCATCGAGGACCCCGACCCGGAGGTCATGGCCAAGGTGAGTAGACACAGAGCTTTTTCTTAAAGTGTGTCATCGTAGGGGACGCTGATCTCACCACCTTTGTGTAGCACCTACCTGGGTGAAGCACGGCAGCCATTTTGCTTGGACGCACTGTATTCTTAAGACATGTTTTGAGTTTGCTTCTTGCAGTCTGGTGCTTTGAATTGATTTTGAGTCTTGACCTCAGATCATGTCTTTTGAGCTTGGAGAGTAGACACAAACCAGGTTTTATTTGCATCCTGAGCTAGTTGCTAGCTGTGGTGACATTCATTTATATTTTTGTAAATGTATCCAAGAAACCATCAGTATATTGGATCTGAGACACTGGCCCAAGATTCATGGCTGGAGTATCAGTATATTTCTTAGCAGTGAGTTTGTAAACCCAATCCCCTTACGTCCTTGGTCTTTGTAGTACCGTCTCTCTTAATAGCTTAATGTTGTTTGCTTTGATAACCACAGGTGAAAGTTTTATTTGTAAGAAACCTAGCAAGTACTGTAACGGAAGAAATACTTGAAAAGACCTTCACGCAGTTCGGAAAGTTGGAGCGGGTGAAGAAGCTGAAGGACTACGCCTTCATTCACTTCAACGACAGAGATGGAGCGGCGAAGGTAAGAGGGGTTTTCAGACGTATACCAATAATACGGTGGAACTGTGAGTTGCTGCATTCAATGTTCTTGCATTGCGGTGGTTGGGATAGAAGGTACAATGCTAGTAATGGAAGAAATATGTTGGATTATGTGATCGACCTAGTCTTCGTACAATGGTGGCTGCTGAAAATGAGTGAGATGCTGTCATGTGCCCGACTGTCCAATCACAGTGGTAGCCACTGTTGAATGGAATGATTTAATTTATTGTCGCCTGCTCTCCTTGTGCAGCGATTGTAGCAACAGACATATGAGGAAAGCTGTAGTTTCATACTGTTGTACAGTGATTGGGCACGAAAGCACCCTACTTTTTCAGTGTCTCTAAGTGGAGGACACCAGCAAGCTAATTCATTGCGACCTGCTGTTGTGGTGCAGTGATTCTGAACCGCAGAAACGTGTGAATTCAGAATTCAGAGTTGCATGGAGATCCAAACGGTCTGCGGGCTTACCTTGATGGCCACCTAAACATGCATCCAGTTGTTGTATAATGAGATTAACCAGTGTTGTTGATGGATGGTATATCTCGTGCTCTCCTTGTACAAAGATTGTAACAACAATCGTCGGAAAAGTGTTTCATTCTGCTGCGCAATGATGATGACAACTGCACTGTGCACGATGGACGAACGCGCTCTTGTGTCGCCCCCTGCAGGCACTGGAAGAAATGAACGGCAAACACCTGGAAGGAGAGCACATAGAAATTGTCTTTGCGAAGCCCCCGGACCAGAAGAGGAAGGAGCGCAAGGCCCAAAGGCAGGCTGCCAAAACGCAAATGTGAGCGCCGCCCGGCCGCTCCCTGCTCAGAAAGCGGCATGCCTCTGTGGTATCTGGCGGAGATGGAGGGCTAAGTTCAGCGCATTTCTTCTCCTCTCGTGCGGGCATGCAAAACCCTTTAAACGTCCCAAAACTGCCATATTGGTTTTAGTCTGAAAACAGCATGGGCTCCACTGCCAGGGGAGTTGTTTTTCAGATGCTGGGGGATAATAAGCAGGCCTCCTCCACAGAGAGTCGATTGTGGGTTGTGGGCCAGATGCTCTATACTCTATCCAACTGCCTAAGATGATGAGAACTGCTTTCTAAACAGTGTCGTACTTGTACTGCACTGTAAACCAATCATGGGTGGTGTTTAGTGGGGTGCGTAGCCTGGGGTGAGCCGATGGGTAATGCACTGGCCTATCAATGATGCATGACTGCCATCGGCGATGGTTGGAGAGATCATAATGCAAGCCATAGGTCTGCCGTTCTAAATTGGGCATAGCAGAACAGTACTCTGAACAGTGCATTGATTTTCAAGCAGTGATACACGGGGTCCAAGCAAAAGACTAATTGCGAAAGAATTAGCATGTTTCGTACTGTACAAAAAAAATAATTTTGACGATAGACCAAATGCATCGAAGTTGTAGCCCAGAAAGTGTCAAAAATTTCACTTTCTTTCTATAGCGCCATCACCTGGCCAATCTGGGTAAGTTTTAATTCCTGAGTAGCAAGTTGTAATGGGAACCAACCTGCCAAATTGTGTTCACTTTTAGGGCACAAAAAAAAAAGGATTTTTGAAGGTGTCCATCATCTGATGCATGGAGTAGGCATCAGCTCAACCCTGGGCAGTGTGTTGTGGGATAGTACAGGGAAACTGATGAATTCTTTAAGCAGTCCATCTGCCTGGTCACTATTGTGTGCACTGCAGTTAGGATATTAAGGTTCTTTGCCTGAATTTCAGGCATGTTTAATATTCTGGTTAAAGGTATGCCAGGAATTGTTAGGGAAATGCAAAGCTAGGCCTCTTTGACCTTGCCTAAACTGGTTTTTCTCTCCTCTTATTCTTTTTTATGTAATGCAGGTATGATGATTATTATTACTACGCCCCCCCACACATACCATCCTTCTCTAGAGGTAGAGGGCGGGGAAGCAGGGGGAGCTACTCCTACCCCACCGAATACTATGGTTATGAAGACTACTATGACTACTACGGCTATGACTACCACAATTACCGCGGCGGCTACGAAGACCCTTACTACGGCTACGAGGACTATCAAGTCCCCGCCAGAGGCCGGGGCGGCCGGGGGGGCCGGGGATCGGCCCCGCCTCGCGGCAGGGGGGCGTCGGCACCCCCGAGGGGCAGGCCCAGCTTCTCGCAGCGAGGGGGTCCCGGATCGAGCAGAGGGACGCGAGGGGCCAGAGGAGGCACTCCACAGAGAGGCCGCGGGGTACGTGGTGCGCGCGGTGGCCGCGGTGGAAATGTAGGAGGCAAGCGCAAAGCTGACGGGTACAACCAGCCAGATTCCAAGCGCCGCCAGACCAATAATCAGAACTGGGGCTCTCAACCCATTGCTCAGCAACCCCTGCAAGGTGGTGATCATTCTGGTAACTATGGTTACAAATCTGACAACCTGGATTTTTATCAGGATTATTTCGGGCAACAGTGGAAGTAGAATGAGCACAGTAGGGATTTGGTTACAAAGAGTGTTTTATAGAGACTTGGGCGATTGATCCACAAACAATGGCTTCCAAACCTTGACTGGTTGCCTTTTTCTCTCTCTTTTTAATTTTTTTATAAATTGGTGTCATCTGGAAAGATTTCACTCGTAAATATTTTTAACAATCCGCTTGGACTTGAACACTAGTTACACTCCCACCTGCTTCTGGCGAACTTGTTTTCTTTGAGAATTAAAAAAATAAGTCCATTTGTTTTTTGGAAAAAAAAAAAAAAGCCAAGCCTCAAGTTTTGAAATTTGGAGATTTGCAATTACTTGCTTAAGTGAAGTTTATTTGTTATGTAAATATATTTATAGAAATTTTTCTCTTCATGTCTTAAAAGTAAGTTAACACAGTTTCCTCAGTTTCCTGTATGAAATACAAATAAATGACCATTTGTATGTTACAAAACATAACACCGCTAGAAAGTAACATCTTGTTTTAAAATATTGGCATTGGTCCTAGTTTTGGCTTCATATTTTGGCTTGTATTCTTTGCTGTTTGTCTGCTTTAATAAAATTACACACAACCGTGTAACAAACTTCAAATTGTGTTTCAAATTCATGTTTCGGCAAATCTTCTCCTCAAATTGCATTCAAATTTAAGGTCCCATGTGGAAGAAATGGACAAAAAGGTTTGCATATGCTAGTTACATGCTGCAATGTCCTTTTGCATGCCATCAGAATTTTGTAGATCTTTTTTCAATTTGTGTAGTGGAAGTGAGTTGGCATTTCCTTTTTAACTGTTCAGGTTAAATGTGTAGAGCTGCACACCTCATTGTTTGCTGCCCATATTTCACTTTTGTTAAGTACAGAGCACCATTGTGTTCTGTGGAGGTGCCAAACTGTGTAAATTAACCCTAATTGCATAATCCCAGTAGCAAATTCTTTTTGTATTTGGATTCCCTTGAAACTAAATGTGCAGTTCTCACTTTTAAAGGTAAAAGCCATTTAAAAATTAGAGCTGAAGTAAAGCCATTTAAAAAAAAAAAACATTTAACAATTGGTGATTGTCGAGAAAGCACAATTTGATTTTCACAATGGGCCTTTTTTTATTGCTTTGAAACCCAGGTTGGGGTTAACTGCTGTTTTGCATGCTGAATTGCCTGCTGTTTTAAAATGACAATTGGAGCTATTTCTTGAGTGAGATTTGATTCTTCATGCATGCAATTCCCCCCCCCCCCCTTTTTTTTTTCTTTTAGTGCTAAGGGTAGTGTCTTGCTTTTGTTGACCTACAGTAGCATACTGCTGCCGTGTGATGTTTTGTGCAGCAAAACCACACTACTGCCTGCTGTCCAAAAAGCTTTTAGATTTGTTTGTGCATGTGACATTTGCCGGTGTAGTGGCGCTTGGAGGAATGGTAGTTGAACGCTTGCTTTTTGTGATGCCAGTATTATTTTGGGTGGTGTCATGTTTCAATGGTGTATTCTTGTTTATGTGCAGATTTTTTGTGTGTCATGTGGTTCTTGTTTGCGAGTCTCTCCTAATTGCTTCCTTTTGTTACCTGGCAAGCAGGCAAAAGGGGTCGAGGCCGGTCCTGACCTGTTTCTTTGAAGACTGACTCGCTACGTGGGGTTACGCCGGAAGCTGCCACTGGACGCGATGGTAAGGTCGACACGATGGTCCAATGATATTCCAGCCTTAAAGAAGACGCCTATCTCCCAGACTGCCACATTAAAAAGATCCACAGCAATTTGAAGATGTTACTTGCTTGGATTTTATTTTATTTTTTACTTTCTTGTGGAAAAGAGCCTTGAATTTAGCAATTACAACCCCCTTCCCCTCCCCAAAAAATGCCATTGTAAAATGATTGAAGATTTTCAGATTTTCTGAAAAGATAGTCAACCTGAAATGTCTTTTGCACTTTTTAAGTTTTCTTGATTTGAAGTGGCTCAGAAGGAGCTTGATGCTTTTGTATGTTTTTGTGTTTATTTGCAGCTTTATGTTGGGATGTCCATGTTGTAATCTTAATTATTTTAGATTTTGGATAGGTTTGAAGAACATTTGCAGATTTTTAGGTGTAACCACCTGGCGCGAGTTGTCAGGCATTCCAAGTTAAGTTGTTCTTTTCAGAACTTGTCTTTAAAGGGTTGGTTAACTACCTCAGTACAGAGGACGGAACTACCCTGCCTGTACTGTAAATAGGGGAGACGATATTGATGAAAGCAGGACCTGTTTCTTCACGAAATATGCACACAGGCAACAGCAGTATGTGTACTAAATTTAATATAGTACCTTTGCTGCTGTTTCGACACTGCAGACAGTCAAACTGGGCGTGATGAGCGTAAACATGCCCTGCTTTCATCCCCATTTAAACTGAGGTAGCATCTTTGCATCTTCAGATTATGTAGTTACTGGTTGTAAGATAGTTTGAAGAAAGAAAAAAAAAGTTACTTTTGTAAAAGCTTGAATATCAGAAACGGTATCAAAGCCCGTCGGTTTCCTTTTCTCCCCAAAGGAATACGCCGGAATGGTTTTTTTGTAGTCCTACTAATGCAGAGGCTTCATCTTAGCGATTATGTTAAGTACCTTTGAAGTCCTGCTCGTCTGTACGGACCCCGTGATAATCATGCACAGCCCGACAAAAACATTGCAAACTTGTGGCCTTTTTTCATCAGGTACCTAGCGCAGAATGCGCATAGACGGTCACGCCTTGAAAGGGCGTGAGAGAAGCTGCGTTTAGCAGCGTCCAGTTTAGAAAGGGATGCCGCGGCTTTGATTCATATTCCACGTATTGCAAAAATACAACTGCTCACCCCACGTTTGTAGTTAAATCCCTATCAGTAAGCCTACCATTACAACAAACCTTTGAGTAAACTAAGATGTTATCAAGTTTAAACTATTGTTGGTGGCCAACAACCTTTTTTTGCATTCCTGCAAATAAATCGTTTTATACTGTAATATGCGGTGGGTGTAACTTATTTTTGTAATAAAGTTTTTGATTTCTATCCGTGTCTTAAAGCTACTTACTATCATATATTTTCACAGCTATATTCTGATCTGCTGTGTGCGTGTGCACGTGTGAGTGAATGCTCCTGTACCAGTTCATGTAAGGCTTACGTCTTGCAATGGATAAATCAAGTGTCTTTGTATTCAAAATCTGTTACAAATGCATTGCATTGATACACCACATGTGAGTCCCTTTCAACGCATTTTAAAACTATCATGAACCTGCCATTCTTACTACTAACTGTTCTACAAAAGCTTTATTTGGACATGGAGGAGTCCCAAGTTTTCGGGAAGTACGTTTTATTAGGTCATTCTCCATGTTGCAGCGTACAGGATTGTTCGCAGTGGAGCACTAGCAAAACTTAACAATAGATGTTAAGAAGGAAGCACACATTGAAGTAGACTCCAACAACACATTTTTGAGGGAACCTCCACTGTGAAAGAACTTGGGAAATGCAGGGAATGGTACATTATTCACCCATTTGTTTCCTGCTTCAAAATGCTTGCTTGATAAGCCTTTTGAAAGGCTGTGGCCTTTTTTGTGAACAAAATGAAACAATGTGCTTGCATTCAATTGAATGAATTCATTTCAGATAAAAGGTGACTGTTAAAACCTCGCCCCTAGGTATCAAAAACAGCCAACTTCCCCTTCAAAGTGACAATTTGAGAGGGCAACATGTCACCCACAGCCTGTTTACAGGTGTACACACTGAATACCAGAAGGGCTTCAACCTGATTTTAAAAATTTGTGTGTGTTTGTGTGTCGACAGTATATATACATACATATATACTGCTGCGCAAAAGGGGTAAATCATTTCCAAGATCACCACAAAAGACCTAGCCTCAGTGCGGATAAATATTTAGTTTTCCAGTAGCTGGTGGTGTCGCCACAGATATTGATCTTAATGCTAAATGCAAGATCCTGTTTTTAGTCATGCATTTGCATTTGTTAGAATACTCTTTCCCACTATTGTAATAACTAGTTTTCATGTCCCACAGTCCAGATAATGGAATAGGTCAATGAAAATGGTTTTTCTGGTAACCAGTATACTGGAACCAGATGGTCTTTCTTGAGCAAACTGGTCTACCAACATCGTCATGTTACTTGTGCTGGTAGACTAGCTTAGTCAATCAACTGCTTTCATTGTCAGTTTGACCAAGCTGGTCTACCAATTGACCAGCATAAAATCAGCACTGACCAGCTAGGACCAGCAATAGACTGGCCTTTGCCAGCTTTAAACTTATGCTGGTTTATCCATTTTTTAGCAGGGACAGATGGTGTTGTAGTTATTTAGTAAACTTATGCCATGAAGGAAGTGTCATGTTTTTGACTGCATGAGTGAACAACACAACTGCTTTTTTCTGAAAATGAGTGAACCCGAAACGTTAGGTAGCCAGCACCTATCATATAGAGTGGTCAAGGGGCTACACAAATTTAGCTATTCAGTATACCTGTCTTGACTCATGTGACCACAAACACGAGTAACAAATGCACAGTAAATCAATTTCATTGCCCAAAGTACATTTAATAGATGCAGTTAGAGACCATTAACGTTGCTTGTATCAATAAAATTGAAATGACAACGATTGCGAATAAAACATGCAAGTGCCCAACAGATGATTTAAGTGCAACCACAGTAGCTACAGTGATTACAACCTTCTTCCAAAAACATATCACAATTTAAAAAAAATGATAATGAAGAACACGAAAGGGTGAGTAATAATTCAATTAAAGGCAAATCACGTTAGTGATTATAGCATCATTCAGCAATAATTTGACGATTTTGCTGACGCATCCCTTTGTGATTATCATGAAATGACATCACGATGAGGTAAAGGTATGGAAGCACGTTCATGGCCAGTGACTGGGCTCTACTCGTCTTCCACACGGTAGTCTTCCCTGATGTTTGGGTTACTATGCAGAATTTTTGAGACCAAAGGAGTTCCGGTACTGGAATGATAGGGGGCATGGAAAGAATTTTTCAACGGAAAGTGTCACTTACGAAGTGTGATATCGTTTTGCTATAGCGAGTCTTTGTTTTAGCACCAGCAACTAACTGTGCAGGAGAAGGATAACCACAATAATAAAAGCTGTGTTATGAACGATTGTGTGCATTGCAGCTCTACTTTCATTTATCATTAAATCAGTATTACGCATACATGTAGCAAGGCGAATCTAATTATTTTCTTCAAATTCGGTAACGTTTGCTACCGCGTAATGTTTAAGGCTAGTGAATTCTATTTTACGTTCGCTGTCATCGATTCCCGCACTGCAGTGCAGACTGGAGGCACGCAACTGCAAGCTGGTTAGCTAGCACAAACTATTACGTCCAGTTTTATAGTCTGTAACTTCGCATATCTAACGTTACTGCTCTTATCAGCTAGCTAGCTAGCCACTACAGTTGGAGCTTGTTGAGGTAAGTCAGCATGACTGCTATTTAGACAACGTTACGCTGTCACACGTTCAGTTTTCTGCTTGTCTATCCTGGTAGACTAAACTAGCTGACTAACGTTATTCATACCTCGAGTATTTTACAACATGGCCATTAAAGTGAAATAACGTTGGCTTGTTAGATTGATAGATATATCAAACTAACTAAGTGCTGGCGGTATTGTAGCGTATATGTGACATTTGACGTCTCCTTTGAAATAACGTTAATTGCGCTGACGTTTGTTTCACAGTTGCACAGCCGGCATGCCATACTGTTAACTAGCTACGACTTAGCAGTGTTGTAGCTAGTAAACAACCACGTTTAGGTAACTTATACATTATAGCTACGCTTTATTGTATGCACATCGTATTCAGAAAACTTGCTAATTTAATGAGTTAATTGATTATTTTGTTTATCCAAATAGAACTCATAATGCCACTGACATCTGTCAGAGCACGTTTGGAGACCCTGAAACAGAAGCTGAAGTTGGACCTCTTCAGAGAATTGGGTCGCCAGTATCCGGTCTTCTGTTTTCTTCTTCTTTTTTTGCTTTTGTCAACCGTTCTCTTAAATAGGTACATTTAACGTGCACATGAATATGGTGTCCTTCAGACGTGATCTGTGGATTGCTGTAGTTTGGAATTCAGGCGGTGATCGAGTTACTCAATGCCATGGGGAAGTGTTTAGACATACACATCAGTACATAGCCAGCTCAATGACGCTATAATGCTTAATCAAATACAACTCTTAACCAATATTAAATTAACCTTCCAATATTTACAGTAAACAATATAAGTTTCATGCATTCTGTCCATAACCATAAAGTAGATAGGAATGTTGTTTTGAACGGCAACAGGTTGTCATATGCAAAGTGATTCATTTTGGTAACTAAATTGCATGCAAATTCATTTAATCGTTTAACCGAAAATAGGCCGAATATCGTATTATGCATGCTTTATCCACAGCTTTCTCGTGCATCAGAGAAAGTTTAAGTCACACGTGAATGTCAATTGATGACATTCTTGTTGGAACAATTTATGATATCTTTCACTGTAAAACTGGAATTTTAACTTTTGTTATAAATAGCCTACTTAAAATACTGTATGGAAAGGAACAAGATACTCAGTTTGATTATTTTTGATATAGTGACCCTTTAAACTGTAGCTACAGTATGTCTCAACATTGTGACTGTCCAGGATTACCACAAAATGCCATGCACAGGGGGTTTGTAATGGTGGATAAAATGCCCATTCTTTGAGAACATGGTTTGTTTGTGGATCTCTCTGGTTCATGGTGTATGTGGAGCACAGCTGAAGCAGGGAGACCATCACACACTTCACAACATTTTATGGTTCATTATTAATTTATGTATTTGTATATTTTATTTGATAAGTTAGTTCATTGTAAATATGTTGTTGTAAATTATATATTTTTAAATGCATGTATTGATTATGTTTATTTGCATATTTCTAAATTGATTTTTCACATGCTGACAACTTTCTTCTCAGATACCTTCACATTCTTATGCTTTTCTGGTCATTTCTGGCTGGTGTCGTCACTTTCTATTGTTCACTGGGACCAGAGACCCTACTGCCCAACATCCTGTTCACAATAAAGCCAAAATCCAAGGTAAAACAGAGCATCACTCAAAGATAAATTAGTTGTAAAAGCGCAGTAGTTTGTTTTATTTTAATTTGTTTAATTTGTTGTCTCCAAGGTGGAGTTTTGTTGTCTAAACTGCAACATTAAGCCCCTGCTAATGCTTTTCCACTTAGCGCTGAAGATCGTCTGGCATTTCGTGTTGTTGTGAGGTATTTATTTGTAAAGGTTTGTTTTTGTCTTCACGGCAGGACCAGCAAGAGCTATTTCCCTTGGGTCACTGTTGTGCTGTTTGTGGCAAGATCAGATGTAAGCGACACAGGTATGGCCGTTTACCAATAAAAGTTTAATGTTTTGGGGTGTTCTGCTTTCCAATTCAGGGTAAAATGACTCCACTGAAGACAAAAAAGACTTTTATTTTTAGTATTCTGTGTTATTACTGTTTTTTCTTCCATTGAAGATGAATGTGGAATAACATACAGGGTAACGTATGTTCTGTACACTATCACTAATAGATTACCTAAAAGCATGCATACTTAAATGGCGCTATTAGGCATGTACTGCAGTTAAGGTTATTGCCGAAGTCTTGTTAATGGACTTGCAGACTGATAAGTCTGTTTAGAACAGTGACAGTCTATAAAAGGATATCTGAAAAATAGATGTATGATGTATCACTGCTGTGCATTTTCATTCATTTCAAATAAAATAGAAAATGAAAACACAGGCATGCTGAACGTATCTGCAGAGGACCAGCAGTGCTGATTAAGTTACCAGCAGTCTGGGCAGCTGACCACATATTGGAGAAAAGCCGGAGAGGGCCTTCAGAGCGGCCTGGGCCGGCTTGACGTTGGCCTGTCAGCTCGAGGCCGTGTCACGTTACACAGGGGTTGGCGACGTGGTCCAGAGTCGCAGCTGCTTGAGCAGATGGCAAGAATGCCTTTTATCGATCAGCTGGAAGGGTCTCATGTTGACCACTGGAGAAGGACTTGCATTTTTCTCTGTGCAATGGAAGTGGGTCACAATCAGGAAGTGCCCGAGTACCTCTGATAAGATGGCCAACTTTCTCTGTTCACACATCATCTGGATTAGAGGGCTAAAAAGGGCTTGTCCTATAGGTCATACTGTCTGTGGAACCATTAGCAATTCATGGCTTTTTTGAGATACTTGATTCCGTCGTACCTCATTGTAAGTTGGAGCACAGATGTTCAATACAAAACAGATGGCCAACCCCTCATTCTGGCTTCAGTTCTTCCTTATTTTAAGTGGCTATGGTTGGTGGTTCCACCGTTGTCTTTTTTGCCTTTTGCCTTTTTTTAGCTGACTCTTCTATTTTTTTCAGCTGTGCACTTCATTACTTCATTCATAATGAGAGAATTAACCTTTTAGCGCACAGCCCCTAGTGGTCGGCACGCCCTCTTGCCGAGATTACTAAACTCAAACATTCGGTGCTACTGCAACCAAAGTATGAGTTAAAAACAGAAACGCGTTGTTTTAGTTTCATTAGTAGACGATACACGACAACTATGCCGAAAACAGAGTTTCGCAGCCCCACCATTGTCGCTCTGGTCGTTCATTTAACACGCACCCCCTCCCTGCAGTCTCATCTAAAAAACACCCCCCACCCTTGACATAATGGACAATATTGTCTATCTTGGCATTCATAAAAATATTCTTTCACCACTAAAAAATCATATTCCGTCATAGCAACAAGATAAACCCGACAATAGCCCTAAGATATGCCTATACAGCAGTGGAAACGCTGCTCACTGAATAACGAAATAAACGAGAAAAAGTTTTAAAAAATGATACCATGTCATTCTACAGTCAATATCTGGGACTAAATATTGAATAAATATACAACCTTACTGCTGGTTTTACGTGTAGATATGTCCCTTTTGAGACTGCGTGGTCATATATTGTCTTGGACGATCCGTTTGGGAAATAGACGCGCATCTGTGACGCCTGGGTATCTTCCAAAATAGCTGTTCGTAATACCACACCTGTTGTTTACGGCGTCGTCGCCCTTTTTAGTACAGTCTGGCTTGATTGACAATTCATTCATTCAGTAGGTGAGAGTATAAGCTTTCTAACGATGTATAACATGTCTAATTCTGCTTTTGTAATGGCGTTTTATAGGTCAGCGTAACAGAAAATATTCTTAGCATCGCATTCACTTGCGCATTCACTCTATGTTAGCATAAAAATACGTTGCACCTAACGAAAGGTGGTCAACAATATTACGTAATTTCTTGGAAAATACTATTATTATTGAGGACTTCTGGACATAGCTAAGCCATATGTTTGCTGATAGACCTAGCTAACATCGTTTTCTGGAGCAAAACAGAAGCGAATAAAACAGTATCATTGATACTGTCTCTGTCTCCATCTATTGAACATAGAGGAGATTTCATCATTGCTATGTACGTATTACTGCTCAAAATATTTCGGTTATGTACGTTATTTTTGAAATTGAGTATCTTTAAATAGGTTAGTGGTGTTATATAATGTGAATATTTCACACTGTAAATGTAAGCGTTAGATCGTAGTGTAATAGTTTTTCTGAAGCATGCAACAGTGATGACGTCAGAGTTGGAACATTGCCAAAACGTGGTGGACGGTCGAAAATTGTTTTCATGTTGTCCCATCCTCATACAAGAAAACATACGAGAGTACAGAGTATAGAAATACACACAAGTTAATTATTACACATTTAGGTACTGTACCGCATTGTGTGACAATATTTTTGCATTATTTTTTTAATCTGATAGCAATGTTTCATCTTGAACCTTCATAAGGGGCTCATTTATATGCTTTATAATGGACAAAAAGCATTTTATTCAATTTTGGAGAGATTTTGGATGTTTCTGGACACCTAGCTATTTTAGACCACTGTACTGACTGGAAGCTTGTAATTCCCATTAGAAAATTATGCAACAGTGATTTTCTTGAGTCAAAACAGTTGATTTGTAGTGAAATACGTGAATATGTTGTGATTTACAGCAATGCATAATTTAGACATTTCGGATAGATTTGGAGACGCTGGGTACACTGCTTAGTTTTTGATTCATACATCTATAGTAGTTCTACATATCCACCCTTAGATTTTATGAACTTGTGGTCAAGAAGTTTTTGATCTAGCACATGTATAGTTTAACCTCCTGTATGCAATCTCTCAGTATTTCATTGCAAACTTAAAAAGTGCAAATTTATTTTTGATTTTTTGTCAAAACAATTGCGTTTGTGGCACTTTATTTCTTCCAAAATTATGAATATAAACTAATCTGTGTTAGTATTGTAAATTGTACAAATGTCTTGCTTCATTTAAGCCATTTTTCAAGTCTCTGTGGTGTTCACATCTGGAGTTATAAAGCTTTAAATAGGGTACCCCCTAAATGGGCAAGATTTGGCTTGTGCTCTAAGGGGTTAACTGTCAGCAGTAGCTGAGACCTATAATGAGAATACATATGAACGTGTGGGAATATTCTCATAATTCTGTGTGTTCTAAATCAGTTGTGCAGTTGTTGTCAGCACATCATAGTATACTTCACTTGATTTGTGATTCAAATCAAAAAGGTTCTCAAGGGTCTCAAATATTTTAACATTTTTCATGTTTTAACTTCTTGGCCATGATTGTTTTAAGACTCCAAATGGCGGTAATTCAAGAAAATGAAATTAAGGACATCCCAAACATTTTAACATCAGCATGCTAGGGGGCATGGGCAGGTGTGCCTAACGAAAGACCCTGAGGTATGACATGTTATTTGTGAGCAAACTTTTTTTTATCATTCTTCTTCAGAGACCAGCTGATTGAAATTAATGGGATAATTATAGTTGATTTTTAAAATCTTGAAATGGGAATGATTTTGAGAAAGGATGGAAGTGGTTCTGCTGAATGGCGATTGGACTGAATGCTGTTATAATTTGGCCTAAAATATATTTTAGATTTAAAATCTGTGGCGAGTGTTGATTTCATTTACTTGACTTGAGTTTTAGTGAGGGCCCTTTAGACCTTGTCAATACTGATTTTTTTTCGCTTGGCGAATCATAGTCTGTTACTTCCACCAAGTGGTCAAACTACTTACTGCACTTATTTTAGTAGTGCCTGCATTTTGCCCTATGTAAGTCAGGTAAGCCCTGGCAATGTTTTGTATCCGCATATAAAGAAAGGAATAAAAAGATCGCAAGGTCAAATTGATGTCAGTGGAATCGGAACAAATTATTGGAAGAGTCACATATTTGTGGAATAAAGTGAAAAGCAGCCACACACTTTAGCTAGTGGGAAAGTAGACAACTGGTTTTGTTATCATGTTCATACAGTAAGCCATGGGTTTATGTTAATACTTGCTCGGCACCTTTCAGTGGATGAAAGATCCAATTTAGATGAAGGCATGTAATGTAAATGTGGAAAATGAAGGCACTCTTAATATAACTCTGCAGTTGGAGTTTTATAGAACTGGTTCTTAAACTCAATATCGGGAGCTCAATTAGATACACTTTTTTAATGTTGGGACCCAAATTAGAAATTTAGTATCTATCTGGGAGACTTCCAATACACATACTAACCTAGCCTAGTGGACTACACACTCATTCCAGGACCCACTTTATACACTCTTGTGACCCAATATAAAAGGAAAATGCCCAACGTGCTTTAAGCCAGCTAAATAAAAGAGGACTGGAGAGGTGCCAAGAAGCTTGGTAGGTCAAACTAGAGATAAACTCCTTACCCATTTTGGGTCCTGACCATAGCTTAATAAACACTGTTTTGGAGTATCACAGCCAATATACTAATTTTGTTATCTGTCTCTTTGGGTATATAATCACTTATTACAATTAAACCAGCTGTTTTGGACAGTTAACTGAAAGACACCAATGGGCTAAGTACTGGACCCTTTGTAGAGTAGGTTTTTTGGAATGTTTTTTCAAAATTCTGAATAGGTGTTCTAAAACTCCATTGCTTTCATTTACCCGTAGTGATTGTTACCGCAGCATTATAATGTTCAGTGAAGAACATTCTGTTCACATATTTATGATCTTACACCTTGAAGGGTTAACAAATGTTACTGCTACTGCATTTTAATATCCCATAACAGACCAACGCTACTGCTGGAGAACTATCAGCCATGGCTGGATTTGAAAGTGCACTCTAAAGTGGACGCATCTCTTTCAGAGGTAAAATGAATAGCTCTCCTCATTCCATTTTTGTCTTTAAGAACTTAATTTGCTTTGGCTGTTGAAATGCAATATCATATGATTGGTTCCCAGATCCTGGAATTGGTCCTGGAGAATTTTGTGTACCCTTGGTACAGGTATGTTGTCGCATTTTAAAACTACATTAATGTGAAATTAATATGGGACTCCCGGAAGGTTCAGTTGGTGGAGGCGCTAGCCACAACCACAACTGTAATTGCGAGTTTGATCTTGGCATATGCCATTCACTGACTATGACTTGGGATCCCCAGTAGCAGGGCACACTTGGCTAGGTCTTCTCAGGTCTTCTCAGGGGTTGGGTGCATTTAAGCCAGCCAGGGTCGCTCTGTTGACATCTACATTAGCATCTTGCTATGATGCACCAGGAATCCACTTGCTGGCAGTTATCAGTGAGGCAACTCCTCAACACTAGATTTTCGGGTTGTAGCTGGCACAGTGGTGACATAAGAGGCAGAGTGGCCATCGTCTATAACAGTGGTTCTCAACTCGGGCCAGAAAGGGCTGGTGTGGGTGCAGGCTTTTGTTCCAACCAAGCAGTTACACACCTGATTCTACTAATCACCCTTTGGAGTCTTTACTAAGGACCTTGATTAGTAGAATCAGGTGTGCAACTGCTTGGTTGGAACAAAAGCCTGCACCCACACCGGCCCTTTCTGGCCCGAGTTGAGAATCACTGGTCTATAAGTATGAATAAGAAATTTTGTGTGTAATGTTGAACTATATACATTGAACAATGTAATTTAGAAGATACGATAAGCTTTGCACTGTACTCGCAGCCGTTGTTTTGCACTGTACTCGCAACCGTTGTTTTGCACTGTACTCGCAACCGTTGTTTTGCACTGTACTCGCAACCGTTGTTTTGCACTGTACTCGCAACCGTTGTTTTGTTAATATGAACTGAGCTTGCCGCGGAGCGACATTTGGAACGATTTCTTTTCTGCAGGGACATTACAGATGACGAAGCGTTTGTGGATGAGCTGAGGGTGACCCTGCGTTTCTTTGCTGCGGTGCTGGTCCGTCGGGCCCAGAAAGTAAGGACATGGGTCGGGGGAAGCCCGCTACAGGCTAAACTAACTCCCGTTTAGGGCCCCTGGTTCATACGCGCATGTTAAAAGTGCTTCAGTGCTTTTGAACCCTGGCTTTTCACACCCACGCTGGCACTGATTTTAGCTGCGTGACTGCTGATGTCAGAGATCTGCACCAGGTGCAGGCGATTACAGCAATCTTTATGTGGAGACGTGCGCATAAGTCACTGAAATTTAAAATATAAAATATGAGAAGTTTGTAAATTGCTCATTAGACGCTTGTGTTGTTTTTTTGGTCAGGGCTGTGAAATGTTATGAGGTTTTTGTGGTATGGCCCCCTTTCTTTTAATTTTCAAGAACTGATATTTTTTGTATTTTTTAAGTTCTTTGGAGTAGACTTTTTTCACCCAGTTAGGAATAGTTGGATTGGTTGTACACCTGCAAAAGTAGAGATGGATTTGGTGGTTAAATCTGGGGAAGACTGAATTTTCTGCTTCTGTGAAATGATCAATCTGGATATGTGGCTGTCTGCAATTCCCTTCATGTGGATGAATTTTACAGCCGTTTAGTAATACTAGCTGTTGGTTTTTGGCAAGCCTTGGACAGCTAAATCCTTTTAATACATTTTTTCTTGTAGGTTGATGTTCCTTCTCTTATAACACTAAAGCTCCTGAAAGTTGCCATGAAGCACATTGAAATCATTGTGAAAGCTCGCCAGAAAGGTATGCTGGTTCATTACGGTTCTTTTTTTCAGTAAAATAAAGAAATAGAAAGCAGCGTTTTATATGGCTTACAATAGATATATTTGTGCAACAAAATAACTTTGGTGTTAAACATATTATTGCCATCATTTCTGTTTTAACATTGTTAAATTACATGATTATACTAGTTAATGAGAAAATTAATTAAAGAAATGAGACTTGTGTGTTGAGGGGACCACACTGTTTTTTTTTTTTTAGTTTTTACTCTCCACAATTATTAACTTAATGTGTACATTCAAAACAGCTGTGAGTAAAATGTCTAACATTGTAGATTAAATAAAGTCAAACGGACCACGGAGACATTATAAATGTTATATATTATGGTATATTGAGATGCTTGTGTCTAAGGAGCTGTCCTGTTGTCCCACAGTGAAGAACTCGGAGTACCTGCAGCAGGTGGCTCTGGAGGAGTATGGACCTGATCTCCATGTGGCCCTGCGGAGCCGAAGGGATGAGCTCCTGTACCTTAGGAAGCTGACCGAGATGCTTTTCCCTTATATCCTGCCTCCCAAGGCATCTGACTGCAGGTGAGTGCTTTGATTTGATAGGATTTGTTTAACAATCCTTTGCTCCCTACCTGTGGTGAATATTCTAGCATAAAACAGCAATTGCCCAATACAGCAGGGTGATTTCTGTTGGGTATTTAATGCTGTTTCTAAGAGGTTTGGTTGTTTAACCATGTGCCTCTTTCTTGCATTCCTAGATCCCTCACTCTCCTCATTCGGGAAGTGTTGGCAGGGTCCGTCTTCCTCCCCTCCATGGACTTTTTGGCTGACCCGGTGAGCATTGCTATGCTGCTGCTATGCAGTTATTCCTGTACAGTCTGGATTGAACATTCTCAACAGATATTTTGTATGCCCTCTAGTGGATGATGTAATTACTGCAGTAAAATGTGTAATCAAGAGTCAAAATGGTCATTTCAACAGTCTGTCATTGACTTTGCCATTGACTGCAGGTCACTCAGTGAGTGAGCGTGCAAACTTAACTTGAGGTTCTCAAAGTCTGTATATACGATAATTTGTTTTTCTTGGGCAGGCTTTGTGTAGTTTAATTGGGTATACTGTATGTATATAGTGCACATAGATACAATACACACATAAAATATGTTTTCTGTTTGTTACAGGATACTGTGAACCATTTGCTGCTTATATTTATTGATAACACACCGGTAAGTGCATGTGTTACTGATTTGCAGAGAAGAATGATTTTATTGATTTATATAGGAGCAACCGCAGAAAAACAGAAATACATTACTAGATTGTTAGATTGTTTTGTGAATAATGTGATTGTACGTGCATTTTCGTGTGTGTGTGTGTGTGTGTGTGTGTGTGTGTGTGTGTGTGTGTGTGTGTGTGTGTGTGTGTGTGCACGCACGTGTGTGCATGTGGGTGTTCATCAGCCAGAGCCTGCGACAGAACCTTCCTCCGCCCTAGTTCCATTCCTGCAGAAGTATTCTGACGGACGTAACAAGAAGTCATCGGTAAGGGCCCAGCACACTCTAGGGCTGCTGTTCTTTTGGTGCCCCTCCCCCAACCCCGCCTCTGACCCCTCCCTCTGGGCTGCCCCTCCCCCAGGTGCTGAAGCTGGAGCTGAAGGAGATCCGTGAGCAGCAGGACCTGCTGTTCCGCTTCATGAACTTCCTGAAGCAGGAGGGCGCGGTCCACGTTCTGCAATTCTGCCTCACTGTGGGTAAGGAGGGGGCAGGTCCCTCAGCTCACAGTGACTAAGCCTAGCCTGTGTAGAACTGTCCACATGCTCATTGTGAGCTGTGATTTCAGCGGTTCAAATCTAGCCGTGTGACATTTGTCACATGTCTCTCCCTCTCTCACTGCCCAGTCTTCCTGTCTCTGCACACTGTCCTGTCCAATGAAGCTGGAGCCTAAAAAAAAATATTTTTTAAAAAGCAGTGGGGCTGAGAAAACATAAGTAGTATATAATCTCTTAAGACCCAAGGATTCATTTTTGTCCCCTGTAGGGGACACAAATCTCTGGTCTTAATCTCAAGAACCATATATTCTATGCTGAAATCAACAGTATAAGACATTCATGGGTAACCTGCAGTTGTGCTTTCCTTTGCCTCCAGAGGAGTTCAATGATAAGATTCTGTGCCCAGAGCTGAGTGACTCTGAGATGCTGATGCTTCACGAGGAGGTGAAGAAAATCTATGAGACCTACTGCCTGGAGGAGAGCGTCGACAAGATCCGCTTCGACCCCTTCATCGTTGAGGAGATACAAAACAGTATGCAGGGGGGTTGTTGCCTTTTTTAAGAAAACTGGCTGGTCAGTAGGCTTCTGGGTGTTGTTTTATACATGTACACTTTATGTGCTTTACATTATTATTATTATTATTATTATTGTTATTATTATTATTAATAATAATAATAATAATAATAATAATAATAATCAGCTTATATTTCTCCCCAATTTGGAATGGCCAATTACAACTGTAATTCCATCTCATTACTGAAATATATCCTCCCTAATTTTGGGAGGTTGTGCTCTAGCACACCAGTCCTCCTGAGGGTGAAAATAAATCAGTCTATTCACTTTCTTCCTGCTTGCTTGACTGCTTGCTTGTGCCGTCCATAAAAATAAAAGGTGTTTTTGGGTCAATTTGGTGTGAAGGCAGAGCTCAGGTCATGTGACCTCCCTCCTCCCTGGTCTCTTTCGTCCACTCCAGTCGCTGAGGGGCCGTACACGGGCGTGGTGAGGCTCCAGACCATGCGCTGCCTTTTTGAGGCCTACGAGCACGTCCTGTCCCTGCTGGAGAACGTCTTCACCCCCATGTTCTGCCACAGCGATGAGGTAAACATTGCCCCTTCCATCCCCCGTCGCTCAACAACAAGCTCTCCTGATACTCCAATGAGAGCTGCGTCTGAATATTATGGTCCTCTTGTTGTTCTTTATGTCATTGTAAGAATCCCCTCTGATACAGCAACAGCGGAAGGATCTGAGTGGCAAACGGACGTGTGTCCTGGTGCTACTGGAACAGGATTTGTTTCATGTTATCAGTCAGATTATCTGACTTCAAAATATTGTTTTGTGAAGCAACACCTCAAGACCTCAGCTAGAAAGTTAAAACTTGGTCGCAACTGGGTCTTCCAGCAGGACAATGATCTTGAGCATACCTCCAGTTGCAACAAAATGGCCAAGCAAGGAGGCCCGCAAACCTGACTGAGTTACATTAGTTCTGTCAGGAGGAATGGGCAAAAATACTCTGAATGTATGATCTCAGCCAGTGCATGCTGGGATAGGCTCTAGTCATCCATGACCCTGATCATGAATAAGCGGGTTGGATAATGGATGAGAGGATGGGAAAAAAAGTCTGAAAAAATGAATATATTTTTCTTTTTTGCTGTGGACTCCATCATGAGCCCTATATAGAACTTTTACAACAACATTGAGACCCCTGGTGTAGCGCAGTTGCAGGCCACCAAGAGTCAGTAGGCAGTGCCCAGTTCCCTTCTGGCTAATTGTACTGTTGTTTATCGTCGAGTGCTGTGAACCCTGTTACGATAGTAACATGTAAGAAAAAATGGGCGGTGAACACAATGCTCCTGCTACAGGTGTCTATTTTTGTTCCCTCCCCCAAATTTTCTCTGCAGTATTTCAGACAGCTGCTGAGGGGGGCCGAATCGCCCACCAGGAACTCAAAACTTAGCAGGTTGGTGCTAGCCCCACCCTTACCTTACACTGATGTCTTACAGATTGCTGTTGGACTGCAGTCACAGAAAAGTCAATTTCCACTGTCCTTTTTTTAAAGGAGCAGAACCTAGGAGGTGCTCGTATGAGATGCCTATGACTGACTATTTTATGTCATGTGCTTATTTATTTTGAATTTTCATTTGATTTTATATGATGAAGAAGCAGCAAACAACCAATCCAAGGCTCTGCCAGTGCTTGTGTCATCACCTCGTCTTATCTGGGCCTCACAGCTGTTTGTTTTAGAGGCACAGAGAGGCCTCCTTGTGGTTTTCGTTGTGTCTGATGTATGTGTGTGGGGTGCAACATTTTGTCTCGGTCCTGATGTTGTGACATCTTGTGCCTGTTATTTCAGGAATAGCCTGAGTTTGGATGATATCCGGTGAGTATTAGGCTTCCCTCACCCTCAGCCTCCAAACCCACCTGCCCCTGCATGCCGCGAGCCACTGTCACTGTATTGCCTACTAAAATCTGCACGTGAGCAGGAGCTGTACCTGCTCTGCACTCAGCCTGAGGAAACTGGAGCCTCCTTTGTATCAAATCAGATTAAACAATAAGAGCAGAGGCGTCCCTCCCACTCGGCAGATCAGGCACTGCATTGGGGCTCCGCCTTCTCGCCTTACTTTGACAGCAGAATCAGGAGGTGCCAGTGTTTTGGAGGGGCCCCCAAATTATTTTTTTTTCCTAGGGCCATATATTTTTCCCCTTGCCTTGGGCCATCTAGGGACAGCTTTGAATAAGAATTATTGATCTTAATTTTGACCTGGATTCAGTCAATATTTGTGCTTCAAGTTGCCTCTCAACTAAGTGTTCTTTTTTTTTTCTTCAGAGCAGTATCCACTATCCAAAATGAATGTGTCAAGCTGTTTTTCAGAAGATGCACTGGCATAGTTTGACTTCAAGGTTAACATCAAATGTTGATGGAATCCATGCTGTTATGTTGCTATTATGGATAGATCAAACAAAAAGACTACTTTTTAACACACCTTTGAAATGTCTTTTTTGGCATTGAATGTAGCAGCTTTGATGCTGACCCTCAAATATGACCAAAAAGCAGACGTGCCTCAAAATTTTTTGAAATGGCCATAGTAAAAAGGGTCTATTTTAAGTCTAGATTTACTGGAAAATGGGACTGGCTAACATTTTTAACTTTAACTTAAGGACAGTTTTTGACCTCAAAGTTAACAGAAGTTGATTTATTTTTACAACTAGATAACCTACATGATGTTTTATATCATATTTTTGACAGAGAAGCTGGGAAAACACACTGTGGGTAGAGTAAGGAAGTTGGCTTGTCTTGGTTTTGGGGATTTTTGTTATGAAGGCAGTTGCAATGGCTGCATGGATTCTACTGCAGGTGAAGTTGAGCCGGAAGAAGAGGAGGAAGAGAATGGCCCTTTGGCGCACGGCACGTGTGAATGCGAACGCTGGCCCCTGTCCGCTAACCCCCGTGTCTGTCTCTCTCTCTCGCCCCCCACCCCATCCCATCCCATTCCATCCCACTCCGGCGGAGAGCAACTGCTGCTGCTCTCCACCACTGCCCCGCCCTCCCCGGACACAACAGTCCGTTCATCCCGCAACCACCCTCCTCCTCTCGCGTAAAAACGGGTGCGACCTCCTCGGGGCAGGACAGGGACCGCACGCGTTTCCCCGGGGCTCCGCCCATCTCCCCCGGGTCTTCGCCCACCTCAGTTTTCCCTCATGTCCAGTCCATTCTAACCACCCTCCCATCCGGCATCCTCACCTCCCTCCCCACCGCGCTGAAGTAAGTCTGGGTCCATTACCGCCATATATCTCTCTGTCATCTTGCATGGGTCCTCATAACCCCACATGGAAACCTGTCTCCAGTGTGTGGGTGTGTGTATACGTATGTGTATGTGTATATGTGTCTGTGTGCGAGTGTTCGCACCATAGCATGACCCCCCACACTCAATAATGGAGATGGTAATGTTTGGCTGGTGTTTTCTTGTGCGTGTGTGTGTGTGTTTGTGTATGTGTGCGTGTGTGCTTGTTCGTGTTGAAGACAAAACCGCGTCTTGCATGCTATTGTTCCAAGCCATGGCAATATCAGTGCAATTGCCTGCAGGTGATTACCCTGATGGCATGCTTGTGCTTCAGTTGGTTGGTTTATTTGTGGACTTTTGCCTGGGGTTTGACATGAGACTTGGTGTTTTTGTGTCCTCCTTTGTATTTTTTGTATGCCATACTTTTCCAGCATTTGTGAATCGGTGACCTACCTGGTTTTCACTTCAGACCTTTGTCTTTTCCTGAGTTTTACTGTGTCAAGTTGCAGTTAAAGTACTCAGCCTCATGCCTTCCAAGAGCGACACAGGACCTCCGCTCTCTGTGGTTTTTCCACGAGCCTCTGTTGAGTTGAGAGTGTCTGAGAGGATGTGGGGCTGTAGATGGCCGGGGATGGCCCGGGGGTTGGGCACATCTCAAGCCCCGGGTGCTGTGCGCACGTTGCTCATGACTGGTGGACACTTTCGCTTCAGACCCGTGCCCCCCCCCCCCCCCCGGTGCCCTAACAGCGCCCTCTGCTGTGTGTGACGCGCAGGAGCACTTCCAAGCGCGGGGAGTCCTTCGGCATCGGCCGCATCGGCAGCAAGATCAAGGGCGTCTTCAAGAGCACCACCATGGAGGGCGCCATGCTGCCCTCGCACGGCTTGGCTGAAGGGGAGGACGATATGGTGAGTCCCATCACTGACCAATGGGTGATTCATTAATTGGCCAATTGTTTGGTTAATTTGATTAATTCATTGATTAACACATTAATTCATTAATGCCTAATGTCTTGTGCCGGTCATGCTCATGTAGGCTTACAAAACACATTTATGACTGCAGGAAATCCATAACTATGGGTCCAGTGATCTGTAAAAATTCATAATTACAGATCCAACTGCACACATACCTGCAGTCCTTTACTATAGGTCCTGCTATTCATTTTGCCATACATAAACCAGGAGGAATAGTGTTAGTATTGGTTAGATTAAGGTCACAATGGGTAGAATCAATCAAATCTGCACAAAGCAATCCAGAAGTGACAGTCGCAAGTGCTTAACTTGAAACTCTGAAACTCTGTAACTTGAGTTTCTCAGGACCAGGATATGGTACCCGTGTCGT